>NC_056730.1:601373319-601470819 GCF_019279795.1 Protopterus annectens | reverse complement strand
GAGAAGCTAAAATGTAATCTCTAAGCAGCATTACTTACAGACATGTTTCAGGGTGCCAGTCCTCCTGCAACCCGTGTGTGTGTGTGTGTGTGTGTGTGTGTGTGTGTGTGTGTGTGCGTGTGTGTGTGTGTGTGTGTCTGTGTGTGTGTGTGTGTCTGTGTGTGCGTGCGTGTGTGTGTGTGCGTGCACTTGAGTGTGTGCGAGTGCATGCACGTGCGTGTGTGTGCCTGCGCGCGTATGTGTGTGGGTGGCACTATACTCTCTTATTTATATATTCTAACTCCATAGTTGCACAACTACTAGGAAATACAATCTCAAAGAATACTCTTGCAACATCAATCCTGCAGAAGAGCTGATAAATTTAAAACTTTCTTGGATCAGCTGCAGTACAGCCAGCAGTTACCTTATGTAGAATGGTAGATTTCCTGGATAATATGATTAATAATTTAGTAACCAATTTTTATGATAATGCTTAATAGTGCTTCTTCCATCTATGTGGCATGCCAGCATGTGTAATACTGACATAGACAAGCAGAAAAACTGAACCAGAGTACTCTTTCTGAATATGATGCTACAGAGTATAACAGTTATGAAAATTACAGCTTATATGCTTTACTGGTTCTCTTGAGTTTTACCATAGATAATGTGTTGCTGATGAGTAGCTAAAGTAAAAGTCACTCAACAAACAATTCTGCCTTTTGTAAACTTATCGAAACCCTATATTTGGATATGCAAGAATAATAAGAATGCTGTCTTATCTATGTATGTACATATGTATCAATCTATCAGTCCATCTGTCTGTCTATCTGTGTTTAACTTTACATTTCCACCAAGCTGCATATTATTTTAATTGGTGATATTAGATCAAGTGGTATTGGTGCATCCAGTGTTTCATTGGCTCTGCCTATGTAAAACTTAGAGGGTTTTTACCCATGCAGCATGTCACAATACTGAAGGCAGTGACCATTGTTGAGTTGATTCTGTTAACCTGAGATTACAGGCAAATTGTTGTGCTACATGCAAGTGTGTAATGGATAAGAAAAATAAATGCCGCGGACATATACATTGATCCTCGTCTCAGAAATGTCTGGTGGTCTGACATGATATATTCAAATTGCCTTCTTGTTCTCTTTTATCTGTCTTCAAAAAAGCAGAAGTATAAAAGTAATGTACTATGGGAAAGGCACAAATGCCTAGCTGTAGGAACAAAAGTACAGGAGACCGAAAAAAATACATGTATCTTTATTTAAAAGCTTTGAAAATGCACACCTACAAGAATGCACTGATAGTGAAAATAATTCAGAATGCAATAATTTAGAAATGCAGAATTCCTGCATGCAATTACAGAAGAGGTACTGAAATATCATGGTTTTAAAAAAATATAGCTGACATTTTTGCTATACTTCCAAAGGGAAATGGAATTCTCTACTGCAAAATATATATATATATATATATATATATATATATATATATATATATATATATATATATATTTTTTTTTTGTTTAAATTATGTGAATGCATGGACAAATGACAAAATGATTTGTTTACATATTTAGGAGTTTGACAAATGGTTTGGTAACTTCATGCTGTAGTTTATTGTCTGTTATCTAAGCAAAGACTTCTGGATCTTAATCTGTTTAAAGTAACATTAGGCTGTCATGGCTTGTAAACATTACTCCATTATCCCTGGTGGTATCTTCATGTGTATCTTAGGGAAACATACTTTTTTTAGCTTATTTTCATTTTCAAGTTAATCCCCTTTACCCAACCTTGAGGAATTGACTGTTATCAAAATTTCACTATGAGTAGAGCTTGGTTTAATATATAAGGCATGATACATTATCATTTTAAGTCTAATAAGGCAGTTTTCAGTTTGCGTATTGAAAAACATCACACAGTATAGTAAGGTGAGAAATGTAGGACAGTATTTATCATTCAGCAATATGTCAAAACAATCTGATAGCGCTTCGGTTAAGCAGGATTATTTAAAGCAATGTCATACAACTTGAATTCACACTGCAAACACTTTATGCATGTAGAAACCCAGTAGGCAGACATTGCTGTGGAAATCCAAAGATTATTCAGTTTGCAAGAATTATTTCTATAGAGCCACAAGACCCTTAATAAGGCACAGCTGCTATGCTGTATATAGCTAGTGACAGATTGCTTCTGTGTATACCTCAGCATTTTGGGCAATATGTTTTACTCTGGTTCTGGGAGAAACACTGAAATGATCTATAGAAACTGCTAGTAGTTTTATTGTTTTACATTGACATTAGTATGTAGTTACATAGATCTTCACATTTTTTCATATGTGAAGTGTAGAAAAATATATTTTAAATGAATGTTGCAGTGTCAGGGGCTAGGGACTAATAGTTCACTATGGAGACATGAAATATAAGCCTTCTGTGCAAAGACTTCTGATGGAGTCTTAGACTGAGGTACTGCTGCTATTCATTGTGGACCATCACTCTCAACTGTCCAGATTTATAAAGAATGTCCTGATTTTTGACTGATATTTTTGCTGTGTTCCTCATAAAATTTTTAGTTTTCTGCAAAGCACTGAGGACTGAAGTCATTAAATAATGACATGCATGTGAGTTTTCAGACTTGATATAATTTAGAAAATGCACGCTAGTGCAAAACCTTTTATTCTATCAGCTTTCTAAGTTTATACAGCGATATTTAATATCTGTCCCTATTTTTGGGCCTTGACCCCAGATTATTTTTGGCTTTGTCCTGACTTTTTGGGCTAAGAAGATGAGAAGTATATAAGTTGAAGCAAGCAAAAACAATGATTTAAGACATAAGCAGCTGCAAGGTAGCCAGTGACTAGTAAACAAAAATAATGTCCACTATTATACTATGCTTTCTTCAGAAGAAGACATGAAGTAACATTATAAAAAAATATGTGTAACCTGTTAATTCATGTGAATAGACATGATGAAGGCTATAATACATTGATTTTTCAGATATAACCATTTCATACATTTGGCGTTGTGTATGCATGCCATTTTCTTTAGCATTCATCTTTCTGTAGCACAAACTTTGTCACAGAAGACTGGAACACGCAGCAACTTGCTGGTCGTTTGCTATCATTTTTCTGTGCTGTTTGATGCTCATCGAAGCCTATGGTTCTCAGCTTATAAAACGCACACAAGGCATATGACCAGATGTTAAAAAAAGTGATTAGTGTTTGTCCCTGAAATATTTTTGTTTTCAGCTACAGGAAGTAGCACTTAATAGTTAGCTGTTCCTATAGCTGACCTTTTTTTTTTTTTTAGGAAAAACACAAACACACAGGAATGCATAGGTGGTGTTGTACCTTTTATTGTACCAATACAGATTTTACAAAGATTTGTGTTTTCTGGATAACAGGTGCATTTCATCTGGAGTTATTAATTTACTAACGTTAAATACAGTGCTTAAATGCTGTTTGCTGAACAGACATATTTTTCCATATACACCTGCGTGTGTATGTGTGTTGGGGGGATCTGTGGTTTATGGATCCTGTTTAAATTTTGTAGTTAGGTATGTGTGTACTTTATATGAAGCAGTGTGGGGGAGAAGGGGTTAAGGAGAAAGGGATACTGTGAGATTTGGTGGGAGGTATCAGGAAGTGAGATAAATGGATAGGAGTGATGAGAAAGGTTATGTATAGGTGGGGTTGCGAGTGGATTGGCCTCTTTGGCATGGGTTTTGGTGCAAGTCTTCCTTCCCTATTTTAGCTCTGTAGTGGTGCTGCAGTAGCGATGTCGCCTCACAGATGTTGCCCATTCGATTCTCAGTTAGAGCGTCTACTGTGTGACGACATGCGTGAATGGGCGTTCCTTCATTGAAGGTTGTGCATTAGGCCCAGCAAGCCAGCACATAAAACTCTACTGCCAATCATTAGCGGACCGGAGTTCCGCTGTGGTAACCCCTAACCGGGAAAAGCCGAAAGACACACACACGCACATTGATGAGTTTACAGTGTGGACAGAGTAAAAGGGGTTTGTGTTTCAGGAACTCCTCCTCTAACCTACCATAATATTATTACATGCCCGGTGTGAGGGATGTTAAACTGCTCCAAGAATTTGGAAGTTTAAGTTACAAGAAAGGGGTGTGTTTAACACTGCTTGTATAGGTTCATTGGTGAGCATTCCCCTCATTGCCAAGGAAATGTTATCATTAACTTAATAATTGTATTACTATTTTTGCTAAGCTGGAATGGTTATTGTTGCATAATTTGTAAATATTTTTGTGAAAATTCAGTAAACTGGTCACTATGGCATAATTGATGTCATTTGTGGAGTTGAGCAGGGGTTATGGACAAATATCCATTTGTTACTAAAACAGGAAGTACACCATTTTTATTTTAGCTGAAAAAGATACTTGTAAAAATGTGTAAAAAGTGTACAGCTAGCTGCTTTGCATAAAAATTACACCTCAGAGACAGACGCAGTAAGTATGTGTGTGGGATGTGTGTGTGTGTGTGTGTGTGTGTGTGTGTGTGTGTGTGTGTGTGTGTGTGTGTGTGTGTGTGTGTGTGTGTGTGTGAGAGCCTAAAACTGTAGAAGATCAGGTTATGGCTCACCATACAAACTAAAGGTTCTCTCTGCATATTATATGAGTCAGTGTTCATTTGTTCATTTAAAGGAAAAGATAACAGGTTAACAAGAAGTTAATGGGAATATAAATCACAATAAAATAGATGTGTAAGGAGATTAAGTAAATGCAGAGAAGGAAAACAAAAAGTTATACTTTATAATTTGTTAGTCTGTCTAAACATCAAACTTTGTGAGAGAGATAGCCTCCCTCCTTAACACCTACTTCATTGACACCATCGAAAAAATAACTACCACCTTCCCACCTACTACAACTGACCCACCAAGTACTCCACCTGTACATTCCCCTTCAAAACCTCCACCTGCTTTCACAATAAATCCCATACCCACCTCCACCATCAAAGACTCCAGCAAAAACTGGTTTAGTAACTATCTCAATAACAGGCAACAATCTACTAAATGGCAACAGTCTTCCTCCCCTTTCATAACTACAAATACAGGTGTTCCCCAAGGCTCGATACTGGGACCTCTCTTATTCAGCATATTTGTCAACAACTTTCATTCATCCCTCACCCACAGTACAGTTATCCAATATGCAGATGACTCGGCTATCATCTGCTTTTCCAAATCCACCACTGCACTACAGCATCTCACCCAAGAAGCATGTAACTCCACTGAAACTTGGATGTCCCAGAGCCACCTCGCCCTCAACCCCAATAAAACAAAACTTTTAATATTTACCCCCACAAAATCCAGCCCTGTTGACAAATCACTATTCTCCATTCACTCGCTAAACAACACCATCATTGAAGTCCTCCCCAGTACAAAACTGCTAGGTGTCATCACTGATGATAAATTAACTTTCGACCTTCACATCAAGAGCAACATCAAAAAAATCCATCAAAAGCTAGGTGCCCTATATAGGCACAGTTACTTTCTTAGCCTCTCTGCAAAAAAGGCTCTGGCCTCTTCCTTCTTGCTTCCAGCACTTCTATATGGCACTCTCATCCTCATCAACATATAGTCCTCCTTGAGAACAAAACTGGACTCTTGTTACAATAAAATCTCTAAATTTGCTACTAATTCTAAATTTTCTACCCATCACTGTCCCTTACTGCATCAACTAAATTGGCTTGAATCCCCTCACTATTTCACTTTTCTACAATTAGTTACAGCCCACAAGCTCATCTACTACCTAGAAACTTGCCCTTCCCTTTCCTCCATTCTGACCATGTACCATCCTAACCGAAAACTCAGGTCTGAAAAAAAAATGCTACTATCCATAGTGAGACCCAAGCTCTCAGCTGGTCAAATGTTGTACTCCTGTACTGTCTCTAAAGCATGGAATAACCTTCCCCCTTCACTCAGAACTATCAGCAATCCTGCCACTTTTAAGAAATACCTCAAACTACATCTCTCGTCTCATTGGTTATGCTCCTGTACCCAAACACACAACCCCAACCCTTGATTTCTCTCCCCGGTATTTCACCTCTAACTATTTCATTACCCCCCCCCACTTCCTTCCCTTCATGCTCCCTATATACTGCTTTCCTGTCACTTTATCCTGTCTCCCCTTAGCCCTTCTATTGCCTCCTGTTCTTGCATTGTACTTAAATACCCACAGCTATGAACGTTACAGATATTACACTCATGCATTATTTGAATACATGCTATTGTACCTGGCAGTTATATTTCATTCATGTGTTATTTGAATATATGCCTTTTTACTTTGTGATTATAATCTTTCTCTGCTGTTTTTTTTTTCCTTTTATCAGTTTCATCCAATGCAATAGCACCATTCATTATTTCTTTATTACATGTATTAATTTTTTCTTTGTATGTAATTTTGTGGAGCTTTCATCCCCAGGCCTCCACTGAAAATGGACTTATTCCAGGCCCAGTGGACTTTCCTAGTTAACAAATGCAAATAAATAAATAAATGTTACGGTTAACAGAAAATATGAATTTGAAGTGATGCCCTAGTCATGATGAGGTGATATAGCATGAAAATAGTAGGGACTACCAAGAGAATAAGATGCTACATTAGCATGTATGAATGTTGTGTGCAGTTAGTACACTAAACATTGTTGCGGTTTACTTATCTAAAAGAATTATAAAGAGAAAGGGACAGACAAAATAAAAAAAACATGTTGATAAGTCAGTCTAAGGTTCTGATAGATACCTGAAGGAGTAACAGTACTAAATAAAGTTCTGTTATACTGTTAAAATTATCTGAATATTAAGTCCTTACTGGCTGCTTAGTTTATGGTCACTAGTGTTCTGAGTAGTATGTTATCTTATATGATAATAACTGTTCTATTGTCATGAATAAAACACAGGTAGTAAAATATAAATAATAGTACTCTTACCATTCCTATCAAGTGAGAAAGTGAGCGGTTTGGAATCAAGGTAAACTCATCATAAAATTATACATTGCCAGAATATTTTTTATTTTTTTTTTTTATTAAAGTTTGATGACCGGGGAAGTCCACTAGGCCAAGAAGAGCCCATTTTCAGTGGAGGCCCAGGGAGAAAATCTCCACAATAATTGCAAGTTACATTTCACATGTTACAAAAGGACATAGTTCATACAGCTAATTAAACATTTACAGATAAGCTCTATAATATTTGCAATTGGCTTGTCACAATGTTACAAAAATGAAAAGACATAAATAAATACAGAAATTTCAACATTTACATAAAGTCAATATTTTTGTTATAAACTCAATTGTAGGTTTAACATTTCAAAATATATAGCTACTAGCCATTAGTAGGTTAGGAAAATATTATGCATGGAGAGTGTAATAGTATAACTGAGATTGGAGAGTATAGTACAATATATATTAGAGAGAAAATTCGTTTTTGGTAGGGGAGGGATTGTTTTGGGTGGGATGGAGTAATAGTAGAGGTAGTTGGATGAGTCAGTGCAAGGTGGAATGGGTGGGTTATGTTGGAGTGTGGCAAGGGCATTCCCATTTGGAAGAAATATGAGAGAGTAGCTGAGATTTGAAATATGTATGGTTAGGCAGGCTGCTTGGGTGTGTGGGCAGAGAGAGTTCCACTGTTTAGCTAAGGAGTGGGACAGCAGTCGGTGGTCAGGAGGTCATGAAGATTTGTGGACCTGAAGGAGATTTTGTTTTTTTGGATCTGAGTCAGCGGTTGGGAATGTAAGGTTTTAAGGAAGTAGTGAGAGCTGGGCAGTTGGCAGATTTAAAGATGTGCTTGTGGGCAATGGTGAGTTGTGGGTAACTGAGGTAGTTGGGTAGCTCAAGCCAGTTGAGGGTGAGGAGCAAGTGGCAGTGGTAGGATGAGTTTTTTGAATTGGTTGCAAATTTGGAGAGCTTGTGGTGTCAGGATTCAAATTTGGACCAAAGGCCAAGATGGTGATTTGTGAAAAGAGTGACACCATACATAAGGGAGGGGAGTAGGAAGGTGGATGCAAGAGTGTGATGGGTAGAGGCGCTTAGGAAGCGGTTATGCCTGTAGAAGAGACCTAACTTTTGGTGGGTTTTCTTGATTGCGGAGTGGATGTGAGTGCCAATATTAAACATCTGTCGCTCATCTGTTCACCTTATTTGTGCCAACTGTAAGGTACTCAGAGGTAAATTTCTCAAGTGCTGTAATGTCTGATAAAATCAATATCCAGGCTCAAACTATTGCCTGTCAGACTATAAAAATTAATTACTTTAATCTCCATTGTTCTTCTTTACAAAGGACTACAGAAATGTCTGTAAATAATCATAACTGACATATTTGATACAGAAGGATCAGCTTGGAAAAATGTGCATCCACTGGCTTAGCAGCCATTTTATTTTATTATTTTATTTTATTTTATTTTACATTTGTTAACCGGGCTAGTCTAGCTGGATATATGTCCATTTTCAGTAGAGGCCCGGGGAGAAAAGCTCCAAGCACGAACAGTGATAAAGTTAACAATATATAAAAAACAAAAAGGATTACATTACAATATAATATTAGTCTAAAAGGAGTAATAATAATACAAATTTTAACTACAACAGTCCTCAATGTATAGAAACATACAGGAATACAGTACAGAGTAGTATTAGTCTAAAAGGAGTAATGAAAATACATTTTCAATTATAGCAGATTTAGTAGAAATTCTACTAACTAATTATCTAAAGCACAGTAGAATGTAAGAACAAGTCTCAGGTAGGGAAGGGAAACACAACTTTATACATACTTCAAAGAAAACAGTAGTAACTTGTTTTGGAGACTTAGTTTAGAGGAGTAGGGAAAGGGATAAGTGAAAGAGTAAATAAAAACATCAGTCTGGGTTAGTGCATGGACAAAGCCAATGAGTTTTTAGATGTTCTTTAAGATGTTTTTTAAAAATAGAAGTAGAAGCAAGGGTGGATAATTCTGAGGGCAGCTGGTTCCAGAGTTTTCCTGCAGTGTTTGAGAAGAGTGAATCCCCAGCTTTGTTATTAGCTTTATTAGAGGAAACTAGGATCTTATTAGCAGAGCGCAGTGTAGATAGATTTGTATAGGGTGTAATTAGATTGGTGAGGATAGGTGTGTTGTTAGGGTGGTATAGGATTTTTTGAGTAATAAGTAATTGTTGACATTTGTTGAATTTATGTGTAATTGTGTCTCCGTGGGAATTCATCCTAGTTCTGAGTATGTGATATTTTATTAAGGAGTCTAGCCACAATTTTAAAAAACAATGGGACATTGTATTCTGTGCTTTGAAAATGGAGTTGTTATCCTTCTGGATCCAGAGCCTGTTAAAAGAAACAGTAATATTTTTCCTGTATATAAATCTCTTCTAGGGATCAATAGCCAATTTACTGTGGTTAATGAATGAATTTGGTACTGAGGCCAACTGGGCATACATAAATACAATGAATTTTACAATTAAATTTTCAAACTGAAGTATTGTCTCTGGGCTACTTTGCTTTTTAACAGTGTAAAAATAAATCTAGTTTGGGAAAGTGCAGAAAAGCAGGGTAAGCAAAAGGAATCTCAGCATCTTTAAATTAGTTCTTACTGAAGGATACAAAAAAGGTGCAAAGGATTTAGATTCATAGCTATTCCAAGGTCACTGAGTCTTGTGACCATTAACGACTTGTCTGTACATTCCTTCAGGCCATACTTCCTTTCTGCAGGAAGGCCACAACAATCGATCCAAGAGTAAATTTGAGGATGCTCATTAAGTCATCTAAGTTATGTTTAAGAAGGGGTGTTCACTACTGGGGACACCAGCCTGGGCAGAGAGAACCTTATTAGTTCTTCATGATGTTAATATTTTTACCTATAGCTCTCTTATTATTACTGAGATTTTTTTTATTATTTAAACAACGATTCACTATTGTTCCTCAAAATAGGAGCTTTGTTTCACAGACTTTAATTAACCTAAACTGTATGTAAGGAAACTTAGTTTGATTATTATTGATCTGTCTATTTCTATTGATTTAAAAAGAGAAAGTACATTTAATCCCCTCTCACCCTCTTACTAATGTGCATGAAAGGACATGTAAATTGGATGTATGGCATGTGTTGTCCCACACATCCCACTACTTTTGGTAAAATCTAGACAATGAAAAAAGGAAGTTGTTGGATGACTTACTAAAGAACAATAGGTGCACATTTTTAGAACCTGACAAAGGTGGTGACCTTGTCAATATAGATTCAGTTGACTATTTAAATAGAATGTATTCACTACTAACTAATACTGAGGTTTACAATCAAGCCTTTTAAAATTAGGCTAATATTACCTATAGATGTATTGATGATTTGTTAAATGGTTTGGTAATGCATCAAAGTATTTCTGTTGATTTCTTCAATATTCTTAAGGTCAAAAAACTTATTGTGCCTAGCAGCTTTGCTATTCCAGAGATGCACAGATGTATTGTGGGCCCTCCTTTATGACCTATGGTTGATGTGGGAGGGTCAAAGACTCACCACTTGGCTATTTAAATAGACAAAAAAAAAAAACTTTCTTGCTGTGAATTACTTCTTGTTGAAAGATTCATGATATTTTTAGAAAGTGTTACACCAGAGTTGCTTTCTATGGGTTTGTTGTTTGTAACGATCGGCATTGATATTTGTACTGTTATACTACATGATTTTGGAACAAAGCAGTTTAATAAAGCTAGATTTTTGAAAGCTGAAGGTCTTAGACTACTGTCACTTTTTACAGAAACAATTCTGTATAATGATTTTGTATACCTTAATGGTAAATGGTACCATCAGAAGTCTGGAGTGGTGGTTTCTGCTGTGTGTATCCTGATCCTTTCTAACATTGTTATATGATACTGGGAAAAGCATTTTGTGTTTAACTCCAAATAGATTTTTAATTGGAATTTATACAGTAGACAGATGGATGGCATCAGTATGTTTGGACCAAAACCTAGGAACTACAAAATGAGCTTATAGAGTTTATTAGTTCTGCTACTTAATTTTTAAAGTTTACTTCACATTACAACTACAAAGATATTCATTATTTAGATATCTCTATAACTAAAGGTGAAAGGAAACGTGAATCTAATATTTATCACAAACCTACCTACTCTAATTCATTTTTACATTTCCACAATTGAAATCTACCCCATCAAAAAAACAGCCTTACTGTAGGAGAGATGTGAGGTTAGCTAGAATGACTACTAATGAGGAAATTTTAATAAGGGAACAAGAGTTACTTAAATCTACATTGAATATAAAAAGTATACACACCCCTGTTAAAATGCCATGTTTTTGTGATATAAAAAAATGAGACTACAATAAATCATTTCAAAACTTTTCCCACCTTTAATGTGACCTATAACCTGTACAATTCAATTGAAAAACAAACAAATCTGTTGGGGGAAAAATATAAAATATAAAAAATAAAAAACGTACAGTACGCTGGTTGCATAAGTGTGCACACCCTTAAAACAATACTTTGTTGAAGCACCTTTTACTTTCATTACAACATTCAGTCTTCTTGGATATGAGTCTATCAGAATGGCACATCTTGACTTGACAATATTTGCCCACTCTTCCTTGCAAAACTGCTCCAAATCTATGAGATTGCGAGGGTGTCTCTTATGCACAGCCTTCTTCAGATCTTAAAATGAGACTACCCCATTTAATATGAGATTCACCTAACTCTTTGAAGATCTACCACTATCAGACCTACAACCTGTTACACTGTAGATGTCCTGCATGATAGTAGTAATTACGGCATCGAAAAATGGATATTTGGAGGGGACTCATAAACTAGGATAAAGCATTTAGGAAATGCCTCAATAGATATTTGGAGGGAGCCTATGTGTTGGGATAAAGCATTTGAGAGCTGCCTCTGTCCAGTAACAGTACAGGGGGAGCTCTGGGGCAAAGTTCCTGTTTTCCATCCATTGATCCAAGCTATGCTTGAATATGGTCAGGGATGAGCTTTGCTTTATGTGGATAGGAAGTCTGTTCCAGAGCAGTGGTATCCCCTGTAATATAAACCTGTCCATCCACACCATTCTATCAATGTCACAGAAGAAGTTAAGGTCCCTGGATGGAGCATTTCTGTTATAATTTGACTTGCTGAGGTAAAGTAAGTCCATCAGTAGTAGGTCTAAAGATACCTTGTATGCTGGACACAGGTCACCTCTTAGGAGTCTGTAAGAGACCAAATTCAGTGATAGGGCTTCGAGGATGCCCGTGTATGACACATTGTTTACGTCTTATATCCTTTTTGTAAGTTATATCTGTCAGCCCACCTGTGCTACCCGTCTCTGTAGATGTCGACTTCATCTGTACTTTTAACTCTTCAGCATATGCTGTTACATTCTTGTAGCCTCTCACTATATGATAGAGGTATATCCTTCAAATTCACAGTTTCATCTGCATAATCCCATAGAGCTCTGTCACCTGAAATCAAGCAATGTATCACTGCTATCCCTCAGCTCATTACCACTGATGATTGTGCTCAAAAAATCCAAATGATACTCATGCAGCAAAGTGACAAAATGCATCACTTTTTCAAAACTTACTCAATATATTTCCTCTGTCTTTTAATAGACAGCCCTGAAAATGAGACTATATGTCTACATATTACATCTCTAAAATATGACATTAAATGATTTATCACTGCTAATTCCCATCATAGCATTCTTTTTTATTTTCTTATCTTTTCCTTTCAAACATTTATCATGTGCTAGGCTAGGCGTAGACCATTTCCTACCACTAGGGAAATGGATTATAATCCCTAGTACTATATCACATTAATATGAATAAGCAGAATCAGTAGCGAGTGAAGATGCCCATAAAGACATGACAAAAAAGAAAAAAATACAAATCTGAATGGTAATCCAGTTGACAACAGTTCCATCCTGTTATGATAATGTTATTATTCCTCGCTGATGTCATGCACACTGCCTAATCCACAATCCTTTTCTTTATTGACCGCTTAATGATAGGTTTACTGCACCCTGTCAGAATGCAGAAATACTATACTAATACATGTCTATATAATACCATAGTTTAATAAGAATCACATCCTTTAGTATGGAAGTGGTAGCTGTGGAGACACTAATCTCAGGACTTTATTTTCTGTGTTCAGAGCTATCCAGACCTTGCTGTGGTCGATGGAAGTCCTACTGCTTACCAGTGGGACTGGTGAGCATTGTACTGCCTGTCTAACACTAGAGCAGTGGTTTCCAGCTCTAAAATTGTAATTTTTTTAGCCTTTTTGGCTGATTTCTATGCCTTTCAACTTTCTGGCTTAAAAAACAAGTGTGTTTGCACATTTTTTGCATCGTGTAGCATCACGGGGCTACAGTTAAACTATTCCAGGTGCCAGAAAGTCTGCTCAAATTTTCCCTTAGAACTAGCTGGTTTCTCAGTAGTAGCACTAAAATCTGAACCCCTGTGACTAGCACTTGCTCTAGAACCTGCTGGAAAACACTAGGAAGCCTGAAACTGACACAATCACTCAACTCTCCTTGTCAATATGCAGAAATTAATCGTAGGCACTAAACAGCCTATAATTGCAAAGTACCATGCAAAGGTAAGGGAAAACAGCTCTTAAACTTTACAAAAAAGCACCTAAACAGGCATGTCCAAGGGTCAGCTTCCGGTGATTTCTCCTGTCCACCTGGTGAATCTGGGCATACTGGGGCAATGCGGCAACTGCCTCATGTACACAGACAATCCTCTCCTCCTACCACCCAACACTGCAACCTGCGAGAGATGCACTTACATAGCCAAACTGGAAGCAAAGCTCTCTCTGGCCAAGATTGTGCTAGACAGACAAGAGGAGAAGGCTAACACCTGCTCTACACCTCTAGCAACTCATAGCCCTTCAAAACCCACACCATCAACACCCACACATAGAAAAACTAAATCCACATATGTGGAGGCCCTTAACATTAACCTGCCCAAGCAACAAGGACCACCGAAGCTGAAACGCAAACAGTCACAACCAAAGTGACACATAGCTCACACCAGTGTGCCACCCAACAACAGCCCCTAAGGCAAGACAATGTACCCAACACTTTAGTCATAGGTGACTCTATAGTCAGGCACACTGATGTCCCACTCACCAGGCTGAGCAAGCAGAAAATTACAGTCAGCTGCCTGCCGGTTGCCAGGATCTGCCACATAATGCATGCACTCAAGTCACTCCACAACAAGTACAAATACGGCTTTGTCATTGTCCATGCTGGAGTGAATGACTTGAGACATACCTCCCTGGACTACATGAACAGAGACATGGAAGAGCTCTTGGATCATGTGGCCCAGGCAGGTATGACCCTAGCCCTGAGTAGCATCCTGCCTTCGCCCAAAAGGATACCACAGTATAAGGACAAAATGATTGACTTCAACAATTGGCTAAGCTTCTGGTGTCATTCAAACGGGATCCAGTATTTGTCTGCCTGGGAAGACATGATCGACAAACCACGATGCTTTGCCAGAGATGGTCTGCACCTGTCACCCATGGGATTCAGGTTACTGGCTAAAGCTCTTGCCACCCCTATAGTGCCTTTTTTGGGCAAGGTTCAAAGGATAAAACCACCACCATAACAGATACAAGCATGCAATATCTGAAGGTAATGCTACTCAATGCTAGAAGTCTAAAGCTTAAAATGCACTCTCTCGAGGCACTCCTAAAAATGGAGAACATCGATATCTGTGCAGTAACTGAGACCTGGTTCAAGGCTCCAGAGAGCACCCCTGCAATACCAGGCTACAATTCTTACCATACTTTTCGGTCACAAAACCTAGACTGAAACACTAAAGGTGGAGGAGAGTCCATATTCACCAAGCATATTCACACCTCCAGGCTAGTTGCCCAACACAATGCATCTGAAATTTTCCAGGTGCAACTAACACTTGGTAAGACTGTAATCCAAATTGTAACTTGCTACAGATCCCCCACCATGCCCCAAGATTCTCACTAAACCTTTCTGAACATACTGGACAATATTAAGATACAACCAAACACCTTAATACTGGGTGATTTCAACTACCCTGCCATTAACTTGGGAAAACTACTCGGGTACCAACTCATTTTCCCAACGGTTCTTGGAATTCATAAATTCCACTGCCCTGGATCAACTAATCCATTGTCCCACCAGGGGATCCAATATCCTAGACCTGGTCATTACCAGCATAGGAGATAGATGCTCCACACCAGTGGTCACCCCCTCACTGGTCAGGTCTGACCATAAGCAAATCACCCTTGACATCCACATCCCACCCCCACCCCCCAGTAAGGAAACCACCTTAAAAAACTTCTCCAAAGCAAACTTCATGCTACTGAAGTCAGAAGTGGCAAACGTCATGACACCCATGCAGACGGGATCTGAAAGTTCGACTGCAGAATCCTACACTAAGGCACTGTACGAGCACATCCACTCATGCATGAATCGTGCCATCCCAGATAGAACCAAGATGCTCTTCTCCAAAAAAAAGAAGCCAATCTGGTGGTCCCCTGCTATAAACAAACTATACAACAGAAGGAAGAAACTGTTGCAGAAGAGGAAAATCCCAGGATACAAAAAATTCACTCACCAGCCTCAGTAAGAAGCTAAGATCCCTCATAAAATCCTCAAAAGCTAGTTACAAAAATAAAATTGCCAAAGATTCCAAAGACAGACACAACGCATTCTATAATTATGTCAAGAACATTAATGGCAATGCTCAGATCTGGTCTGAGCTACAACAGAATGGCATTAAATATACTGATCCCAAGGATATTGCCAATATCCTGGCAGATCGATTTAGTACCAACTTCACCCCACTCTCACTCCCTAAAGGGCCCATCTCAATACTAAAAGATTGCCAAATTCCGGTAATCACGGCCACACAAGTAGAAACCGCACTCTCCAAAGCTAAGAATACAGCATCCATGGAACCAGATGACATCCCAGGCTGTGTACTGCATGAACTACAAGATGAACTGGCACCTCACCTAAGTGTCATGTTTAATCATAGCCTCACCTCAGGCTTCGTGCCCACTGAGTGGCGCACAGCTACAGTTTTACCACTCCACAAGGGGAGATCTGCCTTGAATCCTGAGAACTACCATCCCTTCAGTCTGACGAGCCTGATCTGAAAGGGCATGGAACGCATTATCATGGAACTTATAAACAAAGACATTGGCAACCTTCAAACACTGGACCCCACCCAGTTTGGATTTGTGAAGGGCTGATCTTGTCTCCTGAATCTGATTGACTTCTTCGAATCAGTCTCCAGAGCTGTGGACGAGGGTAAGGCAGTCAACACAGCCTATCTGGACCTCGCCAAGGCCTTTGACACCATCTCTCACTCTGGAATCATCGATAAACTTACTAAGCTGGGCATAAATCCCTACGTCACTCGATGGGTTGCCAACTGGCTTACTGACAGAACCCAGACTGTAAAAGTAGCCAACTCCAAATCCAGCTCCAGCTCCAGACAAGTGACAAGTGGAGTACCTCAGGGTTCAGTCCTGGGACCACTCTTGTTTGGCATCTACTTCTCTGAAGTACAGGCCAACACTAAGGGACTCTGGCTAACAAAGTTCACAGATGACTGCAAATTGGGAGCCATTGTTGAATCCCCAAATGATGTGGATATATGTTCATAGGTTCATAGGTTGGTACTAGGCTATCAGCCCTAGGGCCTATACAAGCCTAGCCATAACAATTCCCTGGCTATTTCTTTCCACTCTATTTACTTCCCTGTACCCCTGTCTAGCAGGGAGACTGACGTGATCCCCGGGGTGAATTTCCTTTCTCCCATCCAATTGTCAAGATTCCTTTTGAAGAGGGCCAAAGAGGCACTCTGCTTGACATGTATGGGCAATCTATTCCAGAGTCTGGGGAGGCTCTGGGTCAGGAACCTATCCCTCCAGCATGTTTTGTTTATTGTGATGACAAGGTTTAGATCCCTGGAGCGTGTGGCTCTGAGGGATTGGGATTTCTTTAAGTGTAGCATGTCCAACAGCTCTCGGTTTGACATGGCCTTGTATGTTAAGCAGAGATTGCCTCTGAGTAGATGATGTGCAACAGAGTATAGCTGGAGATTTTTAAGGCGGTCAGCGTAGGGCATCTGCTTTAGGCCTGTGATTCTTTTAGTGAGGTATTTCTGCAGCTTTTCCAGTTGTTGCAGATGTCTTGAGAGGTACATACCAAACGGGCATTGTATTCTATAATGGGTCTAATAAGGGATGAGTACAGTGGGACAATGACCTCCTTTTTTCTGGATGAAAAGTGATGAGGTGTGCCACATAGAAGGATTTTCTGACTGTTTTGGTGATGTGGTTATCGAAGGTGAGACCACTGTCTATCTGTGTCCCTAAGTCTCTTATCACACTTTCGGTGTTTAGTGTACTGCCACCTATATGGTAATTTATGGGTACATGTTTTTTCCCAAAGGGGATAACTATACATATCTTGGCATTGAGCTTGAGCCCATGGCTCTGGCACCAAGCATCTGTTTCTGTATGGCCCTTTTGTAGAGTATCCACATCATTTGGGGATTCAATAATGGCTCCCAGTTTGCAGTCATCTGCAAACTTTGTTAGCCAGAGTCCCTTAGTGTTGGCCTGTATTCAGAGAAGTAGATGCCAAACAAGAGCAGTCCCAGGACTGAACCCTGAGGTACTCCACTTGTCACTTATCTGGAGCTGGATATGGAGTCGGCTACTTTTACAGTGTGGGTTCTATCAGTAAGCAAGTTAGCAACCCATTGAGTGACATAGGGATTAATGCCCAGCTTAGTAAGGTTATCTATAATTCCAGAGTGGGGGATGGTGTCAAAGGCCTTGGCAAGGTCTAGATGGGCTGTGTGAACCACCTTACCCTTGCCATGGCTCTGGAGACTGATTTGAAGAAGTCAATCAGGTTCAGGAGACAAGATCGGCTCTTCACGAACCCAAACTGGGTGGGGTCCAGTGTTTGAAGGTTGCCAATGTCTTTGTTTATAAGTTCCATGATAATACGCTCCATGGCCTTGCAGATCAGGCTCATCAGACTGATGGGACGATAGTTTCTGGGATCCAAGGTGGATCCCCCCTTGTGGAGTGGGATAACTATAGCTCTGCGCCACTCCGTGGGCACGAAACCTGAAGTGAGGCTATGATTAAACATGACACTTAGGTGAGGTGCCATTTCATATTGTAGTTCATGTAGTACACAGCCCGGGATGTCATCTGGTCCCATGGATGCTGTATTCTTAGCTTTGGAGAGTGCATTTTTTACCTGTGTGGCCATTATTACCGGAATTTGACAATCTCCTGGTATTGAGATGGGCCATTTAGGGGGTGAGAGGAAAGTGAAGTTGGCACTGAATCGATCTGCCAGAATATTGGCAATATCCTTGGGATCAGTATATTTAATGCCATTCTGTTTTAGCTCAGATCAGATCTGAGCATTGCCACTTAGATTCTTGACATAGTTATAGAATGCCTTGTGGTTGTCTTTGGAATATTTGGCAATTTTATTTTCGTAACTAGCTTTGGAGGATTTTATGAGGGATCTCAGTTTCTTACTGTGGCTGGTAAGGGAGTATTTTTGCATCCTGGGATTTTCCTTTTCTGCAACAGTTTCTTCCTTTTTTTGTAAAATTTTTTATGGCAGGGGACCACCAGATTGGATTCCTTTTTTTGGATGAGAGCATCTTGGTTCTATTTTGGATGGCACGGTTCTTGCATGAGTGGATGTGCTCGTACAGTGCCTTAGTGTAGGATTCAGCAGTTGAACTTTCAGTTCCCATCTACATGGGTGTCATGAAGTTTGTCACTTCGAACTTGAGTAGCATGAAGTTGGCTTTGGAGAAGTTTTTTATGGAGGTTTCCTTACTGGGGGTTGGGGGTGGGATGTGGATGTTAAGAGTGATTAGCTTATGGTCAGACCTGACTAACGAGGGTGTGACCATAGGTGTGGAGCATCGATTTCCCATCTTTATAATGACCAGGTCTAGGATACTGGAGCCCCTGGTGGGACTATGAATTAGTTGATCCAGGGCATTGGAATTTTTTGAATTCCAAGAACTGTTGGGCAAAGGTGTTGGTACACGAGTAGTTTTTCCATTTAATGGCAGGGTCATTAAAATCACCCAGTATTAGGGTGTTTGGTTCTATCTTAATATTTTCCAGTATGTTTAGAAAGGTGTAGTGAGAATCTTGGGCATGGTGGGGGATCTGTAGCAAGCTACAGTTTGGATTGCAGTCTTACCCAGTGTTAGTTGCACTTGAAGAATTTCAGACACATTGTGTTGGACAACTAGCCTGGTGGTGTGAATATCCTTAGTGAATATTGACATTCCTCCACCTTTAGTGTTTCAGTCCTGGTTTGGTGGCCGAAAAGTGTTGTAAGAGTTGTAGCCTGGTATTGCAGGGGTGCTCTCTAGAGCCTTGAACCAGGTCTCAATTACTGCACAGATATCAATGTTCTCCATTTTTAGAAGTGCCTTGAGAGAGTGCATTTTGAGGTTTAGACTTCTAGCATTGAGTAGCATTTCCTTCAGATTTTGCATGCTTGCACCTGTTACGGTGGTGGTTTTGTCCTTTGAACTTTGCCTAAAAAAGGCACTATAGGGGTGGCAAGAGCCTTAGCCAGTAACCTGAATCCCAGGGGTGACAGGTGCAGACCATCTCTGGCAAAGTATAGTGGTCTGTCGATCATGTCGTCCCAGGCAGACAGATACTGCATCCCCTTTTAATGACACCAAAAGCTTAGCCAATTGTAGAAGTCAATCATTTTGTCCTTATACTGTGGTATCATTCTGGGCGAAGGCAGGATTCTACTCAGGGCTAGAGTCATACCTGCCTGGGCCACATGATCCGAGAGCTCTTCCTTGTCTCTTTTCATGTAGTCCAGGGAGGTACGTCTCAAGTCATTCACTCCAACATGGACAATGACAGAGTCATATTTATACTTGTTGTGGAGTGACTTGAATGCATGCGTTATGTGGCAGATCCTGGCACCCAACAGTCAGCTGACTGTAATTTTCTCCTTATTCAACCTGGTGAGTGGGACATCAGTGTGCCGGACTATAGAGTCACCTATGACGAAAGTGTTAGGTATGTTGTCTTGCCTTAGGGGCTGTTGCTGGGTGGCACACTGGTGTTGTGAGCTATGTAACACTTTGGTTGTGATTGGTGTTTGCTTGCGTTTCAGCTTCAGAGGTCCTTGTTGCTTGGGCAGGTTACAGTTAAGGGCCACTGCATATGTGGATTTAGTGTTGCTATATGTGGGTGTTGGTGGTGTGGGTTTAGAAGGGCAATGTGTCGCTTGAGGTGTAGTGTGGGTGTTAACCTTCTCCTCTTGACTGTCTAGCATAATCTTGGGTGGAGAGAGCTTTGCTTCCATTTCAGCTATGTAAGTGCATCTCTCACAGGTTGCAGTGTTGGGTGGTAGGAGGAGAGGGTTGTCTGTGTACATGAGGCAATTGCTGCATTGCCCCATTTTGCCCAGATTCACCAGGTGAACAGGAGAAATCATCGGAAGCTGACCCTTGGACATGCCTGGTTTGGTGCTTTTTTTTTTTTTTGTAAAGTACAGGAGCTGTTTTTCCTTACCTTAGCAAGGTACTTTGCAATTATGGGCTGTTTAGTGCCTACGATTAATTTCTCCTTATTAACAAAAGGGCCTTACAGAAACAGATGCCTGGTGCCAGAGCCATGGGCTCAAGCTTAATGCCAAGAAATGTATAGTTATCCCCTTTGGAAAAAAAACATGCACCCATGAATTACCACATAGGTGGCAGGACACTAAACATCGAAAGTGTGATGAGAGACTTAGGGACACAGGTAGACAGTGGTCTCACTTTCAATAACCACATCGCCACAACAGTCAGGAAATCCTTCTATATGGCACACCTCATCACTAAGTGATTTTCATCCAGAAAAAAGGAGGTCATTGTCCCAATATACTCATCCCTCATTAGACCCATTATAGAGTATAATGTCCCGTTTGGTATGTACCTCACAAGACATCTGCAACAGCTGGAAAGGCCAAATAAATACCTCACTAAAAGAATCACAGGCCTAAAGCAGATGCCATGTGCTAACCGTCTAGAAAACTCCAGCTATACTCTCTGGCATATTGTCTACTCAGAGGTGATCTCTGCTTAACATACAATGCCATGTCAAACCCTGAGCTGTTGGACATGCTCCACTTAAAGAAATCCCAATCCCTCAGAGCCACATGCTCCAGGGATCTAAACCTTGTCATCATAATGAACAAAACATGCTGGAGGGATATGTTCTTGACCCAGAGACTTCCCATAGTCTGGAATAGACTGCCCATACATGTCAAGCAGAGCACCTCATTGGCCCTCTTCAAAAGGAACATTGGTGATTGGATGGGGGATAGGAAATTCACCCTGGGGATCATGTCAGTCATGCTGGTAGACAGGGGTCCAGAGAAGTATATATTATGGGAAGAAATACCCTGGGAATTGTTATGGCTAGGCTTGCATAGGCCCTAGGGCCAATAGCCTAGTACCAACCTATGAACCTATGAATAGTATTAACAGTAGGTTGCAAAAATTTTTCTGTCACCAGATTAATCCAGTAGGTTACTCTGGATCAAGTGGAGTGACTTTTCTATGCTATCCACTCAGTAGCAAGTCCACATAATACAAGCCACAGGAGCGGAGGTCTTTGTACATTGTAATGGTCTTGGCATTATAAGTCTATTAATAAAGCAAAGTTACTTCCTGTGCATTGATGTCTTCTTCATGATAGCCTGAAAAAATCTGCCATTGGAGCTCAATATCTGATCACCTTACTCTACTGTAGTTAAACTAGGCAAAATATACATTTCCATCTGTCACCCATATACTCTAATGAATTAGCACACACTATGCATTCTTGCTGCTTCTGCAATGGCCAGCTGATACTGTATGTGAATCGGTCTGTAGTATATGTATTCTGTAGTATGCCATGTTTAATTTGTATTTTGTAGAATACCATGTTTCATTTGTATTCTATAGTATACCATGTTTCAATTGCATTCTGTAGTATATCATGTTTCATTTGTATTCTGTAGTATACCATGTTTCATTTGTATTCTGTAGTATGCCATGTTTCATTTGTATTTAGTATACCATGTTTCATTTGTATTCTGTAGTATGCCATGTTTCATTTGTATTTTGTAGTATACCATGTTACATTTGTATTCTGCAGTATACCATGCTTCATTTGTATTCCAAAGTATACCATCCTTCATTCGTATTTTGTAGTATACCATATTTCATTTGTATTCTGTAGTATGCCATGTTTAATTTGTATTTTGTAGAATACCATGTTTCATTTGTATTCTATAGTATACCATGTTTCATTTGAATTCCATAGTATACCATCTTTCATTTGCATTCTGTAGTATACCATTCTTCATTTGTATTCCATCATATACCATGTTTCATTTGTATTCTGTAGTATGCCATGTTTCATTTGTATTTTGTAGTATACCGTGTTACATTTGTATTCTGTAGTATACCATGTTTCATTTGTATTCCATAGTATACCATCCTTCATTTGTATTCTGTAGTATACCATGTTTCATTTGCATTCTGTAGTATGCCATGTTTCATTTGTATTTTGTAGTATACCATGTTTCATTTGTATTCTATAGTATACCATGTTTCATTTGCATTCTGTAGTATATCATGTTTCATTTGTATTCTGTAGTATACCATGTTTCACTTCTATTCTGTAGTATACCATGTTTCATTTGTATTCTGTATTGTATCATCCTTCATTTGTATTCTGTAGTATACCATGTTTCATTTATATTCCATAGTGTACCATGGTTCATTTGTATTCTGTAGTATGCCATATTTCATTTGTATTCCGTAGTATACCATGTTTCATTTGTATTCTGCAGTATACCATGTTTCATTGTATTCCATAGTATGCCATGTTTCATTTGTATTCTGTAGTATACCATCCTCCATTTGGATTCTGTATTATACCATGTTTCATTTGTATTCCATAGTGTACCATGTTTCATTTGTATTCTGTAGTATACCATGTTTCATTTGTATTCTATAGTGTACCATGTTTCATTTGTATTCTGTAGTATACCATGTTTCATTTGTATTCCATAGTGTACCATGTTTCATTTGTATTCTGTAGTATACCATGTTTCATTTGTGTTCTGCCGTATACCATGTTTCATTGTATTACATAGTATACCATGTTTCATTTGTATTCCGTAGTATACCATCCTTCATTTGTATTCCGTAGTATACTGTGTTTCATTGGTATTCCACAGTATACCGTGTTTCATTTGTATTCAGCAGTATACCATGTTTCATTTGTATTCCATAGTATATCATCTTTCTTTTGCATTCTGTAGTATACCATGTTTCATTTGTATTCAGTAATATACCATTTTTCATTTGTATTCTGGAGTAACCATGTTTCATTTGTATTCTGTAGTATACTATCCTTCATTTGTATTCTGCAGTATACCATGTTTCATTTGTATTCTGTAGTATGCCATGTTGCATTTGTATTTTGTAGTATACCATGTTTCATTTGCATTCTGTAGTATACCATGTTTCCTTTGCATTCTGTAGTATACCATCCTTCATTTGTATTCTGTAGTATGCCATGTTTCATTTGTATTCTGTAGTATACCATGTTTCATTTGTATTCTGCAGTATACCATATTTTATTGTATTCCATAGTATGCCATGTTTCATTTGTATTCTGTAGTATACCATGTTTCATTTGTATTCTGTGGTATACCATCCTTCATTTGGATTCTGTAGTATACCATGTTTCATTTGTATTCCATAGTGTAGCATGTTTCATTTGTATTCTGTAGTATACCATGTTTCATTTGTATTCTGCCGTATACCATGTTTCATTGTATTCCATAGTATGCCATGCTTCATTTGTATTCCGTGGTATATCATATTTCATTTGCATTCTATAGTAAACCATGTTTCATTTGTATTCCGTAGTATACCATCCTTCATTTGTATTCCATAGTATACTGTGTTTCATTGGTATTCCGCAGTACACCATGTTTCATTTGTATTCTGCAATATTTCATGTTTCATTTGTATTTCATAGTATACCATCTTTCGTTTGCATTCTGTAGTATACCATGTTTCATTTGTATTCTGTAGTATACCATCCTTCATTTGTATTCCATCATATACCATGTTTCATTTGTATTCAGTATTTGTATTCTGTAGTATACCATGTTTCATTTGTATTCCATAGCATGTCATGTTTCATTTGCATTCCATAATATACCATGTTTCATTTTTATTCTGTAGTATGCCATGTTTCATTTGTATTTTGTAGTATACCATGTTTCATTTATATTCTGTAGTGTACCATGTTTCATTTGTATTCCATAGTATACCATCCTTCATTTGTATTCTGTAGTATACTATGTTTCATTTGTATTCTGTAGTATGCCATGTTTCATTTGTATTCTGTAGTATACCATGTTTCATTTGTTTTCTGTAGTATACCATCCTTCATTTGTATTCTGTAGTATACCATGTTTCATTTGTATTCAGCAGTATATCATGTTTCATTGTATTCCATAGTATGCCATGTTTCATTTGTATTCTGTAGTATATCATGTTTCATTTGCATTCTGCAGTATACCACCTTTCGTTTGGATTCTGTAGTATACCATGTTTCATTTGTATTCCATAGTGTACCATGTTTCATTTGTATTCTGTAGTATACCATGTTTCATTTGTATTCCATAGTATACCATGTTTCCTTTGTATTCTGTAGTATACCATGTTTCATTTGTATTCTGCCGTATACCATGTTTCATTGTATTCCATAGTATGCCATGCTTCATTTGTATTTTGTGGTATATCATATTCCATTTGCATTCTATAGTATACCATGTTTCATTTGTATTCTGTAGTATACCATCCTTCATTTGTATTCCGTAGTATACTGTGCTTCATTTGCATTCCACATTATACCGTTTTTCATTTGTATTCTGCAGTATACCATCTTTCATTTGTATTCCATAGTATACCATCTTTCATTTGCATTCTGTAGTATACCATGTTTCATTTGTATTCTGTAGTATACCATCCTTCATTTGTATTTCATCATATACCATGTTTCATTTGTATTCAGTAGTATACCATTTTTCATTTGTATTCTGTAGTATACCATGTTTCATTTGTATTCCATAGTATGCCATGTTTCATTTGTATTCCGTAATACACCATGTTTCATTTGTATTCTGTAGTATACTATCCTTCATTTGTATTCTGTAGTATACCATGCTTCATTTGTATTCTGTAGCATGCCATGCTTCATTTGTATTTTGTAGTATACCATGTTTCATTTGTATTCTGTGGTATACCATGTTTCATTTGTATTCCATACTATACCATCCTTCATTTGTATTCTGTAGTATACCATGTTTCGTTTGTGTTCCGTGGTATGCCATGTTTCATTTATATTCTGTAGTATACCATGTTTCATTTGTATTCTGTAGTATACCATCCTTCATTTGTATTCCATAGTATACCATGTTTCATTTCTATTCTGTAGTATACCAGCCTTCGTTTGTATTCTGTAATATACCATGTTTCATTTGTTTTCTGTAGTATACCATCCTTCATTTGTATTCTGCAGTATGCCATCCTTCATTTATATTTTGTGGTATGCCATTTTTCATTTGTATTCTGTAGTATACATTGTTTCATTTGTATTCCATTGTATACCATGTTTCATTTGTTTTCCATAGTATACCATTTTTCATTTGTATTCTGTAATATGCCATGTTTCATTTATATTCTGTATTATACCATGTTTCATTTGTATTCCATAGTATGCCATGTTTCATTTCTATTCTGTAGTATACCATGTTTCATTTGTATTCTATAGTATACCATCCTTCATTTGTAATCTGTAGTATACCATGCTTGATTTGTAATTTGTAGAATATCATGATTCATTTTTATTCTACCTGTTATTTCCTTTTGTGCAGTTCAGACAATGGAGGTTACTCACTGAGGTATGGAATGCTTTCTAATCAATCACAAATCAGCTTTTAATTTCTGTCAGAATTCAGAGGGGCCATAATCATATCCATATTTTTATGAATGTTGATATGTTCCTTGAAGTATTAAATTATCACTTTAGTTTACCAAAGATGTTTGTACACTCATATTTCTGTATCATGCTTCATGACTGAAAATATATATTGGTCTTTAGATTACAAATATATCCACTAATGCAAGTATACACCATATTTTGTACAGCACATGACACTAGATGCTTCTATAATAAAAAGAGTGAACTGTTTAAGAAGTTTACTGTACATCATTGTCTTGAACTACCTGTTCACTTCATTAAATGAAGTCAGTAAGTATAATATGAAGTACTAAGGAAGGAAATGAAAACATAGACAAAGGTATGTGAGGAATACTACCTAATAATATGAAGTACTAAGGAAGGAAATGAAAACATAGACACAGGTATGAGAGGAATATTACCTAATAATATGAAGTACTAAGGAAACAATTTAAATATGTCTGAGAGGAATGCTACCTAATAATATGAAGTATTAAGGAAGGAAATGAAAACATAGACAAAGGTATTTGAGGAATACTACCTAATAATATGAAGTACTAAGGAAGGAAATGAAAACATAGACAAAGGTATGAGAGGAATACTACCTAATAATTTGAAGTACTAAGGAAGGAAATGAAAACATAGACAAAGGTATGAGAGGAATATTACCTAATAATATGAAAAAAGAATGTATTTAGTATTTGTGCCAATAAACTCAAGAACTCCACAAGTGAAGATTGTCACTTGGTGTCTTGAAGGCTCATAACTAGTAAAATGTATTTGCTCAATCTTTTAATATTGCATTTAAGCACTTTTCTTCTTTCTATGCTTACTTCTAAGTTTGATCCTATACCCACAGTCAGTATACTATACTATACACAGTCAGTATACTGTTTATGCTATTTTTGATATTCAGTGTTCAGTGACCACATTGATTCAAAATGTGTAGATGCATTGCTTATCTTTAAAAGGTTTATAAAATGTTCTGTGTGAAGCTGTGAATATATTGCACTCATGTCCTTATTGTCAGTGGCTGTAATATATTATGAAATACCATTCCATAAAATGCATATCATTATAAAACTGATATACTAACCAACATAATTGTATGGGAATCTGATTTTTTTTGCAAATTAAAATTATTGCAGTAATCAAACACATTCCAGATAAATATTTATTTGTAATGAATTCTCCAAATCATCACTGTATGACCAGATATTGTCGAGAATTATTTTTTTCTACTTTTTAGCTCACTTAAATAGCTGGCTAATTATATATGTGTAAATCTCATTGTTTGACAGAGACTCATCTTCAGGTATACTAATAACATTTTAGCAACAATACCCAATTAGGCTGAATAATTCAAAATTCATTTTGGTCTGTCAAAGGATTGTGCTTATTTTATAAAACAAATAATAATCCTTTCTTACAAATCTTAAAAGAACTTTGCAGTGATATTAGCCTGCTCTCAAATTTACAATGCTCATTATAACAGTACTCATAAGATGTTACAGTATTACTCAGTATTGAGAAAAGTGTCTTGTTTTTCCTGTATAATGCTTTGATAAATCTGTATGTTATGTAAGAAAAAACTCTTCATGCATCCTTCTGGTTGTAAACAAGTAATATTAGAAATAATTCAATAATTTTGTACCAGCAAGGTTCAAGAAACAGAAATGAAACACTTATCAAAGACAATCTTTTGTGAGTCTTGATTTCAGTATAGATTGTAGAGAGGTATATATTCATTTTCAGGCGATGTTAACAAGTCCACTTCATTTTGAAATGATCTCAAAGAACTGATGAATATCGCCATGCTTACAAGCTCTCACAATCTTTTTTGTCAATAGTCCTAATAAATGCAACAAAAAGGTTTTTATTATACCTCTCAGAGAGATTTCTTTTTATGAAGTAATTCACCTTCCCATGTTTAACCCTCTAAAATCCTAACAGTGTGCAAAATTTGATGGACGCATTCAAAGGTATTTAAAAATACGCTCCACTTGAAGAGCTCTCAGAAAGATTCAGCACAAGAGTTTGATTTAAACTAACTTTGTGGCATTTCTTTGTCAAACATGACTTCTTCCTTCCATTTTCAGCAATCACTAAAGACATACCAGTACATTTGATTTTTGTATTTTGTAAAAATCATAGGGGTTCCATTTCAGAAATGGCAATTAATGAAGACCAAGCAATTCAGCGCTATTATGGGAAGAGTTTACATTTCAGAAAACATTTTTTAAGTAATTTGCATAGCAGTCAAAAAATAAAACTTCCTCTAGCTTCCACTATTAGTGAATGAATGACAATCCCCTGTGCCTCAACTCCCTGAAAGACTGTTTTCACTGTTTTTGCAGAGCACAGCCCCCTTCACACCCTAATGAAGGGGACTGTGTCCCCAAACTCAGTGACTACTATAATCAGTTTCATGGACACCCTAAAAGAGGGAAGTGGCAAATGTGTAAAAATTGCACTCAGTGCCTGTACAATTCCTCAGCAATGGTCTTTAGTAAAAAGGCTGGCATTCTCAGGGAATCAAGTCTTAAAGAGTCGGGGCTCAGAAATTTTATTTTGTAGAGCAGAGAGTAGCCCTTCATCAGGGAATCATCACAGTTAAAACATTAAATGCAAGGGGTGTTTGAAGGGAAAAATCCCATCTGCAATTTCCATAGGGGAGTAACATCCAGCACCTCTAAACTCACATTTATACCACTGAAAAGAAAAGTGAAATCATTGCTGGTGCAATTTACTCTGGGAGTGATCTCCTGGGTTACAACATGATGGAGAGTTCAACATCAGTGAGTTGAACTTGACCCACATCTTGTACTAGACGGGGAACAGCGAAGCTAGCAATGAGAGCATATCTACCATTTTAAGTTCATTTTTGTTACTCAGTCACATTTACAGGTAATGACATAAAGGGAATATGTCTTTTATAATTTTGATTTATTAATATAAACGTATTTGTTTGTTTATAGGGTAAATGGAATTAAGCACATATAGAATTTTCAGATGAGATCTAAATAGTAAGAGAACAAGATATGAAAAAAATAGACTCACCAGTTCAAAAGACTTTGTAAAGTGGAATAATATATAATTGAATTTAATAACTGTGACATTCAAGTAAAAGTCATACAAATGGCTTTGCACTAAATTAAGCAAGAAAAACTTTGCTGGCGGGCTGTTTACTGACTATTCTTAGTTTGTTAATGTCTACATGTGTCAACACTGTAACAGATTTACTTTTGTAAACAAAAATCTTTAATTACTGTCTTCTAATTGACCTTGATCCTTCCACATAACATTGGTAAATTCATAAACAAAAATGAATAAATCAGCAATTAATCACAGCATTCAACTATATGATTTTTTGAGATTTTACCGCAGACCTAGACTTTATATAAACAATCATACATGTACAATTATTCTTTCCTACCCTAAGTATTCTTGCTCCTGTTTTAGGATGTCAGACTGTTAACTATAATAGCTTTATAAATTATTATCCATTGTTACGATCTGAATCAAACGTAATTGTCTAAGTTATGCATGATTCTTTACTCTCAACCAGCCATCTCATATTAAATGGCAGCAGCATCCCCTCCTTGTTCAGAGTTTTCATTAATATACCATCTTTGCTCTTGCCCGGCTTCCATCATTAAGCTCTATACATCAATGAGCTGTATCACAGAATACCTTACACTTAAATGGTCTTAATAAATTATTTACAATATTATTATACATGAATCAGAATCATCTATAACAACTAAAATCAAATTCCCTAAACTAATATCAGATACTAATATAAGGCAGGTAAGATAACAACGCATGACATAAAATAATACTACATTGGTTCATAGGTTCATAAGTGTGTTCTAGGCTAATGGCCCAGGAGTCTTTACAAGCCTAGCCCATACGATTACCCTGGCATCATGCCATGACCATAATTCCCAGTGCCTCTGTCAAGTAGAGCCACTGAAGTGATCCCTGGGGTGAATTTTCTATTTCCCATCCACTCATCAAGATTTGTTTTGAAAAGGGCCACTCAGATGCTCTGTTTGACATGTATGGGAAGTCTATTCCATAGCATGGGCAGTCTCTGGGTTATGAACATGTCCTTCCAGCATGTTCTGTTGATTGTGGTAATGAGGTTGAGGTCTCTGGAGCGTGTATTGTGGAGGGATTGGGATTTCTTTAGATGTAGCATTTCTAACAGAGGTGGGTCAGACATGGCTTTGTAAGTCAAGCAGAGATCGCCTGTAAGTAGACAATATGAGACAGAGAACAGTTGGACTTTTTTGAGTCTTTCCATATAGGACAAGTGTTTAAGGTCTGGGATCCTCTTTGTGAGGTACTTTTGCAGCCCCTCCAGTTGTTACAGGTGTCTAGTGAAGTACATGGTAAATGGGGAATTGTACTCAATGACTGGCCTAATGAGGGAAGAGTAGAGGGAGACAATGACCTCTTTCTTCCTGGATGCAAAACCCTTAATAATAAGATGTGCCATATAGAAGGACTTTCTGACCACAGTGGCAATGTGGTGGTCAAAAGAGAGGTTGCTGTCAACCCGTGTTCCCAGATCTCTCATAATGACTTCTGTGTTCAGTGGGCTATCATCGATGTGTTTATTCATGGGAACTGAGTTTTTCCCAGATGGGATGATGACTCATTTTTTGGCATTGAGCTTAAAGCCATGGTTCTGACACCAGTCGTTGGTCTCAGTGAGACCTTTCTGTAGGATCTCAATATCACTTGGGGAGTTAGTAATATCTCCCAACTTGCAATCGTCTGTGAACTTTGTCAGCCAGAGTCCCTTCGTGTTGGCCTGGACTTCAGAGTAGATACCAAACAGGAGAGGACCCAGGACTGAACCCTGTGTGACTCCACTCGTGACTAACTTGGAGTCAGCTACTTTCACACTGTGGGCTCTATCTGTGAGCCCGTTTGCAACCCACCTAGTGATACAGGGGTTGATGCCTAGCTTAGTGAGTTTTTCTATGATTCCTGTGTGGGGAATGGTATCAAAGGCCTAGGCCAGATCAAGGTAGGCTGTATGAACTACCTTGCCTTCATCCACAGCTCTGGTGACTGACTCAAAGATGTCGACCAAGTTGAGGAGGCATGATCTACCCTTCACAAAACCAAACTGTGTGGAATCCAGAGTTTGGTGATTCCCTATATCCTTGTTTATTAGGTCCATGATGATGCGTTCCATAGCTTTGCATATCAGACTCATCAGGCTAATGGGGCGATAGTGCCCAGAGTCTGTAGCAGCTCCTCCTTTGTGGAGAGGGATGACTGTAGCAGTGCGCCATTTGGTAGGGACAAAACCTGAGGTGAGGCTGTGATTGAACAAGGCACACAAGTGAGGTGCCAGTTCACTCTGTAGTTCATGTAGAACACAGCCAGGGATATTGTCAGGTCCCATAGAAGCTGTATTCCTGGCCTTGGACAGTGCTGTTTTAACCTGTGCAGCACTAATACTGGGTGCCTGGCAATCTACTGGTATTGTGATTGGTCCTTTGGGGGGGGAAAGAGGGGGAAAGTTGGCACTGAATCAAAAAATTGGCAATATCTGTTGGCTCGGTATAGGAGGTACCATTGTGCAGTAGCTCAGAGCAAATCTGAGTATTGTCATGGAGATTCTTTACATAACTAGAGAAGGCCTTGTGGTTGTCTTTACTATCTTTTGCAAATGCTAATTTTAGTCAGAATTAGTGAGTCTGCCCACAAGTATACAACAGAAAATATATATTTTGGCATTTCTGCTGCACATTGGGGAATAAAACTATATTTTTGAATGCTGTGAAGATCAGATTATAACATACTGACAGTGCAATGCTTCAAAAGAGCAAAACATTAAAGAAGCTCACAAAAAAATTGGTGGCATCTCTATAATGCAATAAAACAATTATTCTGGGACTTCTGCATGTTAGGGAATAAACCTTCATTTTCAACTGCTGTTATGAGCAGCCTGTGACTTCCTGAGTATACAGCTCTTCAGAAAAAGAAAGCAATTAATGGATCTGTTGCCTCCAGAAAAAATAAATAAATAAATCTATATATATATATATATATATATATATATATATATATATATATATATTATACTTCTGTTGTACAGTGTTTAGACTCATAGAGATGTTAACAGTTGGAGTGGTTTTCCATAACGATTCAGCTCTGAGCCCACAGCTGTTCATGCTGGAAATGGGTACATTAGCAAACAGATTGGAGGAGACAGATTAATAAAGCTGTTGTATGCAGACTGTGCCATTGCAAGCAGACTCTGAACAGAAACTTATATGGGAATGTAAAACAAAACTGAAGTTATCTGAGATGAAACAGAATACAAAGAGAACTGTCATTTCAGGAAATTGGGACATCAGGAGAAGCTGACCATTCTAGCCTGTTTATGCATAACACATCTGCCTGTCCCACTTCACCCTCCTGCATGATGCCGCAGACAAACAGACAAAATAAAACAGGAATAGGAGCCAGGTTTTCTAGATTAACTAGCTGGTTTCTTTCTACATTGTATACATCAGAGCTGTTCTTCTATGAATAATTCCTCTTCACCAGAGGAATAAGGCAAATTTCCTTGGTTTTCAAAAATAACTTATTCTGTGATAGATGAGCACTTTCGTCTATGCAAGACTTTATCATATCCCAAGTAAATGAGACATGAGAATGGAAAATAGTGGAACAGGTTAACATTTTCAAGTATTTTTGAGAGGTGGTTGTAGAAAAGAAACTCTGATTAAGGAGGTCAAATCTAGAGCCATAGGTTCTGTTGCCAACTGGCACACATTGTCAGGAGTAGTGTATGGCAGAAGAATGTGAAAAAAAAAAGAAAATGAATGTATAGAAAATGGTGAGACAAGGAAATTATAACATCATACAGAAACCAAAGAAGCTTCAATTGCAGAGAGGGTCAAGGAAATGAGATTATGGTGTTGTGGGCATGTGTACAAGTGAAGACAATAGAGACAGACGACAGAGGCAAAAGGAAGCCAAATCATCCTACAAACAGATGTATGGTTTGCATGAGAGAAGACCTTTCATAGTTAGGCATGACTGCTGAGGAAGGTAAGAGTGTAACAGTGAAGTGAGAGAGGCAACAACAGTTGATGCAATATCCCACCTCAATGCAGAAAAAAACAGGGACAAAATGTTGATGAAGTTTCTGTTGTACATCAACAAATATAACTTAATTTTTGATTGTTGATAGGAGCAGCCAGTGACTTCCTGGGTCTTAAATAGAAGAAAACTAGTAGAGGCTTTTATCAGAATTAATGAAACTACCTCCAGAAAAGTAAAAAAGAAAAAAAAAATGGGGTTGGGGTTTCCCAAGGTTATCATGGAATACAATTTTATTTGCAATCATTTTTAGGTGCATGCTGTACCTTCTTGAGTCTGTACCTCATCAAATAAGCAGAAATAATAGGTGGTTTGTACAGAATTATCGAGCCCATCCCCAAATGTTAAAATAACATTTAAATGACTTCAGAAAACTTTCCCTGTTCATGCTAAGTGAATTGCTATAACAAGCAGCTGTGTGCAGGTTGTGTGCAGTTCAGAAACACCAGCACAGGATATACTAAATGGCCCTATAATGACATGGTAATGAGCAACATTATTAACAAAACTATTAAAATGAGCCTTTCAGTGAATGCTAATGAGATAAATCAAGATGGTGGAGTGAATCATAAATGTATAAATGCAGTTGGGGCTGCACCTGAAGCAGGTTTGAATTTAGCTGAATGCTCATGTTCAGATTAAGAAAGTTACGAATGAATGTTAGGGGCTACAGCCATAATAGTGAGTGTGTATCTTCAAAAAAGTCTTATTTCAGTGGCAGTGCCTTACAGGGTATGACATTGCCCCATAGGTGGTGGGTCATCCAGACATGCTTAACATTTCATAGACTCAGCAATGCTAATATTGTGGACCAGTACCTATGTAGACAGGGACACCATCCAAAAAATTGTGGACATGTTTTAGTCTCATCTGCAGCCTTGCGGGAATCACAAGATACCCAGTCATAGGTTCATAAGTTCATAGGTTCATACTAGGCTATCTGCCCTAGGGCATTTATAAGCCTAGCCAGAATGTGTTTGGCTTTCGCCACCAATTTTAAATTTATTTTGCTATGCCCTTTTTCGAGGTTAGTATACTGTGCCTCTGACTAACAGTGACACAGAAGTGATACCCGGGGTAAACCTACGATCTCCCATCCACTCATCAAGGTTCCTCTTGAAGAGAGTCAATGAGGGACTCTGCCTAACCTGGACTGGGATTTTATTCCAGAGTGAAGGGAGCCTCTGGGTTATGAATCTGTCCCTCCAGCATGTCCTATTTATTTCAGTGCTGAGGTTCAAGTCTCTCGAGCGCGTAGCTCGATGGGATTTGGATTTTCTGAGGTGCAGCATGTCCATTAATTCCGGGTTGGACATGGCTTTATACGTCAGGCACAGATCGCCTCTGAACAGACGGTATGCCACTGAGTAGAGCAGGAGTTTATTTAACCGGGCAGCATATGGCATCTGTTTGAGCCCTTTGATCCTCTTGGTGAGGTACTTTTGGGGTCTTTCCAGTTGCTGCAGGTGTCTAGTAAGGTACATCCCAAAAGGGGCATTGTACTCAATTATGGGCCTGATGAGGGATGAGTAAAGAGGCACGATGACCTTCCCTGATCTAGATGTGAATCCCTTCATGATTAGGTGGGCTATATAAAATGTTTTTCTAACCACTTTGGCCACGTGGTTGTCAAATGAGAGATTGCTATCAACTTGGGTCCCCAGGTCCCTAATTACTTCTTCTGTACTTAATGTATTACCACCTATGTGGTAATTTGTGGGCACTTTGTTTTTGCCAAAGGGGATGACTATACACTTTTTGGCATTTAGCTTGAGGCCATGGCTCTGGCACCAGTTGTCTGTTTCTATCAGGCCCTTTTGGAGGATGCTTGTGTCGGCTGGAGAGTCGATTATGGCGCCCAGTTTGCAGTCATCTGCGAACTTGGTCAGCCACAGTCCTTCTGAGTTGGCCTGTACCTCCGAGAAATATATACCGAACAAGAGAGGTCCCAGGACTGAGCCTTGTGGGACACCACTTGTAACTGGTTTGGAGTCTGGACATGGCTCCAGCAATTCTAACCATGTGGGTTCTGTCCTTGAGCCAGTTTGCAATCCATCTAGTGACATAGGGATTTATATTTAAACTGGTGAGCTTATCTATAATGCCCGAGTGGGGTATTGTATCAAAGGCTTTTGCGAGGTCCAGGTAGGCTGTGTGGACCACCTTCCCCTCGTCAATGGCCTTGGTGACTGTTTCAAAGAAATCAACCAGGTTTAAGAGACAGGATCTGCCCTTAACAAAGCTGAATTGAGTAGGATCCAGTGTTTGTAGGTCCCCAATATCTTTATTTATGAGGTCCATGATGATCCTTTCCATAGCTTTGCAGACCAAGCTAGTCAGGCTTATGGGGCGATAGTTTCCAGGATCCGTTGAGGCACCACCTTTATGAAGAGGGACCACTGTTGCTGTACGCCACTCTTTGGGCACATATCCTGTGGTAAGGCTGAGATTGAATAGTAGTTTTATGTTTGGGTTTAGCTCTTCTTGGAGTTCATGTAGGACGCAGCCCGGGACACCATCTGGTCCCATTGATGCTGTGTTTTTTGCTTTGGAGAGGGCGGCTCATACCTGAGCATCTGAGATGTCAGGGGGGTAGCACTCTGCTGGGATAGATATTTGCCCTTTTGGTGGGGAGGGGCGGGAGAAGTTTGCGCTGAACCTGTCAGCTAGGATGTTGGCAATGTCTGTGGGTTCGGTGTATTTTTTGTCATTTTGGACTAATTCTGAGCATATCTGGGAATTACCACCCAGGTTCCTAACATAACTAAAGAAAGCCCTGTGATTATCCTTAGTGTCATGTGCAATTTTTCTCTCGAAGCTGGCCTTAGACAATTTTATGTGTGCCCGTAGTTTTTTGCTAATACTGGTCAGTGATGCCTTCCCTTTTTGGGATTTTGCTCTATCATTTAGTAGCTTCCTCCTTCTATTGTATAGTTTGTTTATGGCTGGGGTCCACCAGACAGGACTTCTGCCTTTGGAGGATTGGGTCTTGGTTTTATATGGGATCGCATGATCCATGCATTCCTGAAGGTGTTCATAGAATGCGTTTATAAAGGATTCTGCGGTCTGGGCCATATTTTCCACAGGCCCAGGGGCTTTGAAGGATTCCACCTCAGTTTTGAGGAGTGTGAAATTTGCTTTAGAGAAGTTTTTCACTGTGGTTTTCTGGGCAGGGGGTGGGGTCGGGATGTGAATATCCAGTGAGATTAGTTTATGGTCTGATCTTACCAGTGAGGGATACACTTCTGGTCTGGAGCATAGAGTCCCCATGTTGGTGATGATCAGGTCCAGTATGTTTTCCCCTCTTGTGGGAGTAGTAACAAGTTTTTCCATAGCATTTGAGTTTATAAATTCTAGGAACCTTTGGGCTAGGGTGTTGGAGCTAGAGTAATGCTCCCAGTCTATGTTTGGGTAGTTGAAGTCGCCCAATATAAAATGGTGTTTGGAGAGACCTTCATATTTTCCAGTGTTCTCAGGAAGGCCGAGTGGGGTTCCTGGGTTTGGGAGGGTGGTCTGTAGCAGGCTATAAACTGGAATGCAGTTTTAACCACTGTTAGTTGCACATGGATAGCCTCTGATGCTTTGTGCTTTGCCACCAACCTGGAGGTGTGGGTATCTTTGATGAATATCGATACTCCCCCTCCTTTTGTGGATCGTCCAAGTTTTGGGGCCAAAAAGCATGGTATGAGGTATAACCTGGTAGTGCTGGGATGCTCTTGGGAGCCCTGAACCAGGTTTCTGTTACTGCACAGATATCGATGTTCTCCATGCTAAGGAGAGTTTCGAGTGCGTGCATCTTGAGGTTTAGACTTCTGGCGTTGAGTAGCATTACTCTTAGTTTCTTATCCCTTATGATACCTATGGAGGTGGGTTTGTCTTTTGAGCCTTGCCTAAAAAAGGCACTATGGGGGTAGCAAGAGCCTTTGCCAATATCCGAAAGCCCAGGGGTGACAGGTGCAAGCTGTCCCTAGCGAAGCATCGTGGCTTGTCGAGCATATCATCCCAAGCTGACAGGCATTGGATCCCCTTTGAATGACACCAGTACTTAAGCCAATTGTTGAAATTGATCATCTTGTCTTCATATTGTGGCATCATTCTTGGTGAGGGTAAGATGCTACTCAAGGTCAGGGTCATACCGGCCTGGGCTACATGCTCAGAGAGCTCCTTTATGTCTCTTTTCATGTAGTCCAGGGAGCTTCATCTCAGGTCATTCACACCAGCATGGACAATGACTGAGTCATATTTGTACTTGCCTTGGAGTGACCTGAGTGCTTGTGTTATGTGGTGGATCCTAGCACCCGACAGGCTGCTCACCATGACCCTCTCCTTGTTCAGCCTGGTGAGCGGGACGTCAGTGTGCCTGACGATAGAGTCACCTATTACAAGTGTATCAGGTGTGTTGTTTAGTCTTAAGGGCTGTGACTGTTTGGCACACTGGCTTTGTGAGATATGTGTTGCACGTGTTTTGTTTTGGGGTAGTGGCTGCTTAGGTGTCTGCTTTGGAGGTCTCTGCTGCTTCGGCAGATCTTTATTTAGAGCCTCAGTATGTTTTGTGTGATTATGTGTTTGGTTTGCTGTCGTGGTAGGTCTATGTGAGACTGGAATTGTAGTGAGTGTGGTTTCCTTCTCCTCCTGACTGGTTATGCCAGTACTGAGTTGAGAGAGCTTAGCCTCCAGTTTGGCTATATGGTTGCATCTCTCACATGTGTTGGAATTTGTTGGGAGGAGGAGAGGGTTGTCTGTGTACATGAGGCAGTTGTAACATTACCTCAAGATTCCCAGATTCACCAGCTGGACCGGAGAGGAGATTATCACTGACATTTGGACATGCTAGAATAATATTGGGAATTCCTTAATAATTGAAAACCAGGGACAGTGGGGAGTGAGGGTGTAGTGCTTTTAATTTTTAGTGCTGGCTTATATAATTGCTTTAGTAAACAAGGGCCAGGTAACTTAAGTGCAATGTGTTACAGGTAACTTAAATGCAAAAACGACAAACAGTAACTTTCTTTCAAGTGAAACAAGGAAATAAGTACAGTAAGCAATGCAGATATCACTAGTGGTCCACAGAAGCGCTGAGAAGCCGCGTATTAGGTGGAATTAACTTTCCAGGGAAATAACAAGCAAACAAACAACAAGCATATAAACAAAGCTAGATTCAGCAGGCCTGGATCTAGTCTATGCTACAGCAAACAAGGTGTACCAATTTCAGTAAGATACAGTTCAAATATTCAGGCACTATAAACCTTTAACCAGAAATTCCCAGCTCAGAAGGGCAGAGTCCAGCCTCTTCTCCCACAAGAGTGCAGACCACAAACCTTCTTAATGTAAAATAACTGGCCTGAAGCCCAAGTGCTTAAACCAGAACTAATACACTTTAAGAATAACAGACACTGGGCTCTCAATCAGCAGTTCCCAACTTAGAAGGATGAAAGCTACCTGTCCTGCCACCACAGTGCATGCCACAAACCTTCGCAATGTAAAACAACTGGTCTGAAGCCCAAGTGCTTAATCCAAAAGACTTAGAATGATAGCTACACTTTAATCAAGTTACTACCAAGCAGTAATAAATACAATTGAATACTTTAGAGAATGCCTGGATTAGTGCTCAAGTTACACAAACAAAGCTAGATCCAGCAGGCCCGAATCCAGTCTATGCCACAGCAAACAAGGCGCACCAACTTCAGTAAGAAGCAGTTCAGATATGCATGCACTATAAGCCTTCAACCAGAAATTCCCAGCTCAGAAGGGCAGAGTCCAGCCTCTCCTCCCACAAGAGTGCAGACCACGAACCCTCTTAATGTAAAATAACTGTCCTGAAAGCCCAAGTGCTTAAACCAGAATTAATACACTTTTAGAATAACAGACACTGAGCCCTCAATCAGCAGTTCCCAACCTAGAAGGATGTAAGCTACCTGTTCTGCCACAACAGTGCAGACCACAATCCCTCTCAGTGCAAAACAACTGGTCCGAAGCCCAAGTGTTTAAACCAAAAGGCTTAGAATGAGTTACACCAAGCAGTAATAAATACAATTGAGTACTTTTAAGATGATGCAAAAGTAAAAGGTAGAAACACAAGTACAGTAAAAGCAGATGAAATATTTTTTTTTTTTTTTTTTTCTGAACAAGTGCTGAGATCAAAGAAACAGATTTGAGTGCTGAAACTAGAAAACTGGCTAGTTATAAGAAAAAAAAACTAAGCTAGAAGGCTTCCCTCCAACACAGAAGGGCTTGGGGGCTCAGAAGCCTACAAATAGGCTATACCACTTAACAGGAAAGGCAGGAAACAAGCAAGAAAACAAGTCAATACCATGAAATGGATTGCTTTATGTATATAAGCTACAGGGAGCTTTCTGAGATCTTCTTAGGACATAGTGGTGATATCTTAGGATTCTGCCTTAAGAATTCCCCATTAGTTTCTTGATTACATGCTTCAGCGTGTGGTTTTCACATACCTCAGAAGAAGGTGCCAACACAAGGCAGAATATTCATGATACAGCCCATTTCTCTGAGGTACTAGTGACCATAGATTGTTCTCACATTGAAATAAAAGCCCTGCTGGGTGAACTGAAAAGGAAATATGTGAACTGCAAAGGTAATCAGTCCATCAGCTGATAGGTTCATAGGTTCATACTAGGCTATCTGCCCTGGGGCAATTATAAGCCTAGCCCGATTCTGTATGGCTTACACCACAGGTGGTCTGTAATGCAAAGATTGTCATTTACAATGTGAACTGTACCAACTTTTTGTTAATGCTTACTTTCCCAGCTGTTGTCTTATTGGTGGGCCTATGTCATATCACTGAATCTTCTTCTTCTTCTTCTTCTCTCGGCTGATCCCGTCAGGGATCGCCACAGCAGATCACCTGTTTCCATTTCTTCCTGTTCTCTCCATCTTGCTCTGTCACACCAACCACTTGCATGTCCTCTCTCACCACATCCATAAACCTTATCTTAGGCCTTCCTCTTTTCCTGTTACCTGGCAGCTTCATCCTTAGCATCTTTTTCCCAATATATTCTGCATCCCTCTTCAGCATATGTCCAAACCAATGTAATCTTGCCTCTCTGGCTTTGTCTCCAAACCTTCCAACCTGGGCTGACCCTCTAATATACCTATTCCAAATCCTGTCCATCCTCGTCACACCCAGTGCAAATCTTAGCATCTTTAACTCTGCCACATCCAGCTCTGACTCCTGCCTTTTTGTCAGTGCCACTGTCTCCAACCCATATAAATTGCTGGTCTCACTACCCTCTTGTAGACCTTCCCTTTCACTCTTACTGGTACTCGTCTGTCACAAATCACTCTTGACACTCTTCTCCACCCACTCCATCCTGCCTGTACTCTCTTCTTCACCTCTCTTCCACATTCACCATTACTCTGAACTGTTGATCCCAAATATTTAAACTCATCCACCTTCGCCACCTCTACTCCCTGCATCCTCACCATTCCTCTATCCTCCCTCTCATTCACACACATATATTCTGTCTTAGTCCTGCTGACCTTCATTTCTCTTCTCTCTAGAGCATATCTCCACCTCTCCAGGGTCTCCTCCACCTGTTCCCTACTCTCACTACAGATCACAATGTCATCTGCAAATATCATAGTCCACGGGGACTCCTGTCTGATCTCATCTGTCAACCTGTCCATCACCATTACAAATAAGAAAGGGCTCAGAGCTGAATCTTAATGTAATCCCACCTCCACCTTAAATGCATCCATCACTCCCACCGCAGACCTCACCACTGTCACACTACCCTTGTACATATCCTGTACCACTCTTACATACTTCTCTGACACTCCCGACATTCTCATACAATACCACAACTCCTCTCTAGGCACCCTGTCATATGCTTTCTCTAAATCCACAAAGACACAATGCAACTCCTTCTGACATTCTCTGTACTACGCCATCAACACTCTCAAAACAAACACCGCATCTGTAGTGCTCTTTCCTGGCATGAAACCATACTGCTGATCACTAATCATCACCTCCCTTCTTAACCTAGCTTCCACTACTCTTTCCCATAACTTCATGCTGTGACTGATCAGTTTAATCCCTCTGTAGTTACTACAGCTATGCACATCACCCTTATTCTTAAAAATCGGTACCAAAGCACTTTTTCTCCATTTCTCAGGCATCCTCTCACTTTCCAAGATTTCATTAAACAATCTAGTTAAAAACTTCACTGCCATTTCACCTAAACACCTCCATGCTTCCACAGGTATGTCATCTGGACCAACAGCCATTCCATTCTTCATCCTCTTCATAGCTATCCTTACTTCTGCCTTTCTAATCCATTGCACTTCCTGATTCACTATCCCCACATCATCCAGCCTTCTCTCCTTCTCATTCTCTTCATTCATCAGCCCCTCAAAGTACTCTTTCCATCTGCTCAACACACTCTCCTCACTTGTGAGTATGTTTCCCTCATTATCCTTTATCACCCTTACCTGCTGCACATCCGTCACCGTCACATTGTTGAATGTCATCTCATCGATAATGCAGGCCATCAAGCCATTCTGACTGAGATCATGTTGTGGTAGGGATTAGGAAATTTGCCATTTTCTCCACTGTAATGCGATGTCAGAGTTAGTATATATAATTAGTGGAGGGGTGTGGGGCTCAACCCCCCCCCCCACATGGGAGGGTTAATGGCCTGCATTGTTGATAAGATGATATTCGACAATGTGGCCATTGGATGATATGACATGGACTCCTTGTTGGTGATCCTGAATTTGCCCTTGAAACCTGGTTTATTACACCCATAAGAAATCCACAAAATAAGACTTACCAGTGGTACAAAAAGTCAAAGGAAAGGCCAGCACTTCAGATCATTTCTCTAGGATTTTATTGCACTGATGAAAGCTGAGTGCTGAAACTGGTATGCTTTAGCTTTCACCCTTTGGGTGTGTGATGTATATTTATGTTTAATTTGATTCTGAGTTGAATTAAACTTTTTAGCTAGAGACCTGATCTGGAGTGCTGGCCTTTCCTTTGACTTTTTTAACCTGTTGGCAGTTTGGGCTATGCACCGTTCCGTACGAGCATGGGGGTTGGTGTTGTCATACCACTAGAACAATCATGCCTGGTCACAAACAAGGAGCATCATTGAGTCAGTGTTCAGGCTGGTCTAGATTGATCTGGTTGTACCCTGCATCATGACCCTGGCAAATGAGGAAAAATAGTATCAGCAAGTACAATGCTGCATAATATCACACTTAGGAAGTAGTTACAGCAGGGTGGGCATTTGCATGGCCAGCAATCCTCAGCACACCTGGCAGTGAAGGATAAGTTAGATGAGGAGTTGGTGGAGAAACAAACAGCAGAGGATGATAATGCTAGATGGAGGCAGGCACAGTATGCCATGGCGCTAGCAAACAAGCCGCTCCTTGCACATTGTTTCAGAGTGTAGTGCACAATACTAAAGCAGATACAGTCCAGTAAAAGTGATGCATGAAAAACCAGCACAAGGCTGTGCTTATTCATGCGTAGGCTGTCCATGCTGTGCATCAGATATATGCAACCCAAGTAACGATGTACAAAAGGAAGGGCATGGTTATCATCATTTGTAAAGAAGGGGAAGAAAGAACAAGGAGGGTACATATTTCATGGGGAAATGTGTGAATGCTGAGGATTATTAAAATAAAATGTACTGCCATGTGCCTTGTTATGGGAGAGGGCAAAGACAAGTGTCAGTGGAAGTATATGTGTGTGTGTGTGTGTGTGTGTGTGTGTGTGTGTGTGTGTGTGTGTGTGTGTGTGTGTGTGTGTGTGTGTAATTCACTGGGAGCTGTAATGTTGTGAGTGTGCATCTGCTGGGACACAGCCTCAGCAGTAGTTAGAAGACTGTCCTCAATGCACTGGTTCAGGGCATACATGACATAGTTTTCAGCATCCCATGCAGTCCCCCACCCATGAGACCTAGTTGAACCAGGAAATGGACTGGGTGTACCATGGTCCTGGCTAGATGCTTGTGCGTGGTAGGACCACAACTATCTACTATGAAATGTTGCACTTTTACAACCGCCACAACCAAAGGGATGTCTCTTCTGAGTTCAGATGCTTCCACAACAGATGTAAAGAAGCTCGAAATACTGAAATCTCGAATTTCAGTATCTCGAGCCCAAGAAATGGAATCCACAAAACAACAAAAACTAAAAACCGCAAAATTCAAAACCTCGAATACCAGAAGTTTTGAATTTCACAGTTTTACTACACACACACACACACACACACACACACACACACACACACACACACACACACATATACACACCATCCACCACACAAACACACACAATCACTCTACCACACCCCCCCTACTTAAATATTCTCAGTCCGAGGTCGCACTACATACAAACACACACAAAACACCACCACACAAGCTACTTTCTCTTTGCACACACACATCACAGCAACAAAACACACTGACACACACCACAGCCCCTACCCAAACTCCTTAACACACACACACACACACACACACACACTTACCTGAATACATGACCATAGCGGAACTTTAGAAGCACGAAATTTAAAACCTCCGGTATTCGAGGTTTTAAATTTTGCACTTCTAAACTTCTGCTATTATGTGGATTCGGCTTCTTGGGCTCAAAATACTGAAATTCGAGATTTCAGTATTTCGAGCTTCTGAACGGAACCCATGTGGAAGTAATAGCAGTTTGGGAGCAGGATCTTTGTCATCTATGGCCATCATGTGGTGGACTGGCTTTATGCCCAATCTCTCACTCCTGGCAAGTGAACCTGAGTGGACATGGTGCATTTCAGCATGTGTCTGAGTTATCCAAACAATTCCACACATGAGACATGTACTGTCACAGATCATCACGCACACCCTGCATTACCCTCACTAGATCTGCCTTGGCCATGGTGGTACTAGTCTGTACCTCCATGATGGCCCTGCACATGCATTGTGCTGCAGCCACTTCCACACCAACCTCAGGGGGATAGTGATAACCATGTCTTCAACAGGTATAATTACCCACCCCTCTGTGAGGACCTCTCTGTCTGTGTATGTTATGGGCAGATTCTGACATATATCTACTAGGAACCAGCACATTTTCATAACTGACAGTGTCCCCATCAACTTTTTCTCCCTCTTTGGTTTGGGCATCTTGAGTATCCTCTGACACAGAAGCTGTATTCATGGTCTGTGCAGTGGATTCAGTGGTCATGTTCTTGTGTCTAACACCCACTCTGTATTTCCTGACTGTGCCATCTCATCCTTGTCATCATTATCAGAGGTTGCAGATCCTCCAAAATCAAGTAGGAGGTCATTACATAGTACTGGTGTCAGACAAAGAATGACCTATGGATACAACAAAGCACAATAGCCTATGTAAGGATGACCCACAACCTGAAGTAGGAGTGCAACTGAGGTTTATCAATATTAACATAATAGCAATAAATAATTTAAATATATAACTTATTCAGATGAACATGAAGGGGGAATCCCTAATATTTATGTATACTGTAAATTAGACAGTTGCAGTAGCCTGGACAGTGACTAAGGGGTGCAGAGAAGTTACAGGTATCCTTATAGAATAATAGGTCTACATACCTGAGGCATTTCGAGTAGATTGTTATACTGACCAATCACGGTCTGCCTGGTGTTGCACCTTATTCTCCATATCAAAGAACTTTGGTTTACAGGTGAATTTCTTAGCAGGATCTGTGATGGGCTTGTGCGTCTGCTTTCATGTTTTTTTAGGCATTGCTCTTAAGGTATGGAAAACAGTTGCAGCATACAGTACATGTGAGAACTGTTTTAGGTGCCAGCTTTCTGTCATTCGTCCTGTGATTCTTCAAGGTAGCTGGAGAAGGAGAGAGTAGTGCTCCTTTGGACATAGAGGTGGTAGGTGGAAAAGTCAAAAATCTTTCCTTATCTCCTATGCAAAGATTACAACCAGAGGCTACTGCAAGAGGGCTATCAAGGACCTCAGTATAAGATTGAAATTGTTTACCCCAGGAGGTTTCCAGTGTCACTAGTATCCTACCCATTGAAGAAAAATGTCATCACTATTACAGTGACATGAGGTGCCACAATCCTGACATCCTAGGCCAATAAGAGCATAGCACTCAACTTTTACTTCCAGCATTAGAAAAAAATAGGACAAAGGCACCAAAATCAGGAACATGTTTTAAATGTCAGTACCATTAACATAAGAACTTTTCAAAAACATTTCCAGTTTTAGGAGGGATGGAACAACACTTTGAGAAAACATTAGGATCATTTCTATAAAACAGGGACAGTTTAAAGGTATGGATGAGAGGTTGAAGTAAAACAGCAGTCACCATCTGTGTTCTGTAAGTAGAACCTTTCTTACATACAAAGGGAATCTACTACTGCATGTCATCCACAGATATTATACAAATGCTGGTTTTCTTTAAGCAGCCTCTAAAGGGTGATTTTGAATAGACAGTGGTTCAAGGTGAGAATGGAGTGCATAAAAGGTTGTCTCGGTTGAGTGTACTTCCTTCAGAATATACAGCTTTTAGTACAAATGTAAAACAGATTCAGTTTCAAGCAGAATACATTTCATAAATTGCTGTCACTTCTATGATAACTTCAAGGGGTCAATATGTTAAGGTCGTGCTCCCGCACAGAAATAATGCTTGTGGGTTCCAGCCCCCACCCATGTGTGTTCTGTTAATTTTCTCCCGAGGTTTCTTCTTGGGCAACCTTTGTAACTATACTTGTCAACTTCCCTTATAACTTGTGAGGGACATGTATGTATGAGAAGCGTTTTTCCATTCATATATGTGTCTCAGACATCACAATGTTGGACTACTTGCCCTGTTTGTTTTTCCAGGTACCTCATCATATTAGTCCTTTGCCTTTCGGAATGCAAGTATTCATGGCTGTGGGTTCAGGCCCCCCTGTCTCTTGTCTATGCTAACAGCCTTATTAAAGTAAGAAGTGTGTTTGTTGTTCATTTGAGTAAAATAGGTGGGACATAATCATATGACAAGCACGTATCAAATGTATATTTTCATTTTATTTGTATCCCACCCCATCACTCTGTTCCTTTTCCATTACAAACATTTCACTCTCCACTTATTTTATTGTTATATACAGAACTGCATCAAGATCTACACCCATCTCTTAGGCAAAGCCTGTTCATGCCGCACAGGTGGCAACTGCAGCAACACCACCTCCGTCAGCGCTACCACCACTAGAAGCATCAAGCATGTTAGGGTCCCAGCCTGCCACAGACATCTCCACACCTCCTAATCTACCTGCACCACCTACTACAGGTAATACTTCACTTTATCCAGGGATTGCTGTACCCACCAGTAGTAATGTCAGTGGAGGTGACACCTTTATTGCCCTTTGGCAGGTGGCAGACATTGTGAGAAAGATAGTCAACAGGAGGTTAGATGCCTGGATTGGTCAAATAGAGAACCTCCTCTAGTGACTCAATGAGTCTCATTTCTGTTCATCACTGTCTCCACCATCTGAGTCACAGCCCAGTGGTAATGGTATCCAAATTGGTGATTAATCTCCCACTGGGTCACAACTTGAGGGGTCTGCAGTTACAGAAACCCATTCTATCTCCCATCCTGGTGCTTCCATCCCTTTTATGTCAATGACCACACCTGTTCGTTGTACAATTCTTGCTAGCCATGTTTCACACCTCCATGTATTATGTACAGACATGATCATGCATTACTTATTATGTACAAACATGATCGCACACTACTTATTATGTACAAGCACGATCACGCACTACTTACTATGTCCAAACACTATCATGTACTACGTATTATGTACAAATAGGATTGTGCACTACTTATACTGTACAAACACCATCATGCACTACTTATTATGTCCAAACACTTTCATGCACAACTTATGCACAAACACAGTTGTGCACTACTTATAATGTACAAACACGATCATGCACTACTTATTATGTCCAAACACTATCATGCACTACTTATTATGTACAAACAAGATTGTGCTCTACTTATAATGTACAAACACTATTGTGCACTACTTATACTGTACAAACACCATCATGCACGTCCAAACACTATCATGCACAACTTATGTACAAACACAATTGTGCACTACTTATAATGTACAAACACGATCATGCACTACCTATTATGTCCAAACACTGTCATTCACTACTTATGTACAAACACGATTGTGCACTACTTATAATGTACAAACACTATCATGCACTACTTCTTATGTACAAACATGATCATGTACTACATTGGCCCCACACATGAGCATCATTATGCATTCATTGGCAGAATCGAAAGAGGGTACGACCACCAGATTTTGAGAACTTCTTTTTACCAAGTATTATATTGCCAACTCTGCTTGTTGGTAATGACTTTAAATCCTTAAGGTGGTACCCTGAGGAATCATGGTTGGACCTCTTATAGTTTCATTTTGCATGTGTGTGACATACAGCTACAGAATGTTTACCCAACGGCCTTTGTCTAGCTGTAGTTCATTCTGTAAATAAATTGCCTTAAACAATATAAGTGATGAAGGTGCTGTGTTTGTCTCTTCTGTCTTGCATGCTTTTAACTCTTTTATTGTATCATTCAGGAAGTGTGGGACACACAACTGCTGTGTGTTTCCCTGATAGCTTTTTCCCTGACTGCAGCTGTATCTCAACCTGTAAATTAAGTGCCTTGAGCAACGTAAGTGATGAAGACTGTGTGTATACATAGCATTATTAAAGTGGGGAGATTTTTTCCCTTACCTTTGCAGTACAGTAGAGGTAAAGTGGACAGATTCTGATGATGTCATACCTGTATTTGATCAATGCATTTGTACTTCTTTCTCCTTCAGCCAAGTATGAGTTCCTATACATTTATTTTGCCTTCAGTTGTTTGACATTTATAAACAGCAGCATCCAGATCAGAACCTCTTGAACCATCCAAGTCTGTTGCACCACCTCCAGTGGTTACCACCTCACCACCTGCAGCATTAAAGCCAGTGGTGTCCCCAGCTGCTACACTCACCTCTACCCCCCAACAATATTACTGTCATTCCTCTGTGTGTCGGATGCTCCCTTCTTTATCATCTTCCACTTCTCTGATGACATCATCACCTCCCTTCCCAGTCTTGTTTATTTGTGGGGCCCTACTACATTCTCTAACCTTCCCAGCTTCATCTTAGGTCCTCTTGCTACATTCCACAAGTTAGATTTTCTAAGTATGTATCTGTATATATATATATATATATATATATATATATATATATATATATATATATATATATATATATAAATATCATGGATCAAAAATAGATCAGGACATAAATCTCAGGAACTGATGGGACTTCCACATAACTTTCTGCTAGCTGCAACTGTGTATATGAGATCAGACCAAGCACCATCAGAGCTCTAGCTCAGTGGATGAGCATTACCACTGCTTGTACTTTTCTGCAGCTGCTCGCTCCTCCTATACAATCTTTCTATAGCTCCTGCTGTGGCTACAGCCAGAATATTTAAAGGGCTGCTCTTCAAACACACTGCTTGGCCATATTCACTGTTAATGAGCATCTGGGCTTGTCATGCTTTACAACATGACTGGGACCACTGTATCATTGAATCACAGTGATCACCTTGGTATTTCAGCTGCCCATCAGGGAATGTGTGTGTGTGTGTGTGTATATATATATATATATATATATATATATATATATATGGATCTCCTTCAGTTAACCGAAATGCCACAACGCCGAAACACAAATCACTGACACCAACGGACCGACAACACAAAATACCGACAATACACACAACCATACATGCACTAACCATAACCCAAACCCTAACCCTAAGGTCCGACACAACCGCACACTTACCCTACCCGCACCCTAACCCTAACTCACTTAACCCACCCCTAAACCCACAGTCCGTCACTATCGCACACACACCCTACCTGCACCCTAACCCTAACTCACTTAACCCACCCTTAAACCCACAGTCCGTCACTATCGCACAAACACCCTACCTGCACTCTAACCCTAACTCACTTAACCCACCCCTAAAACTACAGTCCCTCACTATCGCACACTTACCTGTCCGCTCCCTAACACTAAATCCCTCACTCTATCGCACACTTACAGTGAAAAAACATCTCAAAAGCCGACTTCACACTTCTAAAAACTAGTGGGGTCTCCTTTAAGGCCCCTGAGCCAGTGGTAAACATTACTCAAACCGCTGAATCACTTACAAATGCCTTCTACCAGCACCTACAGGACTGCATGGATCAGGCAATCCCAAACAAAACTAAGACTCTTTGTACCAAAGGCAAGCGTCCAGTCTGGTGGACCCCAGCCATAAACAAGCTCTACAACAAAAGGCGGAAGCTACTACAAGATAGAGCAAAATCCTTGAAAGGTAAGACACCCTTGATCATTATAAGTAAAAAAACTAAGAGCTCTCATAAAATCATCCAAGGCAAATTTTGAGAGAAAAATCGCCAAGGATTCAAAAGACAATCATAAGGCCTTCTTTAGCTATGTTAGAAACCTAGGAGGAAACTCCCAGATATGCTCAGAATTAGTTCAAAATGATGTGAAGATTACTGAACCTACACACATTGCCAACATACTGGCTGACAGGTTCAGTGCAAACTTCTCCGACCCTCCGCCCAAAAGGAGAGATATCTATACCAGAGGATTGTAGCCCCCCAAACATCTCCAACGCCCAGGTGAGAACTGCTCTCCAAAGCAAAAAACACAGCATCCATGGGACCGGATGGTGTCCCCGGCTGTGTGCTCCATGAACTCAATGAGGAATTAAACCCGCAGTTAGGACAGCTGTTTAATCTTAGCCTCACCTCAGGATACGTACCCAAGGAGTGGCGCACGGCGACTATGGTCCCACTTCACAAGGGCGGTGCCTCCACCGACCCTGGAAATTACCGTCCCATTAGCTTGACAAGCCTTATCTGCAAAGCCATGGAGAGGATCATAATGGAACTCATAAATAAAGACATAGGGAACTTGCAGACTTTGGATCCAACCCAGTTTGGCTTTGTCAAAGGCAGATCATGCCTTTTAAACTTGGTTGACTTTTTCGAGACAGTCACCAAGGCCATTGATGAGGGAAAGGCAGTCCATACAGCCTACCTTGACCTGGCAAAGGCCTTCGACACAATACCCCACTCAGGTATCATCAAAAACTCATCAGCTTGAATGTAAACCCATACATCACAAGATGGGTTGCAAACTGGCTAAGTGACAGAACCCACAGGGTCAGAGTTGCTGGAGCCATGTCAGACTCAAAGCCTGTCACAAGTGGTGTCCCACAGGGCTCAGTCCTGGGTCCACTCTTGTTCGGCATCTACTTTTCTGAAGTACAAGCAAACACAGGAGGGTTATGGCTGACAAAGTTTGCAGATGACTGCAAACTGGGCCATAGTCGAAAACACATCTGACACAGATATCCTTCAGAAGGGCCTCACAGAAACGGATAACTGGTGCCAGAGCCATGGCCTAAAGTTAAATGCCAAGAAATGCATAGTCATACCCTTCGGGAAAAACAAGGTTACCCCTAGCTACCATATAGGTGGCAATCCACTGAGCACAGAAGAAGTCATCAGGGATCTGGGGACCCAGGTTGACAGTAGCCTTCGTTTGACACTCATGTTGCTAAAGTAGTTAGGAAAACCTTCTACATTGCCCACCTGATCATGAAGGGATTCACATCTAGATCAAGGGAGGTCATCGCCCCCCTGTACTCATCACTCATTAGACCTATGATTGAGTACAATGCCCCATTCGAATGTATCTGACCAGACACCTGCAGCAGCTGGAAAGGCCCCAAAAGTTACTCAACAAAAGGATAAAGGGTCTCAAAAATGTCTTGTGCTGCCCGACTGAAAGAACTCCAGCTCTATTCAGTCTCATACCGCTTGCTCAGAGGTGACCTGTGCCTGACATATAAGGCCATGTCAAACCCTGATTTGATGAATATGCTTCACCTCAAAAATCTAGATCCCTCAGAACCACAAGGGCGGAGACTTAAACCTTGACACGGTTATTAATAGAACATGCTGGAGGGACAGATTCATCACCCAGAGACTCCCTATGCTGTGGAACAAAATCCCGGTACATGTGAGGCAGAGCACCTCGCTGGCCTTGTTCAAGAGGAATCTTGACCAATGGATGGGGGATCGCAGATATACCCCAGGGATTACTTCAGTGTCCCTGCTTGACAGAGGCACAGCAAAATAATAGGCATAGTTTTATTCAAACTAAAGGGGTGGCGAAAGCCAAATAACTATGGGCTAGGCTTATAAATGCCCTTGGGCAGATAGCCTAGTATGAACCTATGAACCTATGAACCTATGAACTTACCGAGTCTGTCGGGTTCTCACCTTGTCGGTCATCTGCGTTGTCGGTGATTTCGGCCCGATGGATTCCTTGTCGGTGAAGTGAGATTTCGGGCATCTAAAGGGGATCCATATATATATATATATATATATATATATATATATATATATATATATATATACTTATATTTGTAAATATATATATATATATATATATATATATATATATATATGTGTGTGTGTGTGTGTGTGTATGTATGTGTATTTATTTATATTTGTATGTGTGTATGTGTGTGTGTGTGTGTGTGTGTGTGTGTGTGTGTGTGTGTGTGTGTGTGTGTGTGTGTATATATATATATATATATATATATATATATATGTATGCTGGTCAATAACACATTGCAATTAGATCAAAAATAGTAAACTGTTACTGTAGTAGACAAGCATAGCGGTCCTATCAGTATAAAGTAGGCTATATGTTATACGATTATCTTCCTGTTCCTGCTAGCTCTCAGTACCTTTTCATGTTGACATGAATAGAGGTAAACAGTGTCCAGATTTTCCTTTCCTTTGCTGAATCCATAACCCATGAGAAACCTGCCCTTTGTGCTATTAGAGGTATGTTTCTTTATTTTTTGGCACTTTCAAATTTTTTATTCTGCTCCATTTTGTATATTGATACTTATCATATTTTTACAACTCTTATAAGGAGCATCTTTTTCTTATGTTTACATTGGTCAGTTAGTGTTGCATATAACAAGTGCCATATTCTGTTACTGTTGATGGCTATAATTGCTAAGACTGGCTATTGAAGTTGCATGCAGACTTGGCTGATATGTAAGCACTTTATCGTGCATTCATTTTACCTCAAACAGCTCACGTGCATACTTTGGCTAAAAGGTGTTAATTGGAGCAGTCCTACTTCTGACGGCTGTATTAATGTGCTTGACAAATCCATAGCATGTTTTAATTGGAGCACAGCGAATGTGATAAATGTATAACCATTTTACTAATGTGCTCCAGACTCAATTATCTTGTAGGTCCTCTCTCATCAGAAGTGAATTACAACCACAATGATGTTATTAGACATCTACACTAACTAAAACTACATTATTGTTTGCATACAATTGGAGGACGGCACAGCCCTCTTTGCTTTATAATTGCATTCATACTATTCTTCAGCACTACTAGAAAATGCTTTCTCTTTCACTTGTTTGCTACTCTTGTAGCTTCCTTTTGTTATTATACCTTTGTCTCATTTTCTTCCTTCTGTAATAACATGACTGCAGTAGCCAGCCGCTTCCTACATATGTAGCTCTTTTTAGCTGCAGAATGTATTAGAGGTTTCAGCAGAATTAATTAACCCACACCCCAACAATAAACAAAAAAATCCTGACATTTCTGTTTGCATAATATGGTATAAAATGTTACTTTGAAATGTTATTAGATAGACAACCTTTGATGCATGCTATTATACCTTTTTTATATTGTACATGTTATCTGCACAGGGCAGGACATTGTTTTAATGTATCCATGGACCATGCATGTCTAAAGATATTCTTTGTTGGCTATTGCATGGCTGTTTTATGCCTTCTGCATTTTAAAGGCTCACTGTGTATGGATATACTTAATAACTGTTCTACTTAATCTTTATTTTTGCTGACAGCACTGCCTTGGGGGACCACCAGAGTCAGCTGTTATTGCTACTCTCCTTTGAAAACCACATTGCCAAAGTGGTTAGAAAGACCTTCTACATAGCCCACCTCATCACGAAGGGTTTCACATCTAGATCAAGAGAGGTAATCGTGCCCCTTTATTCATCCCTCATCAGGCCCATCATAGAATACAATGCCCCTTTTGGGATGTACCTTACCCGACACCTGCAGCAATTAGAAAGACCCCAAAAGTATCTCACCAAGAGGATCAAGGGTCTCAAACAGGTGCTATATGCTGCTCGGTTAAAAAAACTCAAGCTCTACTCAATTGCATACCACCTACTTTGAGGTGATCTATGCCTGACATACAAAGCTATGTCAAATCCAGAATTAATGGACATGCTCCACCAAAGTAAATCTAAATCCATTAGAGCCACACGCTCGAGGGACTTGAACCTCAGCACAGAAATAAATAGAACTTGCTGGAGGGACAGGTTCATAACCCAGAGGCTCCCTTCGCTCTGGAATAGAATTCCAGTTCATGTGAGGCAGAGCACCTCACTGAATCTCTTCAAGATGAATCTCGATAAGTGGATGGGGGATCGTAGGTTTGTCCCAGGGATTACTCCCGTGTCACTATTAGACAGAGGAACAGTAAACTAAACCTTAAAAAGGGCACAGTATACTCAAATCAAGGGGTGGCGTAAGCCATACAGAATCGGGCTAGGCTTATAATTGCCCCAGGGCAGATAGCCTAATATGAACCTATGAACCTATGAACTTCCCATGTGCTGCTGTCATAAGTACCCTTGAAGGGGAGTGTATCTCACGAATATAGTTGCAGGTGCTACACTACTGTATGTTATGTCGTCTGGTAATAGAACTGCAGCCATGTAATACTTAAAACCCTTTATACGGCATTCTGTCATTATTTTATCAAACTATTGTGATCTGCTCACTACCACTACTGTGTATGTGCACTAAAAGACTGGACATTATTCCTGCTGCTTGCCTACCCCCATTTCCTGACCACTCTCTGGAATTGTAGTTTTATTAATTTCGCACTACACCCTAATGTGTTTAAAGTCCGAATAACTTTGTTATGTTCCCTATAGCATTATCCACAGTACTGTTACTCTTAGAGCTACATCAAAACACATACACACAAACAAACACACATACATATTATGATGCACATATACAGACACACAGATGCCTAAATATTAACAAATATATATATATATATATATATATATATATATATATATATATATATAGCAAGAGAGAGAGACACACACGCGCGCGCACACACACACACACACACACACACACACACACGCACACACACGTGCGCGCACACACACATACACACACGCGCGCGCGCACACACATGTACACAGTCACACATGCATATAGAAATACACAACCTTTCAGTAACTGTTGCAGTGATAACAGGCCTGATACTGACACAGGCAGCAATGGGTGTTCACCATCAAACTAACTGCATTCAATTCTCACTCATTTGCTTTGAAATAGCATGGTAGAGCTCGTCTACAAATCACTCAACTTTTCTGTTTCAGTCCTGGTGCACAGCTCTGAGACAGAGTATTTTAACCATACAGCAATATCCAGTGTGAAAGTTGTGCTGATTGCTTTAGCCTTCATACCACTGGGGCACAACAGCAGGATTGCACAGTTAATTAGAAGCATCTGAATACACCCCCATATGATACCTCAACAGACCATATATACTGTCATACATTTACTTTTTACTGTACTAACAAGGTATCGTATTGCAGTACAAAGTGTTCACACTGAGTATGATAACTTTTCACATACTGCAAATAATTTCACAATATCCATAGGGAGGTACTAGGCATGTAGTCGAGGAGACCATTTCCCCAGTTGCCCTAGAGTGCTTTAGGTGTGTAAATTACTTGTTAAAACTCATACAGTAGGCGTTAAAGGTGTGAAGATTCAAATATTGTACCCATGGCACAGGAAGCAGTTCATTCAGTGATCAGCACTTTGGTTCTCAGCACTAATTGCCAGAATTTCATACCACTATGTGCTGCTAGTAATATATACAGCTTAGCATACAAACATCTTCTGGACGTAAATACCAGTACAAAGAAAGAACAGCAACCTATAGAAAAGTTTAGACCTCATTTACCAAAAAGATACATGGTTACTGTTAAACAACTTGCTGTGGGGTGATGAGACTAAATCACAAGAAAAAGGTAAACCAGTGGTAAAGTGGAGAATACAGACCAAACAGCTTCAAGCAAAAAAAAAGTAAAACTCCACACCGTCAATACCATTTAATAGAACGACAATGCTCTCAGATACAAAATGTCCTTCTTTAGTGTCTTACATAAAACAGCATTTTTATATCTCATTCAAACATATCACATGACACAGAAACCTATCAAAAAAACAACAGTTAAAACAATTAAGTCTTTAAAAACACAGTAACAATAATATATACATAGTCACTTCATTAATCGGAAGGAATATGAGTGGATTATTCACATAGAGGCCGATAAATATCCTGGTCTTAATAAAGAAGTCACTTTGAAACCAATACTGAAATCAAAACAACAGAAAGTGAAGAAAAAGTGACTATGTATATATTATTGTTACTGTGTTTTTAAAGACTTAATTGTTGTTTTAATTATTGTTTTTTGATAGGTTGCTGTGTCATGTGATATGTTTGAATGAGATATAAAAATGCTGTTTTAATGGCTGTTTTATGTAAGACACTGAAGAAGGATATTTTGTGTCTGAAAGCTTTGTTGTTCTATTAAATTATATTGATGGTGTGGAGTTTTACTTTTTTTTTTTTTTCTGATGAGACTAACCTAGGAGGAAATTTCCTTTAAGAAAAATAAAAAAAAGCTATTAGCTAACGAACAATGCCTCAAATGGATTGTTTATTGCATACTTGAATGTCCAATTATTTCCAAGAAAACAACTGACTTGTATACTTATATAGAGCACTACAGACCAGATCTACTATATAAAAAAATAAACCCTATCTTTGAAATGATGAAAACATCCTGCCGCTTGGCTACAACATTATCATGAAAGGCAGATTTTCCAAAAATGCAGAAGTATGCCTATTGTATTGTAAACCAATTAACCACCTTCAGACTAGTGTATGCCATTTGACAACTCCACACTTCAAAACATTTGAAATATTAATAACAAATATTAATATACACAAACCAAAGCTTGTGAATGTATTTATACTGTACATACCTCCAAAAACAACAAATCACTTTCCATTACAATATACTATCAATGCTAACAGTGATTTTAAAACAATATAATTGCAAATGGTGTTGGAAGCATATAATATAATATAATATAATATAATATAATATATTATAACTTAAACCATTTTAGTTTTACTGTTTTAATAGATTTGCATATATTTTTGTTCATTTGCAATTCTTTTGCAGTTTTTGGGCAAGCTGATTGTAAACTCCTCTCTCTTAGAATATTGTTTTGGTACTTGTAGGAGTGTTTCCGGTTAGAGTGGTCACAGATCCTTGCTTGCATATGGCTAGCACCTGTGGGAACATGTCCATGGTGAGCTTTGAAACTCATGATAACAATGCTTGCAAGAGTGTAATGCTAATATAAACTTATTAAAGCATTTGACAAGTGTTTCATAAAGAGCCTTTGGCATGTGATAGGAAAGGTCCTAAGAATGGGAATTAATAATATTTCGTTGTTGAGATATGTTTTCCACAATAAACTAGCTGTAGTTTGGTAGAAGAGGATCTTGTGAGTGATACAGGTAACATCTGACTGCAGAAACTTTTCCCCAAAAGTCAACTGCAATAAATTTTATTTTTAATTCTTTAAGTGATCGAGATGAAATTCTGTGTCTTGGTGTATGAGTGCTGCAGAGGAAGTGAAGCTGTGTCATAGCGGTTTGCTTTGTAAGGACCAAAACATAAACAACATTGGTAGAAAAAAGCAGCAGTGAACAGGAACAGAATAAAGATGAAGTAACTAGTCTGACAAGTAGCAAAAGTAGATGAATGGAGAAGAGTTAAGTATGAAGTGAAGACTTTACCAAGTCGTCAGGTATACACCTGTGAAAACCATAGGTATTGGAAGATGAGTTATGGATCTAAAGTAAGTGTATCTGACATTATTACAGTTAGTTGTGTGCCCTAATGGAATGGGTGTGTAGCAGAACATCATTCAGTCCTGGTAATGTGTGTCTGACATAGGATTTCAGCTTACCAGTGCTAAAATGACAAACTGAAGTGTCTGTGTACTGGATTTCCTCCATTGGCCATTAACTGCTTAGAATTGCTCGGAGCTACTTGATGGGGGTAAGGTGGGTCTTATTCTCTTTAAGCAGTATATTGACATATAGCTTGGCTGCTTTTTTATAATAGTGATACTGAATGGAGAAGTGTGTCTTTTCCTGTTTATCCATCTGCAGTGTGTGATGGAAAGAACTTAGATTATGTTCAGAAGAATGGCCTGAATAAATATAAAATATTTTACTGATCTTATTGAATTATTAGAGCTGAGTGCTTCTTCCAGCAGTAAGGTGTAGAATACCAACACAATTATAGACTTGCAGTGCAAACTAAGAATTGTAGAGTGTATGTTGCAACCCTGGCAAAATAGTTAAACATAAAAATAGTTAAACTTTAGGTATATGATTAAAGTAACAATATTGTTTACTTTTACAGATTGTGGCTCTGATTCTCTGCTCCTTGCAAGGTTTCTAGTTATTTTATTCACAAATCACTCAGATTGAACAGTGTCTATTTGGCAGTTTATAGAAACATTAGTTGAATCATCTGGCTGATGTTCTAGTCTAGCATAGGGTTTTATATTTTGCAAGTGTGCTGATATAACATGATAACCATTACATCACATCAGTCTTATCCCTTGATATATTAAACTAAGACATGTGAACATCGGTTTGGATTTCATGACAGTAGACTTTTCTTCTGCCAATGTCATAGTGAGATTGCTGCTTTGGTGCATGCATTGAGTACTTCCGTATACACGGATGGGATTCAGTTCTTGGGTGGCATGTATAAAGACATACAGAGAAACCTTGGGTTCATTCCATCATGGTATTAGAAACTCAAAAGACTTGGAGAAATTAAAAAAGTGAGAAACCTTCCTTGACCATGGAACATTGATATAGGAGCAATCACAATTGTGTGCACGTAAGTATACCTATTTAATTACCATCAGTCTGACATGCTGATATAGCATTCATTTGCAGGGTTCCTTTTTTAATTCACTCATTAATTTCATTTGTTTGTAACAATACCCATTGCTTCTTCCTGTGGCTATGGAGACAATACACAGCTCTGGGGAATGAATTGCATCTTACTGTGTTGATCACATCTGTTCTTGTTTGCATGCGCAATAGCTGTGTCAGGTAGTAGTGCCTTACACAAGGGGTATTATGTATGTCACACTCTGCTCCCACATTTGTAACACCACGAACATCTACATATGGGATGCATAACCATTAGAATATTGAATTGCATAAATCCCTTCAAGTGTGATCCTCATTGAGCATGTGTTAGGACTATTTCTGTGGCATGCACATTTAATGCACAAGTCGGTGTTAAAATTTATGGGATGGTTTTGATTCTTGTAAAAGGAGATTGTGGAGTTTGATCCATTCTGATTTTCCAACATATTATATCGATGAAATGCACGGTGTGTAAATGAGGTTCCTATTGCATTATTGAATTGCTGAAACTTCGAACCTGCAAACATTGAACACAAATGTTTGAAGTTTCAGTAATTCGAATTAAAAAAAAAAAAAAAAACAGCTCAATAACTGTTGTAAGCAGGGGGGCAAGCCCCCTGCACCCCCCACACCCCCCACTCTTTAAATATACCAACTCCGAGATCACACTACTGTGGAGTAAATGGAAATATTCCCTTTCCGCACTGTAGTGCGATCTCGGAGTTGGTATATTTAAAGAGCTGAAGTGTGGGGGGTGCAGGGGTTCTTGCCCCCCTGCTGATGACAGTTACTTTCTTTTTTTCTTGTTCAAAATGATAAAACCTCGAACATAGACGTTTGATCTTGTGATGTCCGAAATTTTATACTTTCGATCACGTAACAGGAACCCGTGCAAATATCCTATACTGTATACACAGTCCTTGTGAACTGTCATCTCAACTCTGCATGTCAATGGCATTCATTATCATATGTCATGTAATTCCCTCTTTTACAATGTTAACCTGTATAACTGTCACATCCTATGAAATCATGTCTGCTTTTATTTATCTATATTTGCTCAGGAAATGTGACCACCATTAATTATTATGACATACGTATTGCAAAATGCTATTACATAAGCACCATCAAATCAATTATATTACTAGAATTTGAACATTTACCTTTTCCTCTTACATATTTCTGTATGCATCTCTTTGGTTTCTGTGCACGTTATCTTCAGTTGACTATTGCTGTCTGGTAACCGATGTATTGTAGTTCCCCTTGACATTTCCCATCCCTTCTTACTTATTACGGTATTCATATGTTTCACTGATGTGCCCAGTACACTCAGTAAACCTACCCTGCCTGTGTACAGCATGTATTATTTGCCTTATTTAGCTCTTTGTGCTGCCCGCGTGAACATGCTTAACAGATTTGCCAGTAGCCAAGCTTGTTTGTTTACTACGTGTGCTCATGCTGCTCAACACATTTTCTTGGCCACCAGCAATCTTGCTGGTCATGGAAACTTGCTTGTATCTGTGTTAGCATGTTGGGCAGCATGCATATGCGTTTAGTGCTGCTGCTCATCGCACTAACACATAAATATCATATAGGCTTTGCTCAAAACCTACACGATTGCTCATAAATCCCACAGTATGTCTTATGTTTTTTTTTTTGCTTTGCTTTCCCCTGCAGTATTTTCTGTTTGTACAACTGCACAACAGTCCATATGTTTTAGAATATACAGTGTTAAACAATAGTAGTACTTTCTTTTCACTTGTCAGTGGCATTAGTAATATGGTAACATTCTTGTCGACCAATACATATTCACCAGTCTTCAACTGTATCAAAAGTATTAATGTTTTGATTATTACATGTCATTTTAATTGTTTACTTGTTCAAACACTTACATAATTTTCAAAGTTTTTCACCATAAAGTATGCAAAATTAATTTTTGTAAATCACTTCTTTAGATAGCAGACCAGGCGGTTTATTATGCGTACATCTATTTTTATTTACTTATTTGTTCATCCATTTATTATTTCTTAATTGAACAAGTGTCTGTTCACATTATCTTTTATAGCCACCACCATGCAGGCCTACTGACAATAACATTAAAAAAGGATACAGTTTATTTATGAAACACAGGCACATTTAAACTAAATTTTACGTTCATACCAAAATGTAGAACACAGCTCAAAAATACTTTTAGAAGTAATTTAAACTGCCTACAGACACTACTATTTTTTATAATACTGAAAAGAGCTGATCAACATTACGTGTCTTTATGGCAATGTGCTAACTATTAGTGAAGAAGGAACAGTGTAATTAAGGGAGAAGTTGAAAGAGTAACATTTGCTCTGAAAGGAAGCAATGAGACTGAGAGAAATGCTAAAACTCTGTGAATTGGAAAATTGTGTAGATCTCTGAGGGTACAGTATTCAGTACCAGTGCAATGAGTTTAGAAAATTGATCTTTTACTGGAAGAAAGATAGAAAAAATATATATTTTATAGTGACTTTACAGGCAAGATGGGAAGTTTATAAAATGTAGCAGAAAGGAAAAAAAAAGGTAACACTTTCTTTAATGGAGAAACTATTAGTGGAAGATAAAATGAATTAGTGTTGGTTACATTTATCAGAGTGGTTGATAAGCTAGCAGATTTTGATTTGGGCCTTTTATAGAATGGGTATATACTATGAGTTACAGGGAAGCATGTGAAAATCCATATTCAAGAATTATAATGAGAAAAAATTCGACTCAGCTGTACTTGAGAATCAATGCAAAGTAGCTGCTAAATGTCTAAACATGCCTTGGTTGTGAGAGTGGTTTTGAAACTATAGTTTTGAAGTGTTTCAAAAGATTGATAATGCATCTAGGATTACACCAAGGTATGTCTAAAGATCCCTGTTGGAAATCTTATTCTCCTAGTGCAGTTAGAGGACAATATCTTTGGAGTCCAATAGGCATGGTTTGTCTTTTATTTGCATTTAATATAAGCATGAATCCAAAGACTGAAGTTGTTGAGCAAAGTTTACAAAATGAGTTGGATATTGTTTGTGTGTTAACCATTTAGAAGAATGATATTATCCGTAACAGTAATAATTTTAGGTTAAGAAACTCAAAGATGATGTCATTGTTAAATAAGAAAAAGATCATGAGACCATGGATGGAGCCTTGATTGACCCCAGATGTTGAAGTGGTAGAATCAAAGTGGATGGATCCAAAATGTACTGAAATAAACCTATGGATCTAGCTAATTGATTGAAAGTTGAAAGAAGCCAAGTTGAGCAAGCTTAGCATGGAGAAGTTACTAGTCAGCCATATCAAATGCATACTTAAGTTTATAAACACCGCTCTTGTAAGTTATCCTTTGTCAATTTTATCAAATATGAAGGAAGCCTGTAGTCTTACACAAATCAGTGCTAATATTAAAGGACATACTAAAGGATTGTTTGCATTGCTAAGTGTATAGAAATGGAGGAAGGAATTAAGAATGTCCTTGCACATTTTATCTAGAACCCAGGCTAAGAGGGGAATAAGGGACTTTGTTCCATGATTTTCAGGTTTTATCCATAGTGATCATGTTTGGACTGCTTTGGGGACTTTTATTAAGGAAATGCTTGCAAGAAAGGTGAGGTTTAATACATTTATTTATCATCTCTAGATATATAATTTTCATTTACATATTTAGTCTATATAAATTTGCCCATAACTCAAAGAGTAGTCCTTTACAGTATGCAAAAACTGACTTTATATTTCCTTTACATTTGTATTGCCCTTAGATAAATCTTTGGTATACTGATCCACTCTGTATAAAGTATTATACCTGACTGACTGAGCTTTCATTAATGCAGCAATGCTACCCCACAACTACAGTGCACTTTGCTATCCTTAAATCAAACTAGAGCAAGTTGAAGTTGTTGACTTTTTATTTGTCAGAAGTGCCATCATCACAAGCAGCTGCCAATAAACAAAAGTGTTTAATTAGATAAGTATTTAATGTGTTATACTGAGAGAAATTGACACATCATTGATAAACTCACCAAACTAGACATCAATCCTTACATCACTAGGTGGGTTGCAAACTGGTTCACAGACAAGACTCACAGAGTGAAAATTGTGGATTCCAAGTCATACTGTCAACCAGTCATGAGTGGAGTCTCACAGAGCTCAGTCCTGGGCCCTCTCCTGTTCGGCATCTACTTCTTAGAAATTCAGGCCAAAACAGAAGGACCTTGACTGACCAAGTTTGCTGATTATTGCAAGCTAGGACTCATTATCAACTCCCCAAGTGATGCAGACATCCTACAAAAGGGCCTCTCTGAGACCAATGACTGGTGTCGGAACCATGGCCTGAAGGTTAATGCCAAAAAATGCGTTATCATCCCCTTTAGAAAAAACTCAGTTTCCATGAATTGTCACATTAATGGGAGCCCACTGAACACTGAAACCATAAGAGATCTGGGCACCCAGGTTGACAGCCACCACAACTTCGACCACCACATTGCCACTGTGGTCAGAAAGTCCTTGTATGTGGCACATCTTATAACCAAAAGTTTTCACATCCAGGAAGAAAGAGGTCATCATCCCTCTCTACTCATCCCTCATTAGACCAGTCATCAAATATAATGCTCCTTTTGGCATGTACCTGACCAGACACCTACAACAGCTGGAGAGGCCACAAAAGTACCTCACAAAAAGGATCCTAGGCCTTAAACACATGTCCTACATGGACAGACTCAAGAAAATTCAGCTGTTCTCAGTCTTTTATCATCTACTTAGAGGTGATCTCTGCTTGACTTACAAAGCCATGTCCGACCCAGCACTACTTGAAATGCTACCAATCCCCCATGCCAAATGCTCCAGAGATCACAACTTCATTATCACAGTTAACAGAACATGCTGAAGGGACAGGTTCATCACCCAAAGATTGCCCATACTCTGGAATAAGCTTCCCATTCATGTCAAGCAGAGCACCTCGCTGGCCCTCTTCAAGAGAAATCTTGACAAGTGGATGGGTAACAGAAACTTCACTCCAGGGATCATTTCAGTTGCCCGATTGGATGGGGACACTGTGAACTAACATCAGGTGGTACTGTGCCTGAGAAATTTTTTGGGGCTAGGCTTGCAAAGGCTCCAGGGCCATTATCCTAGTACACACCTATAAACCTATGAACAAACTGGATACAATTGTGGAGAATCTTCATACAGTCATAGAAGAAATCTTTCCTTTCATCAGCCAGTTGTCAGAGTAGTAAGGAAGGCTCACATTACAACTCACATGATTTACAGGTAGGAAAGAAGTCAGCCTATGAAAGTTAATTTTCTTCAGAACAGTTCATTGTTTCACCTAACTGTAGAGAGCAGAGCTCATTATTTTATGCTCCTAATAAATCCCTTGTTCACACTGTAAGGACAGACAGGTTCATAACCACATTAAATAAATAAATAGAATGAACTTAGACACCACAGTTATCTTGATTGATTATCCATGCTGTCATGTTGCCTCCTGATAAGGGCCATGTGCTTTTGTTGTATTCTAGGCCATGAATGACCCATGTCTTTTTGAAATACTATGCCTAGAAAATACAAGAAAGGCTAATGGGTTGGAACAAATCAGTCTTATAATTCCTATTAGTAAAAGCAGTAAGCAGAGCAAATTCATAATCTAATGCCCCCCCCATCTTTGGAATAAATTCCTATCTGTAAAACAATGTCATTCAATATCTACTTTTAAGTATCACCTAGCGGGACCCTTATGCCTCTAGAGGACTCCTAAGGCATAAGCTTGGTTTGAACCTATGAACATATGAACCTAACAGATAAGCTAAAGTTGGGCTGTGTTTCAACTCTAAACAGCCTAAATGTGACAACAAAAGGAAACTCAGTATGTTGTCCACCAGTGAAATGTAGCTTCAGGCTACTAGGAGTTGGATGGATTCCTAGGAATGGAAATTGTATTGCATTTTTTTTTATTTTCTTACAGATGTTGCCCTCTGTTGAGTCAGCTCTGAAAAAGCCCAAGCAAACATTCCTTATATGAAGCAGCCATGCTTACCATTAGAAGCTGCAAAAGACATTCCTAATAAGCTGAGACTGAGGTATGATACCCTTCCTATCAACACAAAAGTATTGTATATGCCTAAAGCAGAGATTACCTGACTTCAAAAAATGATTTAACTTGTCAACAGGTCTGGAGGATTCCAAGACAAGGAAGCATTCCACTTCTATAGCTCCTGTCCTGCTTCCATTTTCCAGATTCTGCTTTCATTTTTGCTGTGGTCATCTTTTTAAGTAATGCAGTTCTTACCCATCTGTCAAAGAAATGGTAATATGTTGTTAACATACATTTTTCTAAAAGACAACATGAGGCTAGGTTTTCTTGTATTACTTACATACAGAAGCTCATTAAGATCAGAAACAGATGAATGATGAGTGTTAGTCTTCCTGAAACACACACACACAAACACACACACACACATGCATATTCACGCACACACTCGCACAGACACACACACACACACACACACACACACACACACACACACACACACACACAGATACACATGCACACAAAGACACACACACACACACACACACACACACACACACACACACACACACACACACACACACACACACACACACACACACACACACACACACAGAGATTAATATGATATCCCTGGGGCACCTGCTGGCGTAATTAAACTAAATATGTGTCACATTGGACAGTAGTTTCTCCTTTGATAATCACATCGCCACAGTAGTCAGGAAATCCTGAGGTCATCATTCCCACCTACTCATCACTTATTAGACCCATTATAGAGTACAACACCCCTTTTGGTATGTACCTCACAAGACATCTACAACAACTGGAAAAGCCACAGAAATACCTCACAAAGAGGACAGATGCCCTATGCAGACCTTAAAAAACTCCAGCTTTACTATGTCACATATCGCCTTCTCAGAGGTGATCTCTGCCTAACATACAAAGCTATGTCAAACTCAGAGCTGTTGGACATGCTCCACTTAAAGAAATCCCAATCCCTCTGAGCTACATGTTCTAGGGACCTAAACCTTGTCACCACAATAAACAGAGCATGCTGGAGGGACAGATTCCTGTCCCAGAGACTTCCCATACTCTGGAACAAACTACCTATCTATATCAAACAAAGCTCCTCATTAGTGCTTTTCAAGAAAAACTTGATGATTGGATAGGAAATAGGAAATTCACCCTGGGGATCACTTCTGTGGCTCTGCCCAACAGGAGCACAGGAAAATAATTTTCTTGGGTGGCGAAAGCCAGGGTACCTTTTTGGCTAGGCTTATATAAGCCCGAGGGCCAATAGCCTAGTACCTACCTATGAACATATGAACAGTGCTTTAATTTATAAAGCTAGGATGTTTAGAAATGTTTTTTTTTTTTTTTCTGCTTATGGATTTTGTTGATAGGAATGATGCCTTCATCTGAATGGAGTAATACGTTTAATTAATGAATCCACAGAACGGTGCATGTAGTGCTTCCATGTGCCATATGTATGACTCTGAGAAAGGCACTTAACTGATGATGTTCTCAGGTCCCCTGAAATGGAAGGGGCAAAAGGAACAATAGCTGTTGAAATGCACTTTTTTAAAATGTTGCTAATGCTTCATACTTACCATTGCCTTTCCTCAATGACGATGTTTGGTTCCCTGCCATGTTAGTTATATGACAGTTGCATTGTGATGCCACATTTTATTACATATCATCTTAGATTTTCATGGCATATATCTATTAAAAAATGAAAACATCTTGCTAGTTAAAATATGTATTTGACTTTATAGAACAGTATTTTTTATCATATAATGATCAGATTTTCTTTATGCAGCTGTGACCATTGATTGGAGCATCAATAAATAAGAGTTTCTGCAAAGCACCTGGACAACCTTCTCTAGTGGCTGAGTAGAAACACAGATTACTATTTCTATTATTATTAATATAACAAAGGCATCTTTAAGCATTCCAGTGTAGTCTCAGGAGAAAAATTTCATTCATGAATGTAAATGAAATAACTTTGAAACCCGAGTCTGAGTGCATTCATTTGAAACATATTGCTTGCAGTCCACATTAATAATGAAAAAGACAATAGTGAAAATGAATACATGCAACACATTTGCAATCCCCCAGGATATATATAAATTGGCTATATTAGTGCAAGATTTATTTTGGACATTTTCTTTTTGATATTATTTAATTTTTTTCACAATATTTCAAACACAGATGGTGAACAAAGATGCTCCAATGAAAGTGAATATAGTTGACTTATACAAACTTCATTTTCATTGTAATAAGTGCTTTATATACAGGCTATTTTTTACATATTATTTATAATTAAAACACGTACAATGACTGGTTATTTACATCCATGGCTTTTTAGCTTTCAATTGTCACACAGTAGGCTGAACTGCAGTATGACGTTCACAACCAGTCGAACATCCTAATCAGCGACTATTGACTATTGAACAAACCCGACTGCAAGAACATTGACATTAAAATATTAACAAGCAGCAAGGTGACACCAGACAAGAGGTACTATAGTAGGCTAAGAAACACTTTTGTTGCTGCTTTACTCATATCAGTAACAGCTGTTGGAAAGTGTTATCAACGGTTTGAAACCTATAGATGCTTTTTTTTTTTTTTTTTTAATTTTTGTGATCCTGTGGATCTGTGGACCATTTGATAAAATGATAGCAGTGGGGGAGAGGGAATTTCATTTTTGGTACTTCTGTGGTGGGGACATTGTTGTAGTATGTTGCTGTACTTGGCAGCTGTCATTGCTGCATGCATTTATTTTTTTATTTTTTATTACTCCTTCGACGTTTATTTATTTATTTAGCATTATTTTTCTAGTTGGTGGTGAGGTGCTTACCTCACTGTTCTTATTTGCTGTTACCTAGATGCTCGTCAGTCATTTACTTTAACAGTCACTCACTTGTATGCTCTACCACTTGTTTATGACACTGCAGTTCAGTCTAAAATGCATCAGTTGTAAGTGGTGTTACTCACATCCAAACTACTGGCATGAATTTACCATTATTGATAGGAGGAAGGCTGTTCCAAACCATAATAGCTCTTAAAATATCACTCTGAGTAAAGCTTCAGAAAACAAAAAATATATAACCTCTATTTTCTCAATGCTGTTAGTGGAGAAGTTGATAATAACCAACTGCTTACTGAAAAAAAGGAAATCATCCTCCTACACATATAGTATTACCCACAAAGCAGAACATGTATAAAAATAAAAATTGGAAAACCCATTCAAAGTGCATCTGTAGTGGACAAACATTCTAAAATAAATAGCCGGTTGCATGCAATCTCCTAGCAGGTGCAGTTACTTCATGAACACTGCAAACAATGTGACATGTATGATTTTCACCTGTCACATAGATGATGTTCACCAGTCACATACATGATGTTCACCTGTCACATACATGGTGTTCACCTGTCACATACATGATGTTCACCAGTCACATACATGATGTTCACCTGTCACATACATTATGTGCACCTGTGCAGTACATTACTAAGCTGTGCCGCAATCCTGATGGAGATAGATTAGTAATGAAGTTCTGTAGGACAATGGCATTATTTATTATTTGTCCCAGCGAAACAAAATGGCCAGGTGCAGGTAATACAGGTTTATCCCAGGCTGCGTATTTTTGCTCTCCAACATCTGCCGCGTGGCTGTTTTTGAACACACTTTTAATTAAGTGCTTAGTGTCAAATATCTTAAGATGTATATTAGTTGAGGAAAAAAATCAAGACATTGAACATTAGAAGTACATATCACCTTTTGGACCCTTGAAATATCACTTCTGGCATAAGACTTCAATCCACAATTTTGTGCTATTGCAGATATCTTAAAAAAGGACTGTTGAAGAAAGTTAAACTGTACAAAATGACTTTGCTTCATTGACACTTTATATTTCTATGTTGTGGCAATTGCTCCATGAAATCTGTTTCGGTGAATTGTGTTTTCGGGGAAAAGTGCACGGTGAAATGTGTTTCAGTGAAATGTACTATAGATAAATAGTAGGATATCCATACATATATATATATATATATATATATATATATATATATATATATATATATATAGGTCTACTTTGAAACATCTAAAACCCATAGTATCTAATTTCATAACACTGAGACCAGAACATCTAAAACCCAAACCATCTAAAATCCATAACATCAAATTTCATAACATCTAACACTACAAATCACAAGAAAATAACATCCCCTCCACATATAACAACACCAAACTACCAAACACACTTTTTACTACGTTACTGCAGGGGGGCAAGCCCCACTGCACCACCCATAAATTAAATATACCAACTTCAAGATCGCATTACAGTGGGAAAAAGTTAATTTCCTAACCCCACTGTATCAAGCTCCCCTGCAGAAATGTAGTAAAAAGTGTGTTTGGTAGTTTGGTGTCATTATATGTCCTTATATGTGGAGAGTGTGTTATTTTCATGTGATTTGTACTGTTAGATGTTATGAAATTCAATGTTATGGGTTTTAGATGCTCTGGTCTCAATGTTATGAAATTAGATGCTATGGGTTTTGGGTGTTTTGAAGGGGACCCATAGATATATATATACATCTGGAGCATTTCTCCCCGGGCCTCCGCTGAAAACAGGCTCTGTGGAACCTAGTCGGACATTCCCGGTCAACAAATGTTAAATAAATAAATAAAAAAAATAAATATATATATTAAAACACACAAAACATAGTCACAAACACAGTTCTAAACAAGACAGAACATCCCCTATTCCACCTAACCATAGCCCTAAACATAATTCAAACCACATCCCAAGCCCAAGATCTGTTCCTAAGACTGGCCCCATGTTGCAGAGGGATAAAGGCCTTACTGTGTCCCAGACGACCCACATTTGGCTAGCCACACGGGTTTTGTTGAAGACACATTGGAAGGATGGGAGTGAGTGTCATCCCATTCATGCTAGAACAAAGAAGGCAGCCTATGACCTCTGCAATAGTAGCATTAAGAGCCTGGCTATCTACTTGTGTGAGAAGTGCACCATTTGATTGGGAGGTTGACTGTGCATGGAAGCTTGCATGCATATCTCAAAGGCAGGAACTACCGAGTTTGCAAGGCTGCTGCAAGGTGGTGGAGGATACTTCGCATTCCCCAGCAGAAGTATGACACCACATCAGCATTCTTGATGTCCTCATCAGCCCTGGATGTTGTACATGTTAAGCTTGGAGGAACTTTATATTGGTCCAGCAGACCCAATGAATGAGAAAAGAAGCTGGTGGCAGCTGATGGTCAGGTGCAGGGAAGAAAAAGGAAATATGTATCCCAAAGGTCAGTGACTTCTGCAAAAGTTAAAGACAAAGACATTTGGACAAATGTATTTCATGTACTATAATTTTATTTTTTTATTTAACATTTGTTAACCAGGAAAGTCTGACTTGGAGCGAAGCCAATTCTCAGTGGAGGCCTGGGGAGAAATGTTCCAGATGCATGTTTTTGTAACATGGGAGGAAACCCACATGTATGCAGGGAGGACATGCAGACTCCACACAGAAGGCACTCCAGCCAGGAATTGAACTGGAGAACCTCTTGCTGTGAGGTGACAACGCTACTGCTGCACCACTGCACCATCCAAAAATCCATTTAAGTTCCCTGACTGGGAAATGAACCTGGGCTGGGAAGGTGAGAGCACCAAATCCTAACCACTAGACCACCAGGGATCCCCATTGACTGAGTATGAATATATGGTCTTGATAAAATGGCTTTCATTAGTATTGCTCTTTTTCAAAAGTCCTCTGTCCATTATTTTACATTTTTATGACACCCTGTCTCACTTCCACGAGCCACTGGTGAGCTTAATCTTTTCTATACCAATCAAAAATGTCTATGACAGCTAACCCAGTGCTGAAAATGCAGTGTGTATCACCTATGCTATTATCTAGATACTCGTGGTGGTTTTTAGCTACTGAATTCCTAGTGTGGCTGACTACATAAGACCAGCTTTTACTCCACTATCTATTCATAGATAGATAGATAGCCTATTATTTTATCTATCTATCTATCTATCTATCTATCTATCTATCTATCTATCTATCTATGATGTATATTAGCATTTCACTGAATCTCTGGTTCCAGGTTGTTTATATTTCTGCTGTCTGTTAGCAGATGCAGTTGTTGTATGATGTTATTCTATTTTACCATGTTATGTTTTTGCACACCAGTATTGTTTTGGATTGCTGTTTTCTTGTTTGTGGGGAAAGACAATTTTGAATCCAAGTTCCCCGTGTAGTGTAATAGAAAATGTGATATCTTGTTAATCATATGTGTTGATATAAGCTTGTACATCAGTGTGGGGAGTTTGATATACACACCTTAAGAAAAATGGAGAAAACAAGGCCTCACTATCTATATCAAAGGAGCATGCTCATTTGACTTTGGGTTTGAACACCATTCTGGTAAGAATGTGTGACCATGCTCCAGTATTATTGACCAGGAAACCACAAGGGATAACGCAAAGAATAGTTGGTGCTGCTTTCCCACAGATCTGTTAAACAAAGAAGCTTTCAAGAGTAGAGTGGGAGAGACTTTGCAATACTTATTATTTAGGAAAAGATCGTATGAGGATCAGTTTTTTTTTTTTTTTTTTTGAGAAACTGAGAAAACGTTAAAACTGCTTTTAATGATCAAGTAGCAGCTAGATCAAGGATTCTCTGGATGGGATTTTTAGGATGGGATACAAAAGATTAAGGTCTTGGAAAAAGAAGAATGCAGGGTTAACTGAAAGTGATGAAATAAAGCAGCAAACGGCTACGGAAATATGAAAACACATGATTGTGGCAGAATTCAGTAGATCAGCAATCAAACACAATTGTACCAAATCACTCAAACCAAAAAAGTATTAGTCCAGAAGCTTAGGTAGCAGAAAACAGTGAAACAGTAACTAAGTGATGGGACCCAAGAACTGAGACAATAACAAGAAATTTCAAATGAAATACTGATGACATTAAACATTTATATAGAGGGGATGAGTGTGAGTTAAAACGGTATGGAAATGGAAACGTTTATGAGAAATATAAATATCCCAAGAAGTGGATATGGAAAAACTGATGGCCTAATAACAGAAGCTGTGGTGAAAGCTCAATTACAAAAAAATTACAAAAGTGATTATCAGATAAATCCCAGGGAGTGGTTGTTATCCTGAAAGAGGTTTGGTGCCTTGATGCTAGTAATCAAGTAAGCTCATCAGAATATGGAGTATATATACTCAAATCAGGGAAGACACCAAGTTCATGGAAGAAAGTTATAACAGCGCTGATACTGAAAGATTATAAAAAAAAACAGTAGACCCAGCCACATACAGACCAATATCAATTTCACATCATGACTATAATGTTTTTTATGGCTATACTACCAGACAGACAAAGGTTTTACCAAAATTAAAGTGTTTTGCACTTTAAAAGTTTGTTTTTTGCTTAAATTAACTGGTAGGCTACACACTCAAGTGCGCTAGCCAATTTAAAGCATTTACTGTTTATTACTGTATCTATTTTCTATCTGTTTGTGAAAAAAAGCAAACACAAACAAAAATATATCCTTGTTTTCCCACCTTTACTGAACTAGAATAGTCCAGTCTTCAGATTTTGCTGATCTCTGGGCTGTGTCATAGTTCCTGTGTAGTCCATATCCTTATCTGGATAGGAGGAAGCATTGTTCACCAGTGGGAGTGGGGAGCACTGAGCAGCCTATTTGTCCCTAAAGGAGTAGTTCCAGCCCAGCAACTTGTAGTTTATTGGCCATTTTGGGCCATTTCCTAGCTCTTTCTAACCCCCTGCTATAAAGCCCTCTTTAGCGTGGTTTTGCATGCTTTTGCACGATTTTGCGTGAAGTTGCATGGGCAGCGTCGATTAATCAAGTTTAAACTATTTCTGGCTCCGCTAAGTCTGCTTTTCAGTTTTTCCCTTAGAACTGCTCTACTTTCAATCTAAACAGTCTATTCTCTAACTGAAAAGCCCAGCACTTACTCCGAAAGCATTTTTACACAGGTAAAGCACTCTTAAACAAAAAGAAAGCACTACATCCACCTACAATCCCCTTGAGTACCCATTTCCCTATAGGTCCTTTCTGACAAAGTTACACAGCAATCCCTTACACTATTCTAGCATGTCGAAGGGTCAATTACTGGCGCCCTCTCCAGTTCAGCTGGTGAATCTGGGAATCTTGAGGCAATGTTACAACTGCCTCATGTACACAGACAATCCTCTCCTCCTCCCAACAAATACAAATATATGTGAGAGATGCAACTATATAGCCAAACCGGAGGCTGAGCTCCCTAGACTCAGTACTGGCAAAACCAGTCAGGAAGAGAAGGTAACCACACACACCACAAACCCAGTCTCACGTAGACCTATCACAACTACAAACCAAACACATAAACACACAAAAACATACTCGGAGGCTCTAATTAAAAATCTACCAAAACAACAGAGGCCTCCAAAGCAGACATCCAAGCAACCACTACCTCAAAACATAACACATGCAACACATAGTTCACAAAGTCAGTGTGACAAACAGTCACAGCCCTTAAGGCCAAACAACATGTCTGATCCACTTGTAATAGGTGACTCCATAGTCAGACACACTGACGTCCCGCTCACCAGACTGAACAAGGAAAAGGTTACAGTAAGCTGCCTGTCGGGCATTAGAATCCGCCACATAACACAAGCACTCAGGTCACTCCAAAGCAAGTACAAATATGACTCAGTCATTGTCCATGCCGGTGTAAATGACCTTAGACGTACCTCCCTGGACTACATGAAATGAAACATAGAGGAGCTCTCTGATTATGTAGCCCAGGCCGGTATGACCCTGACCCTGAGCAGCATCTTACCCTCACCAAGAATGATGCCACAGTACAAAGACAAAATGATCAGCTTTAACAATTGGCTCAATTACTGGTGTCATTCTAAGGGGATCCAATGTCTGTCTGCTTGGGATGACATGCTTGACAAGCCACGCTGCTTCACAAGGGACGGCTTGCACCTGTCACCCCTGGACTTCCGGATATTGGCCAAGGCTCTTGCCACCCCCATAGTGCCTTTTTTAGGCAAGGCTCAAAAGACAAACCCACCTCCCTAGAAAACACAAGTGGAAAAAAACTAAGGGTAATGCTGCTCAACGCCAGAAGTCTAAACCTCAAGATGCATGCTCTCAAAGCCCTCCTCAGTATGGAGAACATTGATGTCTGTGCAGTGACTGAAACCTGGTTCAATGCTCCTGAGAGCACCCCAGCACTACCAGGTTATACCTCATATCATGCTTTTTGGCCTCAAAACTTGGACCGAACCACAAAAGGAGGGGGAGTATCCATATTCATCAAAGATACCCACACCTCCAGGTTAGTAGCAATGCACGAAGCATCGGAGACCATCCATGTGCAACTAACCGTAGGCAAAACTGCCCTACAGTTTGTAGCATGCTACAGACCACCTCTCAAACTCAGGAACCCCACTCAGCCTTCCTGAAGACACTGGAGAGTATGAATGTCTCTCCAAATGCCATCATATTGGGAAACTTCAACTACCCAAACATAGACTGGGAGCATTACTCAAGCCCCAACAGCCTAGCCCAAAGGTTCCTAGAATTCATAAACTCAAATGCAATGGAACAACTAGTCACCACTCCGACAAGAGGAGATAATATACTAGACCTGATCATCACAAACATGGGGACACAATGCTCCACACCGGAAGTATACCCCTCATTGGTGAGATCAGACTATAAACTAATCTCATTGGAAATTCACATCCCGCTCCCACCCCCAGCACAAAAGACCACAATGAAGAATTTCTCAAAAGCTGACTTCACACTTCTTAGGACTGAAGTTGCATCCTTCAAGGCCCCTGGGCCAGTGGAAACCACAGCCCACACTGCTGAATCCTTTATAAATGCTTTCTATGGACACCTTCAAGAATGCATGGATCATGCAATCCCAAATAAAACCAAGACCCATTCCCCCAAAGGCAGGCATCCTGTCTGGTGGACCCCAGCCGTTAACAAGCTTTACAACAGGAGGAGGAAGCTACTACATGACAGAGCAAAATCTCCAAAAGGGAAGGCATCTCTGATCAGTACTAGCAAAAAACTACGATCACTCATAAAATCATCCAAGGCAAACTTTGAGAAAAAAATCGCAAAAGACACTAAAGACAATCACAAGACCTTCTTTTGTTATGTTAGAATCCTGGGTGGAAACTCCCAGATATGCTCAGAATTAGTCCAAAATGACAAAGAATACACTGAACCCACAGACATTGCCAACATACTGGCAGACAGGTTCAGTACAAATTCCCCCCCTCCCCCCCAAAAGGAGAAATATCTATCCCAGCAGAGTGTAGCCTCCCTGACATCTCAGATGCCCAGGTGAGAGCCACCCTCTCCAAAGCTAAAAACACAACATCAGTGGGACCAGACGGTGTCCCGGGTTGCGTGCTACATGAACTCCAAGAGGAACTAAACCTGCACATAAGGCTGCTGTTTAATCTTAGCCTTACTACAGGATATGTACCCAAAGAATGGCGTACAGCAACAGTGGTCCCACTCCACAAAGGAGGTGCTTCTATGGACCCTGGAAATTACCGCCCCATAAGCTTGATGAGCCTGGTCTGCAAAGCTATGGAGACGATCATTATGCAACTCATAAACAAAGACATTGGGGACCTACAGACACTGGATCCTACCCAATTCAGCTTTTTCAAGGGCAGATCCTGCCTTTTGAACCTGGTCGACTTTTTTGAAACAGTCACTAAGACCAATGATGAGGGTAAGGCAGTTCACACAGCCTACCTTGATCTTGCAAAAGCCTTCGACACAATACCCCACTCGGGCATCATAGACAAGCTCACCAGTTTAAATGTAAACCCATATGTCATAAGATGGGTTGCAAACTGGCTCAAGGACAGAACCCACAAGGTCAGAATTGCTGGAGCCATGTCAGACTCTAAGCCAGTCACAAGCAGTGTCCCACAGGGCTCAGTCCTGGGACCCCTCTTGTTCGGCATTTATTTTTCCGAGGTGCAAGCAAACATAGGAGGACTGTGACTGACAAAGTTCGCAGATGACTGCAAACTGGGCGCCATAATTGATACTCCAGCGGACACAAGCATCCTTCAGAAAGGCCTCATAGAAATGGATAACTGGTGCCAGAGCCATGGCCTTAAACTGAACGCCAAAAAATGTATAGTCATACTCTTTGGGAAAAACAAAGTACCCACAAATTACCACATAGGTGGTAATCCATTAAGTACGGAAGAAGTAATCAGGGATCTAAGGTCCCAAGTTGACAGTAACCTCTCCTTTGACACTCACATTGCCAAGGTGGTTAGGAAGACCTTCTATATTACCCACCTTATCATGAAAGGATTCACATCTAGATCAAGAGAGGTCATTGTGCCCCTATACTCTTCCCTTATCAGGCCCATAATTGAGTACAATGCCCCATTTGAGATGTACCTTGCCCGACACCTGCAGCAGCTAGAAAGACCCCAAAAGTACCTCACCAAGAGGATCAAGGGTCATATGTCATATGCTGCCCGTCTGAAGAAACTCCAGCTGTATTCAGTCGCATACCGCCTAATCAGAGGCGATCTATGCCTGACGTATAAGACCATGTCCAATCCGGAATTAATGGACATGCTCCACCTCAGAAAATCCAAATCCACCAGAGCCACGAGAGCGAGAGATTTGAACGTCAACACAGAAATAAATAGGACATGCTGGAGGGACAGATTCGTAACCCAGAGGCTCCCTACACTCTGGAACAGAATCCCAGTCCATGTTAGGCAGAGCCCCTCACTGACTCTCTTCAAGAGAAATCTTGACGAGTGGATGGGAGATCGTAGGTTTACCCCGGGGGTCATCTCTGTGTCACTACTAGACAGAGGCACAGTAAACTAAACCCTAAATGGGCATAGTATTCTCATTCCAAGGGGTGGCGAAAGCCACACACACTCGGGCTAGGCTTATAAATGCCCTAGGGCAGATAGCCTAGTATGAACCTATGAACCTATGAAAGCAAGATATTCAGATAAGGCTGAAAAAATGACAACTTCAAATAGCACAAAACAAGTATATCCAGCCAACACAGCAGAAATGTCACTAGAACTCACATTTATTAAAACAACTATTATAACTACAGAAAAAAACAATAAAAAGATGAGCATTTTCACACCGATCACAGGCGCTTCCTCATGTCTAATACACAAAAATTAAAACATTCCTTAAGTACTCACTTTTAAATGTGGGTGGGGTAAGGCCCTATATCTCAGCACAGGTCTTAAAGGTAAAGAACCATTTAAACCTTTCCCACAGTCAGCTTGCAGTTCTACAATCCATTTTGTCTCTTCACATTAAGTCTTAGTTTTAATATCACCTCTTCTAATACTAGGTTTAATCAACTATAGTGCCAGAAACATGAATCTCCGGGTAGAATCAGTAACTACAACATGCCTAGCAAGGGCATTTTTAACATCTTTCTTAGAGATATCATTGTTATGTTCACATATCCTGTCTCGTAGGTCTCTATTTGTTTTACCAGCTATGGAACAGGCAATTCCATGGTCAAGCAGAAAATGGTGCCTCTTTCTCAGGGAAGATAAGCAGAGAATGCAGAAAAGCTACGTGTCCAGATAAGTTACTTTTTGACAGAAAAAAACAATAAAAAACACTTAAAACATTATGGTAGCCCCACAATGGAAAATAAATACAATGTCTCCACAGAAAATATGTTTTCAATTAGTTTACACTATTTTTATTCTAACAGAGAAAAAAAAAGTGCTCAATTTACAACAATGGTACAGTCTCAAGAAAGTCTGTTAAAATACAACACTGCAAGCTTTAAAATAACTTTCCTGAAGTGGAAAGTAATGAAACTGTATTTTTTCTGTCAAAAAGCAACTTATGTGGATCAGTAGCTTTCCTTGCATTTTCTGCTTATCTTCCCCGAGAAATAGGCACCATTTTCTGCTTGACCGTGAAACAGATTGCCTGTTCCATAGTTGGCCCTTCTTCCAGCCACAAAAAGAAAAAGTTAAGCAAACAGACTTTGTCACCACACAAGATAGCAATTTGTATCATCCACAGATGGGTGACTCTGCCATGGTCCTTTTACCCCGGGTTCTATTGGTGTAGCACCTACAGATGTCATGAAGTGGGGTTAGCCACATTCTCAGAAGCTGTTGGAGTCCCTTCGGTGGGCAAGGGAAAGCTATTCTTGTCGGTACTGGGAGAGGGAACATGGAAGGTTTCCCTGTTAATCCAGAATGCTGTGCCCATTCTTAGGGAAGCTGATGCTGGGACAGATTCAGGGTTTTACCCTCAGATATCTGATTCAGACTCGGAGGAGAGATCAGTTTCTCACCCTCTTTGTGGGTGTTTCTCTTTCTAGGAAACTATTCCTAAAATGTGCCAATGTTTTCAGTGGGATAGCACTGTGTTTTCTCAGTCCCTCAGAAAATAATACTAGGTGTTATAGTAGAAATTTCCAGAACCTGCACCCATTCCTCCAATTTTATCTGTCTAGGAGGAAATGGGTGCTATGTCTGTGATTTTCCTGACAGTCAGCCAGCTGCTCCTGAAAAGGCAGATAGGATGTACATTTTTTAAAGGATTTATATGCCTTTCCAAACCTAATTCAGCAACTATAGCTTTAGTTAATCATTCTGCTTCTAAACACTTAGTTAATTCCAGTCTTACTATTTCTGATAAGGATGGGTAGATTACTGATGAGTACTGGAAAACATGTATGCTTCTGCAACTTTGATTTTCAGAATTTTGAATTGTTAGGCTCATATTTAAGGTTTGTTCTGAATAATTATGAAAGTATGTGGACTTTTTTTGTTGTTGCAGTTTCTTCCTGAAAGGAAGAATCTGCTTTAAATAATTTAATTTCTTCTATTGTTCAAGTCAATACTTACTGTGTTTTACTCTGGTGATACTTCTCCCATGGCTATGGCCACTGGTATTGTATTAAGAAGGTTTGTGTAGGAGCATTCTTAGAACCTTCCAGATGATGTCAAAAATGAGATTTTAAATTCTCCTTTGGATAGACAGTTTTTGACCTCTCTGCTGTAGAGATGATCAAAAAGTATGATGAAACAGGTGACTGATACAGGAAATCTCCTTAATATTTTTCAGCCCTCCTTTTTCAGGTTTTCCAAGGGATTCTCTAACTCTTCATCTAGTTTTCTTATGAAACAAAATAAACAGTCTCGACAAAATGCTAGTAAACAGATGCTTAAGAAGAAATGGCAAGGAGGTTTCAAGAAGAGTCCAATAAGTCAGAATGACTATTTAAGACTTTGTTTCCTATTTTTGTCTTCCAGAAAGTCTGAATCTCTACTTTCTCCTTGGCAACAGATAGTTTCAGACAAATGGGTTCTGAAGATCATTCAACAAGGTTATAGATGGCAAAGGGGGGGTCCTTCTTTCTCAAGAACAACTGATCATCCTTCAAACTAGACTATTTTATTTCCATCTGTCCTTCATCACAATCTGTCCCTGGCAGTGATGTAACCAGCTCTCCCTTCCCAGGTGGAAAATGAGCTTTATTCAAGAATGTTTTAAGTGCCACAAAGAAAGAAAGGAAAAAATACTTGGAAACCAGTTCTTGAGCTTTCTTTCCTAAACACATTTGTGATAGTGCACAAATTCAAAATTATGTCACTTCACATCCACTTTCCTCTTGCTCCTCTTTCAAGTTTCTTTGTAACATTAGATTTAAAAGATGTTAAGCAACACATCGCTATTCTTCCAGATCTCAGGCATTTGTTAAGTTTTTGTATGTCTGGATCATATTATCAGATATTTGCCTTATCCTTTGGACTATCCACTGCACCAAGAGTGTTCACAGTGTCCTGCTGCACTTATAGCTCTTTACAGGCTATAGGGTATCCACATTGTTCCATATTTAGATGACTTGCTTATCTTTGCAGTCTTTTTCTAAGGGCCAGAAATTTTTCTCTTTGGTGAGAGCTCTCTTACAAAAGTTGAGATTCAAACAGAATATTCAAAAGTTTTTCTTGGTTCTTCCTCAAAGGATTGTGTCTCTGGGATGTTAGCTAGATACCACAGTTCAAAGAGCTTTTTTCCATGTAAAGAATAGATTTATATCTTCATCTGTTTATATTTTTTTCCCTCTCAGACCTCTGTCATTGCAAAGGAATACCTCAATATTTTGGTTTTCATTGCTTATGTGATTCTCATAATACCCCTGGTAAGACTCCACATGAGAAAGATCGAGTGGTATATGGTCTCAGGTCTATATCAAAATTCTGAAGTGGGAAAAAGCAGAACGTGAAAACATCAAACCCAAAATATCGAATGGTGAAAATAGTAAAGCCCCGGAACATCGAAATCTTACCTAGGGCAAGATTTTGGTGGGCTATTCCATGGCTTCACTATTTCCTCCACTGTGGTGCAAGAGTTACGGACCTTAGGGTTAGGGTGCGAGTTAAGGTAAGTGGATAGTTAGTAATGTATGTATGGTGTAGTGTAGGGTTCTGTTTTGTTAACTGTATGTGTGTGCATTAATTAGTTTGTTTATGTATAGATTAGTAGGGTATGATTGCAATAGTTACCGACCTTAGGTTTAGGGTGCAGGTTAAGGTAAGTGGATAGTTAGTAATGTATGTGTGGTTTAGTGTTGGGTTGGGTTTTGTTAACTGTATATGTGTAGTTTATTTATTTTTGTGTGCTTGTGTTGTGTGTATGTTTCTCGGAACAGCAAATTTTTTCCCTGGGAAAAAAATTCACTATTCTGAGCATTCAATGTTTTCAATATTCGAAATTCCAAGTTCGAACATATGGTGTTCGACATTTTGGAATTTCGAATATATGATATAGACCCGAGGTCTCTTTGGTGCCAGCTCCAACATCCTTTGTCTTTTAAATCCCACACTGGTGTTTGTCAGAAGAGAAATCACTTGGTGGAGACAACAGATATCCCTGAACCCAGGTCTCTACTTTTCACTCCTTGTTCCAAAGCAGTCAGTCACCACAGATAGCTCAGACTTTGCTTGGAAAGCAGTTTCAGGAGACGTAAAAGTACAAGGTGTGTGATACATCTAGGACAGATGCAAGCACAGAAATATAAAATAGGTGCTTGTCCTGATCAAGACACTCAACTCTCTGAATCACCTTTGGTCCCCAGGACCTATTCAAGTTGTTACAGCAAGGCGGAACTAGGTCATACCCCCTTTGCAGGCACAGTGTTGGCTTGCAATATAGCTTTGCAGCACACTCTACAGTATCCTTGCATTCCATCAGAGCAAAATTGTGTATCAGAAAAGCCAAGAAGAACAAGAACAGACCCTCCCAAATAGAAACTAGATCAGGGCATTTACCAAGATTCGATCCGCCTGTGGGGAGTTCCCCAAGTAGACACCTTTGCCTCTTCTCTGAAAAATCAACTGGCAAGATTGTCTTCGAGGGCTCCCTGTAAGAAAACCTGAAAGATTGATGCCTTTTCTTTTCCTTGGATAGAAATTTTCCTATATGTTTTTTCTACCCTTTCTCTAACATCCAGGGTACTTTTGAAAATTCAGAAGGAATCCCCCAAGATCAGTCTTGAGACTCACTTATGGCCCCAAGTAACCATGGTTCTCTTTTTTTGGAAATGACCAGGAACAATTACCACAAGTTTCATCACAGACTGGATGTACTCAAACAAGAACAGGGGTGTTTGATACACCCCTACCCCAATCAACTTTAATTGACTGCCTGGATGACAGGGTCTTAACTCCTTTTATGTACCTTTTTACTGAAGATGTGAAGCAGGTATTAATGGAGATAAAAAAGCCTGCTACCAGAAAATGATATATTAGCAAATGGAAAAGGTTTTCTAGTTGGTGCCAACAACATAATCAGCACCCATTTTGGGCTATTGGTTCTCTGGTTTTAGAAAATTTCTGTGAGTTACTATCTGTAAGAATTAAAAGTACTATAGAATAGTGGAATAAATTGGAACTAATTGGGAGAAACTGGAATGAGGATGGAATGAATAACTTTATTTTTTAATTACCCAAAATTGTGCTGAACAGGTGCTAATCGCTCCTTTATGTGTCAAATCTTCTTCTGCCTTTCAGAATAAAAGTCTGCATACACTGTAGTTCAGTTAAGAATGTTTTATTTTGTATGTTGGAGGTAGATGTCAACAATATCCAAATCAAATGTTACTGTCTCCAGTGACAGTGCTGATAAACTGTAATAGACTGAATGTTATGTCTGTAGCTTCTGCGCTCTTAGTACTGTCCATAAGTTCTGTACTCAGAATTATTTCTTTCCTCCTGAATAACATAATCAGTAGTCTGGAATGCTGGATATTTGACCTGACTTCTGCAAACACTCTTGAGTGTGTGATACGAAATTCTGTGGACTTCAGTGCAATGACATTGTGGTTATCGGTCTGAACTACCTAACTTACTTCTGTGTCTGAAGCATCTCTTCTATATAATACCAAAAACTCTGTACATTTCTTATATAGGCTCATAGGTTCATAGGTAGGTACTAGGCTATCTGCCTGAAGGCATTTATAAGCCTAGCCAGAATATGTTGGCTTTCACCACCCCCTTAGATTAGTTCCCTGTGCCTCTGTCCAGCAGAGCCACTGAAGTGATCCCTGAGGTAAATTTTCTGTTTCCCATCCACTCGTCAAGGTTTCTTTTGAGAGTGTTAGTGAGGAGCTCTGCCTAATGTAGATTGGGATCTTGTTCCAAAGCATGGGAAGTCTCTGGGACAGGGATCTATCCCTCCAGCACATCCTATTTATTGTTGTGGTGAGGATTAGATCCCTAGAGCATGTGGCTCAAGGGGATAAGGTTTTCTTTAGGTGGAGCATGTCCATCAGTTCTGGATTGGACATGGCCTTGTATGTCAGGCACAGATCATCTCTGAGTAGGTGGTATGCAACCGAGTACAGCTGGAGTTTCTTCAGTCAAGCTGCATAGGGCATCTGTTTGAGGCCAGTGATCCTCTTGGTGAGGTACTTCTGTGGTCTTTCCAGCTGTTGCAGGTGTCTTGTAAGGTACATCCCAAATGGGGCGTTGTACTCTATGATGGGTCTGATGAGTGATGAGGGGCACAATGACCTCTTTTGATCTGGATGCGAACCCTTTTGTGATTAAGTGGGCCAAGTAGAAGGATTTTCTAACCACCTTGGCAATTTGATTATCAAAGGTGAGATTGCTATCTACTTGGGTCCCCAGATCCCTTATTACATCTTCCGTATTTATGGGACTACCTCCTATGTGGTAGTTTGTGAGTACTTTGTTTTTTCCAAAGGGGATGACTGTGCACTTTTTGGCATTTAGCTTGAGGCCATGATTTTGACACCAGGTATCCGTCTCAGTGAGACCCTTTTGGAGGATGTCTGTGTCAGCCGGAGAGTCAATTATAGCCCCTAGTTTGCAGTCATCTGCGAACTTGGTCAGCCATAGTCCTCCTGTGCTTGCCTGTACCTCTGAGATGTATATGCCGAACAGGAGGGGTCCTAGGACTGAGCCCTGGGGAATGCCATTTGTAACTGGTTTAGAGTCGAACCTAGCTCCCACAACTCTCACCATGTGGGTTCTGTCCATGAGCGAGTTGGCAACCCATCTTGTGATGTAGGGGTTTATGTTTAGGCTGGTGAGTGTGTCTATAATACCAGAATGAGGAATGGTGTCGAAGGCCTTAGCGAGGTCTAGGTAGGCTGTGTGTACCACCTTTCCCTCATCTATAGCCTTGGTAACTGTCTCAAAGAAGTCCACCAGGTTTAGGAGGCATGATCTGCCCTTAACAAAACCGAACTGGGTAGGGTCCAGTGTTTGGAGGTTCCCAATGTCTCTGTTAATGAGTTCCATGAGGATGCACTCCATAGCCTTGCAGACCAAGCTAGTCAGGCTTATAGGGTGATAGTTCCCGGGGTCCATTGTGGCTCTACCTTTCTGGAGCAGAATAACCATTGCTGTGTGCCACTCTATGGGTACATAGCCTGTGGAGAGGCTGAGTTCGAACAGTGTGTTTAAGTGAGGGGTTAGTTCATCTTTGAACTCATGTAGGATGCAGCCTGGGACACCATCCGGTCCAATTTTTGCTGTGTTTTTGGCTTTGGAGAGGGCTGTTTTAACCTGAGTGTCTGTGATTTCAGGGACTCTACATTCTTCTGGTACAGTTATGGGCTCTTTTGGGGGTGAGAGGGGGGTGATGTTTGCGCTGAACCTGTCTGCCAGGATGCTGGTAATATCGGTTGGTTCAGTGTATTTTGTGCCATTCTGCACTAACTCCAAGCAGATATGAGCATTGCCACTTAGATTCTTGATAAAGCTAAAGAATACCTTGTGGTTATCTTTGGAGTCCTTGGAAATTTTTCTTTCAAAGCTTGCCTTGGATGATTTTATGAGAGATCATAGTTTCTTTCTGATACTGATCAGGGATGTCTTCCCTTCTTGGGATTTTACTCTTTTCTGTGCTAGTTTCCTCCTTCTATTGTATAGCTTGTTTATGGCAGGAGTCCGCCAGACTGGTTTCCTTTTCTTGGAGGAGTGAGTCTTGGTTTTGCTTGGGATGGCATGATCCGTGCATTCTTGTAGGTGCCGGTAGAATGCATTAGTAAAGGATTTTGCAGCTTGGACTGCATTATTCTTCAGCATGTGGGCTTTGAAACTTTCCACCTTGGTCTTAAGTAATGTGAAGTTTGCTTTAGGAAAGTTTTTTACAGTGTTTTTTTTGTCCGGGGTTGGGGGTGGAATTTGGATATCCAAACTGATTTGTTTATCATCAGATCTAACCAGCAAGGGGTTGACCTCCGGTGTGGAACACCGGTCTCCCAAGTTGGTGATGACCAGGTCCAATATGATGTCACCTCTGGTGGGAGTGTTGACCAGTTGAACGAGGGCATTTGAGTTTATAAATTCTAGGAAATGCTGGGCAAGGGAGTTAGTACTTGAGTAGCTCTCCCAGTTAATGCTTGGGTAATTGAAATCACCCAATATTAGGCTGTTTGGTAGGACCTTTATGTTTCCCAGTGTTTCCAGCAACACGGAATGGGGGTCTTGGGACATGGTGGGTGATCTGTAGCAACCTACAATTTGAATTGCAGTTTTGCCCATTGTTAGTTGCACATGGATGATCTCTGAAGCATCGTGCTGTGCCACTAACATGGAGGTGTGGGTATCCTTGATGAATATGGATACGCCCCCACCTTTTGTATTTCAGTTTGGGTTCTGTGGCCAAAATGTATGGTATGAGTTGTAGCCTGGTAGTGCTGCGGTGCTCTCTGGAGACTTAAACCAGTTTTCTGTTACTGCACATATATCAATTTTATCCCTACTGAAGAATGCCTCGAGTGCATGCATTTTGAGGTTTAGACTTCTGGCTTTGAGTAGCATTACCCTCAGTTTTTTTGTTACTTGTGCTATTTACGGAGGTGGGTTTGTCTTTTGAGCCTTGCCTAAAAAAGGCACTATGGGGGTGGCAAGAGCCTTGTCCAGTATTCAAAAGCCTAAGTGTGACAGGTGCAAGCCATCTCTAGTGAAACAACGTGGCTTGTCGAGCATGTCATCCCAGGCGGACAGACACTGGATCCCCTTTGAATGACACCAGAAACTTAACCAATTGTTGAAATTGAGAATTTTTTCTTTATACCGTGGTATCATTCTTGGTGAGGGCAGGATGCTACTCAGGGTCAGGGTCATACTGGTCTGGGCTACATGATCAGAGAGCTCTTCCATGTCTCTTTTCATGTAGTCCAGGGAGGTACAGCTCAGGTCATTCACACCAACATGGACAATGACAGAGTCATATTTGCACTTGTTCTGCAGGGACCTGAGTGCTTGTGTTATGTGGCGGATCCTGGCACCCGACAGGTAGCTAACAGTAACCTTCTCCTTATTCAGCCTAGTGAGTGGGATGTCAGTGTGCCTGACTATAGAGTTACCTATTACTAGTATGTTGCATATGTTATTTTGCCTTAAGGGCTGTGATTGCATGGCACACTGGTTTTGTGAAGTAAGTGTTTCATTGTTTGTGTTGAGGTGTGGAGGTTGCTTGGATGTTTACTTTGGAGGTCTCTGTTGGTTTTGCAGATTTTTATTTAGAGCCTCCGAGTATGTTTTCATGTATTTATGTGTGTTTTTTGCCAGTGCTGGTTTAATGGGTCTATGTAAGACTGGTGATGTGATGTAAGTAATTCCCTTCTTCTCTTGACTGCCTGGGCCAGTCTTGGGTTGAGAGAGCTTAGCCTCCAGTTTGGCTGTATAATTGCATTTCTCGCATGTGTTAGTGTTTGGTGGTAGGAGGAGGGGGTTGTCTGTGTACATGAGGCAGTTGTAACATTGCCTCAAAATGCCCAGATTTACCAGTTGGACTGGAGAGTGCACCTGAAACTGCCCTTTGGACATGCCTGGATAGGTACAGTGAACTGTTTTACTGGATGGCTGGTAAGGTTGAATAGAGAGCCTAGTCCTTCAGTACAGTACAGGAAAGTTTAGTGCTACGATTTATAAGTGCTTGCTATATGTTTTGAGCAAGTGTCGGGCTGAGAAATGAATGGTTTGAGTGCTTAAGTTGAAAGTTTGTCTAGTTCCAAGGGAAAAATTGAATAGAAGACTTTGTGGAGCTGGGAATAGTTTTACCCTAGCTAACCAGTGCTGCCCGGTGTGCAAAACTGGGCAAATACGGTATTTATAGCAGGGAAATGAAAGAGATAGAAATTATTCCAAAATGACCAATAAACTAGTAATTTCTGGGCTTCTTTAACCTTGGTTCCCAAATCTGTACTTAATGTACTGAACATTCTGTTAGCACCTTTTATTCTTAATATTGTTGAATGAAGATTATTCATTTCTACTGAAACATTTCTTTCTATCGAAACTGGATGTAAAATGTGAAAATAAATGAAGATAATTCTGTTTTAATATGGCTGCAGTTCTAGACTTATGCAAAGGGAATACTGTATTTATGTCTAACAAACTATATTCAAGTGAAACCTAATCTTACACTGTCTTTTTGCATTTCTTACTCCTCTGTCAAGGTTCATTTATTGGCCATTTTAACATGTCTTTCAATGTATTTGCATGCAAAATACTTTTGAAAGGGGTTTTGCATAAGGATCCTCCAAGAAAACAAGTGCCCCCTCCTTGGGATCTTAATTTTGTGTTAGATAACTTAATACTTGCTCCATTTGATCCAGCTAATCTGGCTGATCTGAGGATCTTAATTTGGAAAAGTTTTACTCATTATTCTGATCTCTGCAAGAAGTGTGAGTGGCAAGCTTTCATGGTCAGTCAACCCTACCTTATTTACCACAGAGACATTGTTACTTTGAGAGATAATCCTTCTTTTATGCCTAAAGTTGTATCTGATTTTAGTTTAAGCCAAAGAATTCATCTTTCCATTTTCTTTCTTGAACTCAGAAATGTGAGAGAAAGGATACTCCATACCTTGGATATCAACAGACAACTCAGGTACTATCTTGACAGAAATAAAGCTTTCAGAACTTCAAATCCAGTGTTCATTTCTTGTGAAGGTAGGAAAAGGGGACAACTTGTGTCAATATAGACTATTGCACAATGGTTGCCTAAGGCTATTATCATTTATTATATTTGCCACAAAAAAAAAAAAAAAAACGATATCAGGCAAGATCAAGTCCCACTATAACAGGATCTATGGCTTTTTGGAAAGGGTTGGATGCTAGAAGTATTCTAGAAGCAGCAACTTCATCCTCTGTGCCTACGTTTGCAAAGCATTATAAACTTGATTTCTTCTGAAGGTCTAGATCAGGCATTGCAAGGACCATTCTCCATGAGCTCCTGGACTCTTTTCCTTCCACCCTCCAAATGCAGTAAGCTTGGGTAATCTTCCCATATAAATAAGGTTACTGCAGCAATGATCAAAAAGATTAACATAGTACAGATGTGTAAGTAAACTTACAGTAACAGTAGATGTTTGAGTGATCACTGCTTCAGAAGCTACTGCATCCATCCCTCTTGTTTTTTTGTATGTTGTTAGATCGTAGGTAGTTACTCTGTGCCATGCAGCACAGGCTGGTTAGATCATAGTTACTCTGTGGCTTGCAGCACAGGGTGGTTAGATCATAGTTACTCTGTGCCATGCAGCACAGGCTAGTTAGATCATAGGTAGTTACTCTGTGCCGTGCAGCACAGGCTGGTTAGAACATAAGGAGTTACTATGTGCCATGCAGCACAGGCTGATTAGAGCATAGTTACTCTGTGCCATGCAGCACAGGCTGGTTAGATCATCAGTAGTTACTTTATACCTTGCAGCACAGGCTGGTTAGATAATTGATAGCTACTCTGTACCATGCACCACAGGCTGGTTAGACAATTGATAGTTACTCTGTGCCATGCAGCACAGGCTGATAGGATTATTAGTAGTTACTCTCTGCCATGCAGTACAGGCTGCTGGTTAGATCATCAGTAGTTACCTTGTACCATGCAGCACCGGCTGGTTAGATAATTGATAGTTACTCTGTGCCATGCAGCACAGGCTGGTTAGATTAATGGTAGTTACTCTATGCCATGCAGCACAGGCTGATTAGATCATCAGTAGTTACTCTGTACCATGCAGCACAGGCTGAATAGATCATTGGTAGTTACCCTGTGCCATGCAGCACAGACTGGTTATATCATCAGTAGTTACCTTGTACCATGCAGCACAGGCTGGTTAGACTATTGATAGTTACTCTGTGCCATGCAGCACAGGATGGTTAGATTATTGGTAGTTACTCTGTGCCATGCAGCACAGGCTGGTTAGATCATCAGTAGTTACCTTGTACCATGCAGCACAGACTAGTTAGATCATCACTAGTTACCCTGTACCTTGTAGCACAGGCTGGTTAGATAATTGATAGTTACTCTGTACCATGCAGCACAGGCTGGTTAGATAATTGATAGTTACTCGGTGCCATGCAGCACAGGCTGGTTAGATAATTGATAGTTACTCGGTGCCATGCAGCACAGGCTGGTTAGATTATCTGTAGTTACTCTGTGCCATGCAGTACAGGCAGGAAAGATCATTGTCAGTTACTCTGTGTCATGCAGCACAGGTTAGTTAGAACATAAGGAATTACTCTGTGCCATGCAGCACAGGCTGATTAGATTATTGGTAGTTAGTATGTGCCATGCAGCAGAGACTGGTTAGATCATCAGTAGTTACCTTGTACCATGCAGCACAAGTGGGTTAGATCATCAGCAGTTACTCTGTGCCATGCAGTGCAGGCTGGTTAGATCATCAGTAGTTACCTTGTGGCATGCAGCACAGGCTGGTATGATCATTGATAGTCACTCTGTACCATGCAGCACTGGGTGGTTAGATCACCAATAGTTACCTTGCATCATGCAGCACAGGCTAGTTTGATCATCAGTAGTTACTTTGTACCATGCAGCACAGGCAGGTTAGATCATCAGCAGTTACTCTGTGCCATGCAGTGCAGGCTGGTTAGATCATCAGTAGTTACCTTGTGGCATGCAGCACAGGCTGGTTAGATCATTGATAGTCACTCTGTACCATGCAGCACTGGGTGGTTAGATCATCAATAGTTACCTTGCATCATGCAGCACAGGCTAGTTTGATCATCAGTAGTTACTTTGTACCATGCAGCACAGGTTGGTTAGATCATCAATAGTTAACTTGTACCATGCAGCATAGGCTGATTAGATAATTGATAATTACTCTGTACCATGCAGCACAGGCTGGTTAGATCATTGATAGTTACTCTGTGCCATGCAGCACAGTCTGGTTAGATTATTGTTAGTTACTCTGTGCCATGCAGCACAGGCTGGTTAGATCATCAGTAGTTACCTTGTACCATGCAGCACAGGCTGGTTAGATTATTGGTAGTTACTCTGTACCATGCAGCACAGGCTGGTTAGATAATTGGTAGTTACTCTGTGCCATGCAGCACAGGCTAGTTAGATCATTGATAGTTACTCTATGCCATGCAACACAGGCTGGTTAGATCATTGGTAGTTACTCTGTGCCTTGTAGCACAGGCTGGTTAGATCATCAATAGTTACCTTGTACCATGCAGCACAAGCTGGTTAGTTAATTGATAGGTACTCTGTGCCATGCAGCACAGGTTGGTTAGATCATTGATATTTACTCTGTGCCATGCAGCATAGGTTGGTTAGATTATTGGTAGTTACTCTGTGCCATGCAGCACAGGCTAGTTAGATCATCAGGCACAGGCTGGTTAGATCATCAGTTGTTACCTTGTAGCATGCAGCACAGGCTGGTTAGATCATCAGTAGTTACCTTGTACCATGCAGCACAGGCTGGTTAGATCATCAGTAGTTACCTTGTACCATGCAGCACATGCTGGTTATATAATTGGTAGTTACTCTGTGCCATGCAGCACAGGCTGGTTATATAATCAGTAGTTACCTTGTACCATGCAGCACAGGCTGGTTAGATTATTGGTAGTTACTTTGTACCATGTAGCACAGGCTGGTTATATTATCAGTAGTTACCTTGTACCATGCAGCACAGACTGGTTAAATTATTGGTAGTTACTCTGTACCATTGAGCACAGGCTGGTTAGATTATTGGTAGTGACTCTGTGCCATGCAGCACAGGCTAGTTAGATCATCAGTAGTTAGCTTGTACCATGCAGCACAGGCTGGTTAGATCATCAGTTGTTACCTTGTACCATGCAGCACAGGCTGGTTAGATCATCAGTAGTTACCTTGTACCATGCAGCACAGGCTGGTTAGATCATCAGTAGTTACCTTGTACCATGCAGCACATGCTGGTTATATAATTGGTAGTTACTCTGTGCCATGCAGCACAGGCTGGTTATATAATCAGTAGTTACCTTGTACCATGCAGCACAGGCTGGTTAGATTATTGGTAGTTACCTTGTACCATGTAGCACAGGCTGGTTAGATCATCAGTAGTTACCTTGTACCATGCAGACCAGACTGGTTAAATTATTGGTAGTTACTCTGTACCATTGAGCACAGGCTGGTTAGATTATTGGTAGTGACTCTGTGCCATGCAGCACTGGCTGGTTAGATCATCAGTAATTACCTTGTGCCATGCAGCACAGGCTGGTTAGATCATTGATAGTTGCTTGGCATACCACAGGAAACCATTGAGGAGCTTAGCATAATATGCCAAAGCAATATCTCATTAAGGGGTCTATATTATATTCTCGAAAGCTGACAGTGTAGAGTCTGACATTGTCGTCACGAGAATATCGAACGCTCAGAATCTTGAGTGCGTAAATGGAAATTTTCCTAAGGGGAGATTTCCGTTTACTGCAATGTAGTGCGGTCTCGAAGTAGGTATATTTAAGTAGTGGAGGGTGTGGGAAGTGTTAGGGTACTTTCTTCTTTTTTTTTATTTTGTCTTTTTATAAGGTTGACGTTTGAAGACATTGACCATATGGTGTTGACCATATGTTGTTCGATGTTTTCAACCGTCGATCTTATAATATAGACCCTCATTAAGTGACTTGCTCAGAGTCACACAGTTGACAAAATAGAAGCTCAAGGAATCAAACCCTAAAGTAGAATGAGCATCTTGTTAATAAACCATAGCCATAATCCTGTACACCAACTGCCAGACAGTTCTTCATCCAGTTGCAGCACATGCTTTGCATGTTAATACGGTATATTCCTCTGTTGCCTTATATTAATTCCAAGAAGTTACAGCTAGTGATCAGACCAATAAATGCTGATTATTAGTACTTTTAAACCAAAGAATAGCTTACCCATCTTGGAGTACCCATGTGCATACGATTTATGTTATAACATTGTTTAATTACAAAAAGGTTAATCAGGTTCAGATTGATTGTACTTAAACTACTTTCTGTCATATGTGGGACATAGTTTGTACTGCATGACAAATAAAGTGAGGATAGTATCTCATATGTCACATTCTTCTGAAAGCACAAACCTCTTTCATAACTAACATGGTAATGACAGTTTATGCGACCATCATGCAACTACACCCATAATGATGTTTGATCATCAGCTCAGACAAGAGAGATCTAGAAGAGAACAAAAACTAAATGAAAAGCAATAAACATTCACCCATGTTATTTTATAAAATGTGATCAATTCCTTTAACTCTGGTCCAGTCTTCACTCTTTTTGGCACATAAAACTAGGTGCCCTATACAGAGTCAAGCCTCTGATTTTCAAAATCAGTAGCAATCACGTAACTATCAAAACAGAATTAATTCAAATGGATTTTAATGAAACTGCAGTAATCTGATATTTTCACTTTAATAAAAGATGAAATAATTATTTACATTTACATTCTTTCAGTTTTGTTGTTGCTAGTCTCTGGAGTTATTTTTTATTATCTAGGATTTTTTAAGGACTGATTATTCTGTGTTCTTATTACTAGTGTACATGAGAGGAAACAAATTATAATTGGATTGCTTCATTTTATTCCATGAAAATTCAGACCACCTACAACAGTAGGCCTTAAATCAGCATGTTCCTCTCCTGGGAAATCCTTACACAGCCTCCATTCAAGCAAAGTAGTAACACCTTTCTGACAAAAGGAAATATAAGTAATTTAATTAGTTAATACATATACACTTGGCTAAATTCTTATTTTTTAACAATAATTGAATTTGGTTTTGAGGAAAAGCTGTGTTCTCCATATGTCTGCATGGAAACAGATGTTTGAGCCTCTTTTATTGCAAAGGCACTAAGATTGCATGAGACAATATGCATCAGTGCAAATTTTGACAACAAATATTTATTTATTTATTTATTATTTATTTGACATTTATTTATTGGGAAGGTCAGACCGGAGAAGTAGTCCATTTTCAGCAGATGCCTGGGGAGAAAAGCTCCACATGACAGTTAATGGATACAGTTCTATAAAGTACTACAAAACAGTATATAATTGCCAGCATAATAAAACAAGACAAGCAGATACATTCTAGTATAAACAGTATAGCATATACAGGTAGAATCATATTTTCATACTTGTGTTTAGGCAAATAATACAATGGAATTAGCAGTTACACAATGGAGACAGCGGATATCGGATAAAGAGGAAGTGGGGAGATAAGGACGGCGAGTTTAGAGTGGCTAGTGAAGTGATGAGAGAAAGACTATGGCAAAGAATAGAAACGTAAGGGAAAGTACAGGTGAGGGGAGAGGGGCAATGAAAAGGTTAAACAGAGGAAGAACTTTAATGTGAGACAGTGTGAATATACAGAATTATGTGATTAGGTTTACTGAGGTGGTATAGGTGTGAGAATGAGAAAATAGGAGGGATGGCAGAATCAGCCAGGGGATATACATGTACAGCACCAGGAGTTGGTTAAGCGAGTCTTAAGGAGTTGTTTGAACTTGGGGGTGGGGGGTTGTGGCAGTTAGGATGTGTTAAGGGATAGTATTTCATATCCTGGAGATATGGTTAAATTAGACAGAATCTCCAAAACTGTTGTCTGATATTGTGACTTTTAGTAGGAATTTGTCAGAAGATCACAGGATTCAATTAATAGAGTGGGGTTGTAGAATATTTTGGAGTACTGGGCATTTGTTGGGTTGGTATATCATGGTATGGATGGTTGTGTGTTGGGTGTAGGATAAGAGATTGGGCATTTCTAACCAGTTCAGTTGGTACAGTGGTGGGTTCTATGTAGAGAGTCAGCTGCAAATCTAGCAGTCTTGTAGCAGGCTTCAAGCTTAGTTAAGTCTGTTTTCTTGAGGTTTGTGAAGATAGGAGAGGTATTTAGTAGGGTGGATAGTAACTGGGTCCTGGCAATCGATTGCCTGGTTGAGTTAGTGAGGTATGGCTTGACTCTGTGCAGGGAACCTAGTTTTATGTGAGTCTTTTTAAAGACTGCTGCTAAGTGTTCATCGAATTTCAAGCTACCGTCAATAGTTACTCCCTGGAGTTTTATGTGAGTTACAGGGTTGATTATGGTATTGTTTGATGAATGGTTGAGAAAGAAGCATAGATAATCATGGGATTTGTTATTGGAAAAGATCATTAGTTTAGTTTTATTGGGACTGAGGAGTAGTTGGTAGTCAGTGAGCCAGGATTCTATGGCTGAGAAGGATTGCTGGGTTATTTCTTGGATTTGAGAGTGGGAAGACACAATGCAGATGAGAGTGGCATCATCTACATATTGTATAATAGTGGCAAGTTGGGTAGCCCTGTGGAGTCTGTTGGTGACGACAGTGAAGAGGAGAGGAGAGGAGAAGAGCTAGGATTGATCCCTATGGGACTAAAACTGTGACAGATAAGAAGTTGGAGAGATCTAATTGCTATTTGGCAGCCTATTGATGGTCAGATAGGTAGCTATGAAACCATGAGAGGGCTGTCTGGCCTAGATTTAGGAGCAAACGTTCATGGAGGAGCTTTTGGTGGGATATGGTATCAAATGCCTTGAACATATCTAGGAAGATGGAGGCTACTAGTTGTCTGTTATTTTTGAATTGGTTGATTGTGTTGGTGAACCTTGTGAGGGAAGTTGTGGTACTGTGACCGGGTCGGTAGCTGTGTTGGGAATTGATAAGAAGAGTATTGCAAAGGAAGTGATTCATGAATTGTAGGTGTATACATGTTTCTAGAATTTTAGATAGTGGTGGCAGTATTATTATTCGCCTGTAGTTAAGAGACTTCACTTGAGGTTCCACCTTTGTACAATGGAAAGATGTAGGATATTTTTCAGAGCTTAGGCACATACTGTTCTGTGATGGAATGGCTGGTTAAAATAGAGAGAGGGTATGCAATGGGTTTGGCAAATATAGACTACAGTGCCCCCCATCTGCCTTCCAAATGAGCTGCAGGTACTACTTATGTAATAATTTGTCCTACCTCACCAGAGTAAAAATGGGCCTATGGTTAGTCCATGCATTTTATGTTCTTTCATAGTTTTTGATCCTGTCCCCTATGCATCATCCACTTCCATTTATATGAAGTAACACCTTCTGGAAACTCCACTGAACTGTACACCAATCATACTTCTATCCTGTCCAATAGTTTTATGCATTGTTTTTTTTGTTTCACACACACACACACACACACACACACACACACACACACACCCACACACACACACACACACACACACATATTTTTAGTTGTTTGTCTTCAAGTTTAACATCTGTTTTGTTAACAAACTTTGATCAACAAAACAGATGGTTGACAGTTTGTGAGATCACTATAATACTGGGCTTAGAGAATATCACCATTACCCCCATTGTATGATCATGGAATGAGATTATATGAATAGTAGTGGGTGTGGGAGGCTTAACCTAAAAATAGAGGTGCAAAAGAGAGTTGCATGCTCTGAGGAAATGTGCATTGCATTTTTGATATTATGTTTCAATTATTTTCTGCCAATGTTAGGCACTTTGTTGTTTGTTTAACTACATACATATATGTGTGTGTGTGTGTGTGTGTGTGTGTGTGTGTGTGTGTGTGTGTGTGTGTGTGTGTGTGTGTGTGTGTGTATATATGGGTCTACCTGAAAATATCGGAAAACCACATCATCGAGACATCATTGTCAAAACTACATTTCTGTGAACTGGCAAACCATCAGAAGCATTCACCGGGAAAGGAACCACTTGGCCACCAGGACATAATACACACAACAAAACAGGTAATGCCTACCAAAGTGGGAAGTTTTGCTCACCATAATCCCCAATGTGGGAGGCTGTGCCCCCACACCCCCCAACTAAATATCCCAACTCTGAGATCGCACTACAGTGGGAAAAGGGCAAAGTTCACCCTGGTGCTGAAGTGGTTCTTTTCCCAGGGTTAGTTTTCAGTGTTCCAGGTGCTCAATGTTTTGCAGTTTCAATGATGTCGTTATGATGATGTGGTCTTTGATGATGTGTTCTTTCAATATTTTTAGGTAGCCCCATATATATCTATATATATATATATATATATATATATATATATATATATCTATATATAGTTTTTTATATATATATATATATATATATATATATATATATATATATATATATATAATATATATAGTTTTATGTATATATATATATATATATATATATATATATATATATATATATATATATATATATATATATAGTTATATAGTTAGATATATGTGCGTGTAGCATTGTTGCCTCATAGAAAGAGGTTCCTCTGTTTTATTTCTCAACTGGGGTGCCTTCTGTGCAGAGTAGATATGCCCTTGCTGTGTTTGTGTGCATATTCTATGGGTGCTCCAGTTTTCTTCAACATTTCAAAGACATGCAGTAAGTGGATTGCACACTCTCTCTCTCTCTCTCTATATATATATATATATATATATATAAATATATATATATATATATATATATATAAATATATATATATATATATATATATATATATATATATATATATATATATATATATATATATATATATATATATATATATATATATATATATATATATATATTCTTAAATCTATGTGTGTTTCTTGGCCTGTCATCAAAAGTGTATACAGATTTTTAGTGTATCATCATAAATGTATCCATATACATGATGCTTAATCAAAGATTCTAAAATTTGTATAAACCCACAATTTTCAACGCCACTATTTGACACTCAAGTTAAAGTTAAGACACTGCTGTTGTGAAGCACAGACATACCCAATATAAAACAGAACTGTGTACCTAAAGTAACCTACCAAACTCAAATTTGCACTCACACTAAAAAAAAGTATACCGAAGACCACGTCTCCCATTCACTTCAATATAAAAAAGTAAAGTCATCTATTCACACACAAAACTCATGAATACAGTTCCCCGTTAAACAAGACTGTCTATCTAAATTTAGCTTCTAGAAGTTAAATTCATTATTTATAGATGAAAAAGTTAATATAAAACAATGAAGTAAATAACTGAACCTGATTGCAGGAATGCAACGAAAAATTGACATTTTTGGCAAAAAGGATTTGACTCAAATTAACTAAACTAACAACATAAGAAAACAAATATAGCATAACCCACATTACATTTTCAAAATATGTAAAAAGTTAAGTCATAAAATAAAAGGATGAACTGCTGAATCAAAACTAGATTACAAAGCCACGACTCACTCAATCCATAAGAAATCTAAAGTTTTATTCGGCTATTCTTTAACAATTGTTTACATATAGTAATTATAATAATAATAATAATAATATTATTAATGATAAAGACACAGATATATGGTTAACAGGAATATGCCGGGGTCTGGTTTCTGTGAGGCATAATGAAATGTCTTGTAGTGTAAGACTAAAGAACTCAATTAATGACTAATGGAATCTCTTCCTTAACACTTCTTTTTTTGCAAGGGTGTCAAGCCTTCCCTACAACCCCCCCCCCCAAGACCTATATATACCAACACAAGATCACTATACCTCAAAAAAAATGGAATATTCAAAGTACATGGAAGTCCATTCTTTCTATGTTTTGTGACTCACTCTACTGGATACTAACATTTCAAATGTGTACCACTTGAAGTACCCACATATAAATAAATAAATAAATAAAATAAATAAATATATATATATATATATATATATATATATATATATATATATATATATCTGAAAAACAATGCCCGATGAAGGTAGAAGGTATGTGATCACAAACCCAAATGAATAAATCCGTTGAATTGTAAATCCGTTAAAAGGTAGAAATGAAGAAACACTTCGTAGGTAACAAACACACAAAATCTTTAATTTACGTAAGTGCTTTCACGGTAATCCGCTTCCTCAGACGTAACAACAAAAAACCACTCCATAACAGCTTAAATACGTACAGTCACATCACTTCCTGACTAGTTCAGTAAGATTTAAAGGTGCATAATGCAACATTACAGATGTAAATCAAAAAGCAAGTATAAACTGTATATTAGTCACTGTATACAACTCTTGAAGTCAAAGATGTCACAATAACATAGCAGCGGCTCCTGATGTGCTTAAAATATTCTAAAATTATAGTCGCTACTATAAACAGCATAAAGTGGCGACGGAACCCCAAATGAATAGATAAAAACATATATACATGTCTTAAAGGCTATGAGCA
>NC_056730.1:601103319-601368319 GCF_019279795.1 Protopterus annectens | reverse complement strand
AGGAAAGTTTACAAGAAGTAAATGGAAGAGATTTTCTAACATGGGCATATAGCAGAGATATAGGCCTATCTTTTGCTCATCTCACAGCTATTTTAGATTTTTTTTTCAGCTGGTCTCTTCCATGATGGGAATGGCTATTCCACCATTTAAGCTCAGATAAATGCCATGTCAGATTTCCACATGGGAGAAAAACAGACTCCTATTGCTTCTTTGAAGTTGTCTAAATCCTTTCTAAGGGGTACATCCTATCCTCTTTGACAGATCCTTTTCAGTCTTGGGACATTACCCTTTTACTTCAGGCCTTGACAAAGCCCTTTTTGAACTGGCTGTGACTGTGGAATTAAAGTATCTTTTCCTAGTAGCTAGTACTTCAACTCAACAAATTTCAGAACTTTAAGCACTTTCTTATAAACAACCTTACTTGACTTTTCATAAAGATAGAATATCCTTTAAAACAAACCCTTCTTTACTTCCTAAGGTGGCTTTGTTGTTACCTTGAATCAAATTTTTAATGCACCTATTTTCTTGCCATTTTTGTTGTCCAATCAAAGGGAGTGCATTTTACACTCGATGGAGGGTCATCAACAACTGAGATTTTGCCTTTATCACACTAAAGCTATAACAAAGCAGGTCAACTCTTAGTTTCCTTTTCTTCAGTCAAATTTAGAGGGGGTTTCTAAGGTGATTATATCCAAGTGGCTATCTAAATGCATTTCATATGTGTAAAAGGAAAAAAGGTCAGCCTTGCCTTGCCATGCAGTCTCAAAGGTCTTTCTTCCATGGCATTAATCCCTTCTACTGCCTAATTCTCAAGAGCGCTTATTGATGACATTTATGCAACAGCTACTTGCTCTACTATGCATACTTTTATTTCCCACTACAAGCTGGACTTTCCAGGTCCAGGACTTCCTTTGGTTCTACCAGTCTCCCCAATATCCTTCCTTGACACATCCCAGGGCTTGAAGTAGCTGTGGACTCTGTTGCATTAGTTGAGGACAGACAGAAGATGCAACATTGGATATGAAAATTATGTACTTACTATTATGTTAGATCGACGTTGTCCTCTTCTATCCTCCTAAACATTCCTTCTCAATCCCCTTGCCAAATTATTACTCTCTGTTGGGCTTAGCTTGACCACACAATGTGCCTTTCTGGAGCCTTGTCCTCTTTTACAGCCATGGACTGTATTTCGGGTAGATAGGTGTGACTTGGGTACATTTTAGGTTTATGCATTAGGCAGGCAAACTCAGTCTGAGGTATTCAATTGATGGAGAGGAATTATCGATAAGGAGAGCCTTGAATCCAAAAAGTTTAGACCCGCCATTGTCAGATCTGATCCTATCAAATAGCCCATCAGTTGAGTAGGACAGAAGAGAGACAACACAGACTGGGAATTATGTTAAGTGCGTAACTTTTGTTTTTCTACAATCAGAACAAAGAAGTACAAACACACAAATCATAGGCTTGACGGAAATCAAAAAGTTTTACCTCACAGTAATATGTGATTTTGTCTCTTTTGTACATTCCAGAAAGATACTTCATCTGACTAGGAATATCACATGCTTTTCTTTATCAGCAGGCAAATAAAATTGCATGCTCATCGGGAACCAGTCTATCTGCTTCATATGCTTTTAACAAGCAATCGATAAAAGACTGCTTATAAAATATATCTTTTGAAGACAAATGAGTGTGTAATGGTCTCATTTGAAGCACACTCTTATAATTGAGCAAATATTTTAGACCTGAAGGAATGTATGTATTCAAAACAATTGCGAGTGATATTCCTTAAAATCTACATTGTTTTATATGTTCACAGGTAAGCACTAGGCTAGCTACCCTAACAGGCCATTTTAAGCCTAACCAGTTACACTTTTGTGGTGAAATTAACCTATCCTGTTTGGTTATAGATAGCCCTTATCTAACCCATGGCCAATAATTCTATATGAAAATAGCTATGATCATACTATAGATTATTTAAGGGGACCCATGCATGGGATAAAACATTTAGGAGCGTCTTCTGTCTGCTAGTAGTGAAGGGCAGTCCTGGAGTAATTTTTTTGTTTCCTATCCATAGATCCAAGTTGTGCTTGAATATCAACAGGCATGAACGTTGTTTTATTTAGATGTGGAGTCTGGTCAACAGCATCAATATCCTCTGTGAGACATACCTGTTCCTACAACCCATTCTGTTGATGTTACGGAAAATGTTTAGATCCATTGATTGAGTATTTCTGATGCTATTGAACTTGATGATGTGCAGTAAATCCATCAGTATTGGGTCACTCATGCTAACTTACCTGATATAACATTGTCATGAGAAAGCAAACATACATAAAAACACTTGTTTACATAAAAAAGTATCTGCTTAACTCCCATCTCACTGACTATTTTTGCCTTGTTATACTTTTTCGTCATTCAGGAGAATAGTTAAAGATTGCATAGATATCATAATGCTGGATTAAGCTAATATTCAGTAACAGATCCATACACTTGTTCCATGGCATATTCCTTCTATCTGTTTATATATTTTTCTAAATTTTTAAGTATTGTTCCCTTTGTGAGCTTTTTTCCGCAAAATTATCAGATATTTGTACACTGAATTTTACCATTCTACCACTGCTTTCAGTTGAACAACATACAGAATTTTTAATTTCCAGAGTGCCTGGAAGTTTTAACATTTGGTTTTGGAAAAATTATTTTCATGTGTTTTTCAGTATTTAATGCTAGAAAAAAAGATTGCCCTTAATTTGATGATTTAGGCTGATATTATAAAGTCTGAAAGTTGGTATTTGAAACAGTAAAATAATCAGAGATTGCATTACCTTCTGTGTGTTTACCAAAAGAGAGGAATTTGTTAAGAATACACACAAGTAGAATGTAACAGTTTATAGACCTAGTGGATGCTTTGAAGCATGGGTAAACTACTTGTTTATTAAAACTGAAGTTTTGTAAGTACCACCTAGAGATAACAGGAAATTATTTCTGTCCTTTTTCCCAAAAAAAGAGGTGGTAACTATTTTAGAATAAGGCCCTCAATTGGTTTTCTATGCACAGCTACAATATTTACAAATTGTTGAAAAGAGGCCTAACCAATCGTATTTTGTAATTTTATTGGCTCTTTGTAAAATATGTCAGTGAAGACTTAGTGGAAAAAAAAAACTACCTTGCCCTCTTCTTTAATTATGAGAGAGATAAAATGCCAAGGTTAACATACAGGGGAAAAGCACTGTCTGGTTGACCAAGCTTCCAACAGCGGCTCTGGTGTCTGGCAGAGATGACAGGGAGGATGGTGGGGCCCTCCTGGGGAGAGGGATTAAAGCAGATGTTATTGGGTACAACCATGATCCTTTGGAGGAGGGGTGGCAATGCAAAATGCATGGCCAGGGGTTATAGGTTCATAGGTTCATAGGTTGGTACTAGGCTATCAGCCCTAGGGCCTATACAAGCCTAGCCATAACAATTCCCTGGCTATTTCTTCCCACACTATTTATAGGTTCATAGCATTAAGCTAACCAAGCCAGTGTCTGGCTGCAGCCTTCAGTGTGACAGTGAGTGTGTGGTTTATGTGTTTAAATGTGAATTCACATGAGAAAAATATTATGGGACTCTGTTTTTCACAGACATCATGTATCCTCACTTAGGGTATGGCTAGGATCATTATCCAAGTCCTCTTTGCCAAGATGCTTGTGAAGTCTCCTCAAGACTGCTCTTGCCCCAGCAATGGATTGACTCTTTGGTGTGGAGGACTGAACAGTTCAAAACTGACTTGTGGGGAGGCTAGACATTTGCAGACATGGGGTAGAAAGTACACAGAAAAATAGCTTTCCTATCCTCTACTTTCTTGCCAGAAATAATGTCATGGTTATCATCAAACTGGCAGTTGTTTTGACACAAAAGCAGACCTCATTATTATAGCTGAATCAGTAGGAGACCATACAGAATACCAGTATAACATACATAATATAATGGTTGTTTTGTTTCATTGCAGGGAGCAGCACTGCGCTACATTCCAGCAGTTATACAAGATGTGGCCAAAATCTTTGACCGTTCTCTTCTCAGGTGAGTGGACTGCTATCCAAGGGTGCAATATGCATGTTCATTAATACACGTACACACACGCATACACACAAACACACATGCAGACTCACACACATATTGGTACACACAAAACACACACACACACACACACACACACACACACACACACACACACACACACACACACACACACACACACACACACACACACACACACACACACACACACACACACACACACACACTCACACACACACACACATGCACACACACACTCCTAGACATACACACAGACACTATACTTTGCAGTTTCAATGTTTGTGTGTGCATGAAAGTATGTGAGCATTGAAACTAAAAGGATGATTCTTCAGGCAGGAACTGCATCATCTATTTATGAGATAAGTTAAATATCACTTGTTAATCACTTGTTAATCATTATGCTTATATTATCTTGCTTTATCATATTTTCAAATAATTATAGAGGTAATGATATACTAAATAAAGCAGTACTATGCAGTGGCAGCTCATTAGTATTCTAGAAGTGCATGCTGATTAGACAAAGCCATCTGTGTGTCCTTGAAAATCGAACATTACCCACACAAACATGTCTGCAAAAGGTACATCAGCCATGTTATCTGCTTTGCTACTTGGAGAAAACAAATTGAGGCATCAGCTGATTGAATAGCAAAGGTTCACTCTCTGCATGAGCTCACATAACAAGTGAAGCAAAAAAAAAAAAGAAAAACTTTGGTTAAACTCATCCCTGAGACTGTAGAATTCCACATTGATCTTTATGTAAACAGTAGGATGCTAATACACACCTGTGCAATTACTCTTTATATGTCTATAGGACTTTTGAATCATTTAAAGGAAGTCAGGGGTAATATAAATATCAGTGAAAATATGCAATTTTGACAGCAAGCATAAAAGAATAACACTAAACCCTTGAAACTCATTATGAAAACTTTACATAAAATATTTATAGCCACACTGGCTACTAATCAACTCATCTGTCTAGTGGTCAAAAGAACAGCTACATCATAATATTAATGGGTATCATTTAAACCAGACATAAAAAGATTATACATATTAATAATCACTTAACATTTTGCAGTGTTTAAAATATGTGTCAAATGACCTAAACCAAATCTATTCTTGCCGAACATTCAATGCCAATAAAACTGAACAAAGCATTTTTGTGAACAGCAGGCATGAATTTCCTTCTTCCAGATAATATTGGTAATAAATTCTGTGATTCTTGATTTGAATATTCTAGCTGTTTTGACCTCCAAAAAAAGCCAATGCAGATACAGTTACCTGAATAAATGCCCCATGTATAGTACACTTGATAAACAGATTTATAGTAAAAAAATATCTGTAGTATTCATGGTAGTAAATTAATTTGTCATGTGACTCGATTTACAACATGCACAGAGGACATGGGCCATACTACCTTTAAATTGATCACTTCTTGATAATATAGGACTACCCACACACTCCTTTTTATGAGACTTAAAATAATAAGAGTTGATTACTTCTTGTCACTATAAGACTACCCATACTCTCCTTCTTATGTAAATTAATATAAGAAGAATGGATCACTCCTTCTTATGAGACTTAAAATATGAAGAATGGATTAATTCTTGACAGTACAGGAATACACGCACACACTTACTTATGAAAATTAATATAAGAAGAATGGATCTCTCCTACTTATGAGACATAAAATATGAAGAATGGGTCAATTCTTGACAATATAAGACTACACACACTCCTTATGAGACTTAAAGAGTTGTTCACATCTTCACAATATAGGATTACCTCCACAGACTACTTTTAATGAGATGTAAAATACAAAGAACAGATCACTTCTTGACACTATAAAACTAGCCCCCAATCTCCATCTTATGAGAATTAATTTAAGAAGAATGGATCACTTCTTGAAAATAAAGGACTAACCACACACTCTATCTTTATGTGAATTTGCAAAGATAAAAATGAGGTTAAAAAGTTGTAATTCAAGAAAAGGGTCAATGCTGATTCAGTATGCATTGAGTCTAAAATGAATTGCTGTCAAAGATAGCTGTAAAATAGATTTCCTCTGCATTGAAGTTGTAGACTTTTCCTGATATAATAATATCCCTTTTCTGGAAAAAAACTTCACCTGATAATTAATATTGTGAATGTTCCTTAAATCATACTCACAATGAAGGAAAGGATGTATGAAGTCAGTAAAGGCATAATCATTTAGTTAATCTGAATTGCAAATCCACCTTATCATCAGAAACTGTTACTGATTTATATTTTTGGTCACATGACCTGGACGATTACTATCTTGGCCAAGGAAGGTGTTTTTCCTGAAATGGATAACCACATGAACATATAAAATCTTGGAGATAGTGATATCTAAAAGATCTCTAGTAACTACTTCTGCCCTACAAAAAAATTTTTGCAAAGTAATTTCCATTAATAAACTCCAAACATTCCTAAAGTTTGGGTTAATCACTTTTCCATCATAGCCAATAGTTGTAAATATTTGGGATAATCACCTTTCCATGTTAACCAACACTCATCTAAAATGATGTCACATTTCAAAATCATTTAAAAAAATATTTGTGAATGACCTTAGACATAACACATTTAAGAACAGTCCATAAGGTCAGCATAGATAGGGGAAAAAGCTGTCTTTTTCTCTGCCCCCTTGAGTTGCAAATGAGACTCCCTATTAAAAAAATAGAAAAGGGTCTGTCACACATTCAGTGTTAGGAATTTTTTAACTGATATCCATGATAAGTAGAAAAGAACATATTAATTCATTAAAAGATCTTTTTAGAAGTAATACCAGCATATTTTAACCATCCTATGACCTTCCTAGTCGAAGTTGTTAGTAAACTGTTAGTATGTGTTCCAGATTGTGCTCATTTGTTCCACATTATGATGGCTAGTGTTCCTCATTTTGGAGCTGGAAGGTTGAGAATTATGCTGAGATACTGCCACCACCTTCAGCTGACATGGGCTACCTAAACAATGGCAAACATATTTTCTAAGCAGACTTTTAGACATATTTGCAGGTACAAAGAACATAGGGTTACCACCTGTCCCACTTTGCGAGGGACAGTCCCTCTTTGGGCAGTTGTGTCCTGATAAAAAATTGTAAAAATGGCAAATGTCCTGAGATTTTAGGACAAAATTATTTCCTATATTTTATGTAATAGTTGCATAAAACAGTTATTCTGTATCTAAAATACCTAAATGTTATAAGATACAAAATAAGCAACTAAAATGCTACAAGAATAAGCTTTTATTTAGGAAAAAAAGTTATATACTTTGTACTGACCGTGGGTATGTGTTAGCCTGTAAAATCTGATGTTTGTACCAAAAAAAAAAAAAAAAAAAAAAAAAAAAGGAAATGAGATACAGTGCTATGCACCTGCTATACCACTTGGGGCAGTGTTGCCTAACCTTAGCTTCTCATGCATAGACATCTGTTCTGATGATGCCTTTGGATGAGGACAACTCCTCAGCCAAAATATACCAGGCTTTCAGTATTCTTTAAATCTATATGATATATGCCTAGTAGGAACTTCCTGTAAGGGAAGTGAAAGAGATAAAGCATAGTCTTGCTATCTTTCTCACACTATGTGGGTGCTTTTTGGCAGTAACTAGCAGAATATGCCATTGTTATATGTCTCCTATGAAAATGCTGTCACTGTAATACTGAACAAAATCGTAGCCTGGGAAGTATGCTTACAATGTGATTTGTGAATCATGGACTATGCAGAGTAGAGCTGAACTGCTGCAGCATTACACTGGTTGACAGTTTTATCTGGTTGACAGTAAAGGTGCCAAATCCCACTGTTTAGACTGTTACGCACTTTCTGCATAAAAGTCACTTTGAAATTTCCATAGTTGATTGGTAGCATTTATTAATACAATTAATACATAGTGCAACAAAATAAGGTTAGCAAGTAAAACAGCAGCATAAAGTCATATGTAAATGAACTGTCTCAATTAACAGTGCCCATTCGAGTGAGAACCAAAACTGAATTGAACTCTGAACTCTGTACTCTTTATTCTGAGCCACAATAATGATACTTCCGTCTTCAGAGGTCACGTGTTATACTTTTTCTGTAGTCTAAATCCCTTTCTCAGCCTTGAGCCTCAGACTTTTATGACTACGAATTTTAATAGCAAAACTTTTCCAGATTGCCTAATCTGTAAAATGTCTGTCAGCTGTCTGTATCTATATTTGTAAGGTCACTCTGACAAAAATGCTCTTTTAAAAATCTGTGAGTTCTCTTTAGCAGTGTTTTAACCTGAAGGTCATTCACCGAACATGGCCCAGTTGTACTTTTCGACTGAAACTGCATTTAGTAAAGTTGTAAAATGTAAAATGAAGAAAGACATATGCCTGCTCTAAAACTGCTGCATTTCCCAGGATATACAAAGATAGAACTGTAATTATATAAAATATATACTAACAAAACTGTATTTATGTAAAATCTATTCTAACACCATTCTGTATGTTAGAACAGGTCGCTAGCATGAGATGTTAGGCAGCCAGCATACATACCTATTAACTGTTCAGATTTTCCTCAGAAAGTTCAGATTCTTGCCTCATATTTTTGGTTTGCTCCTCTTAAATGTTGTTGTTTCTGGCAAATCACTGAAGACTGACGCCATTAAATAATGACAGACATTTGAGTTTCAGACTGTATCTTTCAGAAAATGCATGCTAACACAAAACCTGTTATTCTAGTCACTTTCTAGGTTTATAAGAGCAATAATTAAAATTTGTTCCCATTTTTGGGCCTTTGTCTCAACATTATTTTGGCTTTATTCTGATTTTTTTTGTTTTGCACTAAGAGGTTAAGAGGTATGGCAGCCAGGTCTGCTCTATGTCACAGATGTGCAACAGTAAATAATAGGGAATTTCAGAGATAATAATGGCACCTGCCTTATTTTTTTCTCTGCCACTGTAAGAATTATACATTTGTGTAACTTGTAGATGGTCTGTCATTTTGTGTACTAACTTGTGCAGAATTTGTAATCTGTGTTGGATATCTGGTCAGCAACATTAGAGGCAGAGCAGCAACTTCTGGGCCTAAATGTAGCTCTGAGGAGGTCCGCAATACTACATAACTGTGTAGTAAGTTATTTCTGTTTTCCACCCTCAGCCTGTACCCTGTGGTCCTGGAAGTTCCATTATCAAAGGCTAGCAATATAAGGATGTGCCCATAATGGACCTTCTTTTTGTAGATTGTACTGGCAAGAAGATTGTCTACAATATCAGGTCATCCTTTTCCTATACATTTCTGTCTCTATTACACTGAGTATATAGCCTGCTTGATTTATATGATGACCTATGCTCATGCATACGGTATAACTGTGTTACTGACATTCCCAAAATTGTCATCTCATGCTGGCAGCAGGGATGACTGGCATGCAATCTACCTAAGTGTCCTAAAAATGAGATCACCTTGTGGGAGGTACACAGACACCAATGTGTGATGCATAGACCTGCTGTAAATATTCCCATAGCCATCCCTACATGCAGAGTATGGCACACCACCATATTTTCCCCCATGATGATTATATGGTATAACTAGTTTTATTTTGTTTTATATATGTTTATTTAGGTAGTGCATTGGTGAGATTAGACCAATTGCAGGTAAAGTCCCACACTTTTATCCTGTAGCTGTCACCAGGGAGGTCCCAGTATTATACAGGTTATACCTTTGTGCCAGGCATTCACAAGAATCTGCATGTTCAGAGAATGAGGAGAATGGTAGAGGCTGCACAATTTGAGAACTGCTGAATATGATGTCCCGCCAAAGTCAATTAGTTCATATGGATGGTGCTTTTACAGGAGAGAATTTTTTGACTTCCTTTACAAGACCAGGTATGGCAGACAAGAGTCCATTAACATTAATGAGAACATTAATGGTTCTGGGTTCCATAGGCGTACCTTATAGCAGTATTGTAAGCATGAAGCAGACATGCTATACCATGCAAAGGGAAGTGCACATCCCGTAGTAGCTTACAGATCAGAGATGGATGAGGGGGACTATACAAAAACAGCAAGATGACAGATCCAGTGATGTTTTTGTCCCACTGAGGGTACTTCTAGTGCCAATCCTGGAGGAGGAGAGGCTAGTTTAAGGCTGGACTAATTCCACACACCTTAGTATGGGAGGCACTGGGTTTGTACCATACTTAGTAGATTTTGGTACATTTGCACTGTATATGCAGACATTAACCTAACCAAAACATACTTATTTAGCCAATGTGCTTTTATAGGAGCCTCAGGGATGCAGCCCTTTCAGATAGCAACAGAGGTATGGTATCTCCTGTGTGGTCACCTACAGCCTGCATGGCTCAGGGATACACATTTAACGCAGGTAAATTTCTGGTACAGCATGACTTTTCTGTACATTCACAGGGTCGACCATCACTACAGTATCCCCTGTAAAAGCTTGTACAATACAACAAACCAATGCTGGCACCTGCACTTATGCAGATAATGAAGATGGCATGATTCAGATACCCAAGTCACACTCTGATGGCACAGTGACATTGTCTGCATCTGTACTGAGTGGGTATCTACCTACATTACAGACTTGAAGTTATGGGAAAGAAGTAGAAAATATAAACATAATGCTATGGCAATCAGGCTTCTTGAATGCCAGAAGGTCACAACCTCATAGGTTAATGCTGAGCTATTATTCTGCAGAGCGTTGTAAGCCTAGATATTAACTAGTGGTCAGAGTCAAACCCAGTATCTTATATCTGTTAAGTAAAATGATTTAACCGTTATGCCACCCCCCCCCCCCAAAAAAAAAAGTCTAACCTATGATCTTGTGACAGTTTGGTTGTTTGACAGGATTAAGGCTACAAGCTGTTAATGAGCTTACCCTATAATCATGGGTATGATTTTCTTTTTTCAATTGCTAACTGTGTGACTCTGAGCAAATCAGTTAAACTGACAGTACTTTTGTGTCAGCTGAGAAGAGGGACACATTTGTCTGGTAGGGTAAGCTGCATAATAAATAAAAAATTAATACAATAGAAATAAAAATAAAAGCTAAAAAAAGTCTTAACATATAAAATAATCAAAACAAATCAGTGTGAGGTGTAGCTCACTGAACAAAGCCAATGTTCCATACTCTGTAAATAAATCACAAATTATCAACCTTTTCCTTGTTTCACAACCTTTAGTTTTCTACTGATATTGAAGTCTAATTATCCTCCTGTTATAGTCCTGTATTGTGAGAAAACTAGAGCCTCTCCCTATTAAAAGTAAATGCAAGGCAGAGGAACTAATCCTGGATGGGATGCCAGCCAGTTGCATTATACACGTTTTTTCACTGTTTCACGACATATTCATGTATGGGCAATTTTGAGCAATGTTGTTTTATCTGTATCTTCCCTTTGGTCTTTGGGAAGTGGGAGAAAATAAGAACATCTGCACAAAACAAAAGAGACACATGAAAGATGTGCAGTATCTTCAAAAATGTACCCAAACTGAGAAATGAACTGGCTAGCTCCTTTCAGCCCCCTGCTATAAAACACGCTAAACGCGCGTTTTCTAGCTTGTACCAACTCAGCACAGATCCTCGTGGTGGCCTGCAGAGTGATCCAAGCAGCAGAGAGCTAAAAGAGTGACTTTCTACCAGATATAAGTATTTTTTGTGGCTTTCCCACTGTTATTAAGCTAGCGACTGCATTTCGCCTGTTTTACTGCTACTTTAAGTGATTTCTGCATTTTACATTGTTTATTGCACTTTAAGTTACTAATTGTTGCAAATTGTTTCTGTAGGCTACACACTAAAGTGCGCTAGCCGATTTACAGCATTTATAGCATTTACTGTCTGTTTTTTTCCTTGTCTCTGTAAAAAAACAAAAAAAAATCTCTTGTTTCCCCGCCTTACTGAACTAGAGTAGTCCAGTTTCAGAGTTGCTGATCCCTGGGCTTTGTTTTTAGTTCCTGTTACTGATCCATTGCCTTATTAGGAAGGAGGGAAGTTTCTTTGCTTACCAGTGGGAGTGGGAAGCACCGAAAGGCCTTTTTGTCCGATTTGGTGAAGTTTCAGCCAGAAACTTGTAGTCCATTGGTCGTTTTGGGCCAATTCCTAGCTCCCTTCAGCCCCCTGCTATAAAACACGCTAAACGCGCGTTAGCATGATTTAGCGCGGAGTTGCCACTGTTGCACACAAGAGCAGCGGCGGTTAAACAAGGTTAAACTATTCAGGCCATCTAAATTCCACTCTTCAAATTTTCCCTTAGAACTACCTTCCTCGAGCTGTACTGCTGATCTAACCAGCATATCCTATAACAGAAAATTTCATCTCTACTTGATTCCCAAGTAGACTATTCTCTATCTGTAAAGCCTAGCACTTACTCCTACAGTACTTGCACCTTGATAAAGCACTCTTATTATAGATAGTACCCCACCAGCCTAAAACCCACTTCACCCAGAGTCCTTTGAAAGTCTCTTTATCTACTACTTCTAGTATGTCGAGGGATCAGTTGCTAGTGTCCTCTCCAGCTCAACTGGTGAACCTGGGAATATTGAGGCAATGTTACAATTGCCTCATGTACACAGACAATCCTCTCCTTCTCCCACAAAACACAAATACATGCGAGATGCAACTATACGGCCAAACTGGAGGCTGAGCTCTCTCAACATAGGACTGGCAAGACCAGACAGGAGGAGAAGGTAACCACACACAATACATACCCAGTCACACATGGTACCATCACAACTTCAAATCATACACATACTCACACAAAGACATACTCGGAGGCTCTGATCAAAAATTTACCAAAACAGCAGAGGCCACCAAAGCAGACACCCAAACAACTACCACCTCACGACCCAACACATGCAACACATAGACCACACAGTCAGAGTGTCAAACAGTCACAGCCCTTAAGGCCAAACAAAATGCCAGACACACTTGTCATTGGTGATTCCATAGTCAGACACACTGACGTCCCGCTCACCAGACTGAGTAAGGAGAAGGTCACAGTAAGCTGCCTGTCGGGCGCTAGAATCCGCCACATAACGCAAGCACTCGGGTCTCTCAACAGCAGGTACAAGTGGGACTCAGTCATTGTCCACGCTGGTGTCAACGACCTGAGACGGACCTCCTTGGACTACATGAAAAGGGACATCGAGGAGCTCTCTGATTATGTAGCCCAGGCAGGTATGACCCTGACCTTGAGCAGTATCCTACCTTCACCTAGAATGATGCCACAATACAGTGATAAGATGATCAGCTTTAATAATTGGCTTAAATTCTGCTGTCATTCAAAGGGGATCCAATGTCTGTCTGCCTGGGATGACATGCTGGACAAGCCACGCTGCAAGGGACGGCTTGCACCTGTCACCCCTGGGCTTCTGGATATTGGCAAAGGCTCTTGCCACCCCCATAGTGCCTTTTTTAGGCAAGGCTCAAATTCTAAACCTATCACCCTAGAACACCAAAAAGGAAAAAAATAAGGGTAATGCTGCTCAATGCCAGAAGTCTCAATCTCAAGATGCACGCACTCGAGGCCCTTCTCAATATGGAGAACATCGATGTCTGTGCTGTGACAGAAACCTGGTTCAAGGCTCCTGAGAGCACCCCAGCACTAACAGGTTTCACCTCATATCATGCGTTCCGGCCCCAAAATCCGGACAACACCAAGAAAGGAGGGGGGGTGTCCATATTCATAAAGGACACCCACACCTCAAGGTTGGTGGCAACGCACGATGCATCGGAGACCATCCAGGTACAATTAACCATAGGCAAGACTGCTCTGCAATTTGTAGCATGTTACGGGCCACCCTCTCAAACTCAGGAACCTCACATGGCCTTCCTGAAAACATTGGAGGGATAAATGTATCTCCAAACACCATCATACTAGGTGACTTCAACTACCCTAATATAGACTGGGAACACTACTCAAGCCCAAACACTCTAACCCAAAGATTCCTGGAGTTCATAAACTCAAATGCCATGGAACAACTAGTCACCATCCCCACAAGAGGAGAAAACATACTTGATCTCATCATCACGAACATGGGATCAAAATGTTCAACACCGGAAGTATACCCCTCACTGGTGAGATCAGATCATAAACTAATCTCGCTGGAGGTCTTCATCCCGCCCCCACCTGAAACAAAAAAGACCACAGTGAAAAACTTCTCAAAAGCCGATTTCACACTTCTAAAAACTAGTGTGGTCTCCTTTAAGGCCCCTGAGCCAGTGGTAAACATTACTCAAACCGTTGAATCACTTACAAATGCCTTCTACCAGCACCTACAGGACTGCATGGATCAGGCAATCCCAAACAAAACTAAGACTCTCTGTACCAAAGGCAAGCATACAGTCTGGTGGACCCCAGCCATAAACAAGCTCTACAACAAAAGTAGGAAGCTACTACAAGATAGAGCAAAATCCTTGAAAGGTAAGACACCTTTGATCATTATAAGTAAAAAACTAAGAGCTCTCATAAAATCATCCAAGGCAAATTTTGAGAGAAAAATCGCCAAGGACTCTAAAGACAATCATAAGGCCTTCTTTAGCTATGTTAGAAACCTAGGAGGAAACTCCCAGATATGCTCAGAATTAGTTCAAAATGATTTGAAAATTACTGAACCTACACACATTGCCAACATACTGGCTGACAGGTTCAGTGCAAACTTCTCCCCCCCCCGCCAAAAGGAGAGATATCTATTTCAGAGGATTGTAGCCCCCCAAACATCTCCAACGCCCAGGTGAGAACTGCCCTCACTAAGGCAAAAAACACAGCATCCATGGGACCGAATGGTGTCCCCGGCTGTGTGCTTCACGAACTCAACGAGGAATTAAACCCACAGTTAGGACAGCTGTTTAATCTTAGCCTCACCTCAGGATACGTACTCAAGGAGTGGCGCCGCGACTGTGGTCCCACTTCATAAGGGCGGTGCCTCCACAGACCCTGGAAATTACCGCCCCATTAGCTTGACAAGCCTTATCTGCAAAGCCATGGAGAGGATCATAATGGAACCCATAAATAAAGACATAGGGAACTTGCAGACTTTGGATCCAACCCAGTTTGGCTTTGTCAAAGGCAGATCCTGCCTCTTAAACTTGGTTGACTTTTTCGAGACAGTCACCAAGGCCATTGATGAGGGAAAGGCAGTCCATACAGCCTACCTCGACCTGGCAAAGGCCTTTGACACAATACCCCACTCAGGTATCATCGAAAAACTCATCAGCTTGAATGTAAACCCATACATCACAAGATGGGTTGCAAACTGGCTAAGTGACAGAACCCACAGGGTCAGAGTTGCTGGAGCCATGTCAGACTCAAAGCCTGTCACGAGTGGTGTCCCACAGGGCTCAGTCCTGGGTCCACTCTTGTTCAGCATCTACTTTTCTGAAGTACAAGCAAACACAGGAGGGTTATGGCTGACAAAGTTTGCAGATGACTGCAAACTGGGCCATAGTCGAAAACACATCTGACACAGATATCCTCCAGAAGGGCCTCACAGAAACGGATAACTGGTGCCAGAGCCATGGCCTGAAGTTAAACGCCAAAAAATGCATAGTCATACCCTTCGGGTAAAACAAGGTTACCCCTAGCTACCATATAGGTGGCAATCCACTGAGCACAGAAAAAGTCATCAGGGATCTGGGGACCCAGGTTGACAGTAGCCTTTCGTTTGACACTCATGTTGCTAAAGTAGTTAGGAAAATCTTCTATATCGCCCACCTGATCATGAAGGGATTCACATCTAGATCAAGGGAGGTCATCGTCCCCCTGTACTCATCACTCATTAGACCTATGATTGAGTACAATGCCCCGTTCGGAATGTATCTGACCAGACACCTGCTGCAGCTTGAAAGACCCCAAAAGTTCCTCACCAAAAGGATAAAGGGTCTCAAAAATATGTCTTATGCTGCCCGACTGAAAGAACTCCAGCTCTATTCAGTCTCATACCGCTTGCTCAGAGGTGACCTGTGCCTGACATATAAGGCCATGTCAAACCCAGATTTGATGAATATGCTTCACCTCAAAAAATCTAGATCCCTCAGAACCACAAGGGCGGGAGACTTAAACCTTGACACGGTTATAAATAGAACGTGCTGGAGGGACAGATTCATCACCCAGAGACTCCCTGTGCTGTGGAACAAAATCTCAGTACATGTGAGGCAGAGCACCTTGCTGGCCTTGTTCAAGAGGAATCTTGACCAATGGATGGGAGATCGCAGATATACCCCAGGGATTACTTCAGTGTCACTGCTTGACAGAGGCACAGCAAAATGATAGGCATAGTTTTTATTCAAACTAAAGGGGTGGCGAAAGCCACATAACTATGGGCTAGGCTTATAAATGCCCTTGGGCAGATAGCCTAGTATGAACCTATGAACCTATGAAAACCAAGTCATGTGGGACTGCAATCCTAATTGCTGATATTGTGTGCTACGATATCCTATGGTCAGTCTTCTTTAAATGGAATTGCACCTGCATAATTCAAAACATCATCACAGGTGCTCTTGTACAGGAAAATTTAACATTTTAATGCAGCCTAATTACAGAATTAAGATTGAATATTTGCTTATACTTAAGAAATTAAGAAAAATGTGTTAATTGTGGAGCTGGGGTTAGGGAATTCATTATGTGACTGCATTTAGTTGTTTGTTTCAGTGACTGAAGTATACTGGCTGAGTATAAATTTATTATGCTGAAAAATGAGAAAACCTTCTAACTGTCAGTATTCTTTTTAATTAGTGAATTGTTAAGAGATTTTATTCAAAATCTTCCTGATGATCGTCTCATCAAACAAAAGCTCCAGTCCATGTCTGCCATAGTCAACAGTGTGCTCTTCCAGAAAAAGGGTAAGAATGATTTTTAATTAGACCCAACATGTCATCAGCTCCTCTTGTAATAAATGAAAACTAGTGTTATGAAAAAGAAATATCAGATATGAAGGTGAGTCCCTTGTGGCCAAATCTGTATAACAGTTACAGAATGTATGAGAACAAACATGACTGATTTTTTTCTTCTATGAGTGAACTCAGTTTTCAGATTGTGGTGTCATCCCTTTGTGTTACACAAAATATAAAACAGTTTTGTTAATCTAGTATATGAAGATTTATTTTATTTTAACAAAAGTTAACCTCATACCTATATGATAAGTTCCAAACAGTAAAAATCTAAGAAAAGAAAGAGTACATCTGTCCTATATTTGACAAACACATTTTTTTGCATAGGTGAGAAGTCCATAACCTTCTGTGAAGTGTAAATTCAGCACACTGCTTGTCTGCTCATTTTGCAGAAAGCATACACTCATTTCCTCTTAAAATATTGACTAGGTCTGGTAGAAACTGCTCCCTTGCTTATGTTCCACTATTTTTTGCAGTGCATCCTGTTTTGTTCTGCCACTCAAACAGGTCTCTTTTTTCAGAAATTATATGTTTCGCTGAGTTGTATTTATTTATTTATTTTTTTGCTATTATTTATTTATTTATTCATTTATTTTTTGTTTAGATTTATTCTTCACAGTTCATTAACAACATGCCATCCATTCCTATTGTAAAATATTAAGTAGGTCTGCTAAAAATGTTTCCTGGCTTGTATTCCATTTTTTTTTCTTTGTGTTACATCTTGCTTCTTTTCTGTAATTACTCTTTTTAATCAGTTTATTTACATTTTTCATTGTACTTTGTTTTTATTCTTTTTTGTTTGCTTGTTTGCTTTTGTCATTCAGAATAAACCATTTTTTAGTTTAATGTTGCAGAACTTATATCAAATTTTGTTTCACACAAATAACATGGCTGTTACAATGGAATGTCAAATTAATGTTACACACACAGAGCAAGAGATTAGTTTACTTGAAGCTTATTCTTCTATCCTGAGTTGATTGATCTTTGTAATCCAACTTTTTACTGTGGTACATAGATAACAGCAGGATTTACTTGCATACAAGTCTCTAAAATAGAACATAAAATGGACATAGTAGATACAAAGCAGTTTTTCAACATATGAGGGAAATGGAAATGCATAGTTTCTTTACAGCAATCTTAATTATTTTCCTTTATGCCAAATGAGATGACTTCAAGCAATTTATAACATGAATTTTTCTATTGTTTCATAGGTGTTTCAACTGCACAAGCATTTGATGTTTATATGAGTTCACACATCCTTAGAACTCTAATTTAATATAAAAGCCAATTCACAACCTTTTTCTCCCAATGTATACATTGGAAAAGAGATGTCTGATATTTTTGGGAGACTTAGCTTTAATAAGTTGAGAGTATACGATATACAGCCCCTTTCAGAAATTCAGTGATGGTAATTAAATTACTCTTGCATTTTGTTTTTAAATTGAATTATGACAGTCACACAGTTAAGATAAATTTGTTAATGCTGGAGTACTTCTTTATCATAATTAACTTTTTCCAGCATCACTTGTAATTCCAGGTCACAATAAAAAAGTCTCAATTCAACAAATGTATCACATTCGTGGAACATTTAGGATCACCAGCTCAGTTATATATTATGTCCCTTTGCATATTTAGCATCTTTGGTGCCAAACTGCTGATCTCCTGGTCAGCTGAAATTACAGACGAAAACAACTTACCAAGATTAAACAAACAAACAAACAGAAAAGCAGTAAAAATACATCTGTTCAAAATGAGAATAAATTTGACCATCGTTATACACACACACACACACACACACACACACACACACACACACACACACACACACACACACACACACATGCATATATGCACAAACAGGACTGTATAAAACTAATCCATGTACAATAATATTCTGTTTTATTCCATTATGCAAGTATATACCTTCTCTAAAGACTTGCGACTTGCAATTACTTGCATATTCTTCCCTTGTGTTTCAGTTATCTGACTGAACTTATCAAACATTTCAGTTATTCTGTAAATCATACTGCTTTGATTAGTTAAATATCCAGTTTCTTAATCAGTCTTGTACACTGCTCAATACCATACTAGAAATTAATATTAAGAAGTTTTTCTAACAAAATAGCTCAAGAAATCCTTTTATAGAGCAAATTACTGTGAGGTATTAAAAGATGCAAAATGGAATTGGAGAGAGAAAATAAAAGAAAAGGGAGTCCCAGAATCATTGGGGATTTTCTGTGAATTCTTTGAGTTTATGAATACATTAACAGAGAAACATGCTCTACCTGTGCTTCATTCATATGGTAAACATTTCAGCTTATAGTGGACAACAAGATTAGAAAAAGTCAGAAAAAAGAAAAAGCATTTAGGGCAGGCTTACAAAAAGACACAGAGTGACTTCAACAAAACTCAGTATCAGATAGCAAAGTTAAGGCTCAGAAAACTCTTAACCTGTAAGCATGCATATAGATTGGCTAAAAATGCAGGTGATAGTAAAAGCATTATTCAAACACTTGAGAACATATAGAAAGGATAGTTATTCCAATACACCATTGGAGCATGAAGAGGTTATCCTCATGACTTCTTGCCAATTTTTTCATTGCTAATGTCCCACAAATAAAATGTAATCCCGGGCTAGCTATACCTTAGGATGGGTGCTCTGGTCAAGAATTATATCTAAATATTTCCATACAGTCTGTGAAGAAAGTTCTTAAAGTTATTACACTTACTACTGCATGCTGTCCTCATTGGCTCAGTGGGTTATTTCTATCACAAGCAATTAGTCACCTGACTCCTTGTTTGCATTATTTATATCAGAGTTCAATTGTTTCATTTTTTTCTACCACTGTGGATGGAGATGCATGTTGTACCTACCTTAATCAACTATCACCCGATCAGTTTGCCTTGCATATTGGAGAAATGTTTTGAATGTATTGCTTGTGATCATCTCACTAAAAATATATATATGAAGGCGTTGATATTTATCAGCACAGGTTCATGGAAGGCGATATTTGTTTAACCAAATTAATTAGTTTTTATATAATGATTTGGAAATCTAAGGATCTGGGTCTAAAGGAGGATGTTGTTTATCTAGACCTTGCAAATGTCTTCGACTCAGTGTCCCATGGGAGAATTCTAAATATTATAAAGGAAAGAAAGAATAAAAGAATAATCCACACATTTTAAGATGGGTTGGCAGTAGGTTAGAGGATAGAACTTGCAAAAGAACAATCAGAAATAAAACAAAGCAAGAAAAATTTGAAGTCGGTGTCCTTTGGGGTTTGGTATTCGAACCAAAATTATTCACCATCATTTTATTAGACCTTTCAAAGAATGACATACTCTGGTATAGTAGATTTGTGGATGATGGAAAAAGTTAATTCCATAGTGTTTAATTTTGATGGCCAATTTAGGTTACAAAGTTTCTTGCATACAGTAAAGAACTGGGCTAATGGCAGAGCTATGGAATTTAAGAGAAAAAAATTAGATGTGATTTATTTTGGAGATAATAAACCTCATTATTATTATATAAAAAAAGTTGGTACTACAAGTGCTCACACCAAACCAAGAAAAATAAAAGAGCACAGCGTTGCGAGTCCACAATCTTAGTTTAATATAAAAATAATAAAACAAACAGGTTAAGCGCTTTCATCAATAAGTATGACTTCTTCAGAACAAACTGCCATTGTGAATTTTACATTTAAATACAAGTTGCTGGTCTGCCATTGGTTCTAAACCAACCAATTCCATTTATGGGAAGAGGACATACTGAAGTATACAAGCAAGAATTAATTTAAATTAAATAAATTAAATAATTACATCATAAATGACCATGTCCACATGGCATAACCTTAAAATAGTACAAAATTAGTACAAAAGTACTGCCACAAAAACACTTAATTGCAACAAACATTATAGACATTGCTAGATTTGATTTGCCTTCTCTTTGAGAATTGGCATAATAGTAATATGCTCATTGAGCCCAGATGGATAATCAGCAGCTAGTCTTAACTGCCACAATAACTCTTTCTTATATAATGCATTTTGCCAATCCCCACCCCTTGTTTCAACAGTTACAATGAGCATATTACTATTATGCCAATTCTCAAAGAGAAGGCAAATCAAATCTAGCAATGTCTATAATGTTTGTTGCAATTAAGTGTTTTTGTGGCAGTACTTTTGTATTAATTTTGTACTATTTTAAGGTTATGCCATGTGGACATGGTCATTTATGATGTAATTATTTAATTTATTTTATTTAAATTAATTCTTGCTTGTATACTTCAGTATGTCCTCTTCCCATAAATGGAATTGGTTGGTTTAGAACCAATGGCAGACCAGCAACTTGTATTTAAATGTAAAATTCACAATGGCAGTTTGTTCTGAAGAAGTCATACTTATTGATGAAAGCGCTTAACCTGTTTGTTTTATTATTTTTATATTAAACTAAGATTGTGGACTCGCAACGCTGTGCTCTTTTATTTTTCTCATTATTATTATACTCTGAACAGTAATATTCTGAAAGATGTGTCTAGCATTAGGGATCTTGTGGTGGCAATTAATAATGATTTTTCATTTGAATGGTTGTGGTCACCATAAGAAAATGTTATATGTTAATCAAAGATTTACAACAAACTATCTGCAGTAGGGATAAACAAGTGTTATTACCACTGTTCATGACAATGGTCACACCCCGTTTTGAGTATTGCATAGCTGTTTGCATTTATAATTGTTACCAGCATAACAGATTGGACAGAGTACAGAGATACCTTGCTCAACAAATTTTACTAGATAAAGAAAGGGGTTAAAAGGTAAGGATGGAAACAATGGTGCTATACTCAATAAATTATAGATTAATAAGAGTTGATTTGATATTAATTTTTAAGATTGTACATAATGCTGTGTATGCAGCTGATATAGATAATGAAATAAAAATACATTCCATTGCAACACATAATAACAGAGATTCTGTGGTAATTTCCAGTGCAGAGAAGGGCTAATGAGGAACGCCCTTCCATTAGAATAAGAAAGATACATGGTGTGATGTTTTTTAAGAGGAGCCTCATCAACTGGTATAGCAATAGGGTATGTCCAACTCTGGAGGGTGACACGTTTATAGAGGGCCTACTTTAAGGTGTCAAGCTTGTTGCATTGCAAACTTTGAAATGTCTGTTTAAAGTACTTGTTATTGAAATATGGGTACTCTGTTTCATATTGTAACAAGTGATGGGATTTAATTTTACCTCTCAACTGGCTTCTCCAGTATAAGGACCACCAATCACACAAAAGTCACCTGCGTCACAGCTGGGATCTGTCTGTCTGCATTATAGAACCATGCTGATATGCTGAACAGTTATCTATCTATCTATCTATCTATCTATCTATCTATCTATCTATCTATCTATCTATCTATCTGTCTATCTATCTATCTATCTATCCATCTATCCATTTTGTGACACTGTGACTACTGAGCGTTAGAAGCACACTACTTGATGTAGCAAGGTATCTATTGTTTGAACTCTTCTTGGAGTTGTCTTTGCCAACAACTGTATCTCAGAGTCTAAGGCAAGTAGAAAATAAATCAAACAGACAGTTAAACCAGAGAGAGGTGAAGCTCCATGGCAATTAATGAGTAGCAGCTCTCTTTAAAACTATATCATGGCCACAAGCTTTTGAGAAATTCACATTCCTGACCTCTGGATCTATACGGACTTTTGAAGAAGAGTTTCCAGTAAATTATGTGTAAATGGAGGAGAAATAGAAGCTGTTGCCTAGCTGAGCAGAAACTGTTTATGTAAATGAATACTTTAGAGAGAAGGGGCTGGTATCCATACCTTCTGTGCATCTGACTGGGTGTTAAAGTTGGTTGATTAAAAATCTGTACTGAGCTCTGTTATAAACAAACTGAATTTGTTTACTACAACAACTGACAACAGTGTATTTTTACCCACAAAAGACATTTTTTGTTGTTTCCATGTAAGTAAACATCCACTAAAACCGAAAAGCTGGTTTTAGTGACATTTTCTGTCACTGCAAATATATCACATTGTTGGAGCAACTCTATGTGCATTATATATTTATTTATTGTTAAATATTACTATTTGTTGACATTTGATTACCGGAAAGTCCAACTGGGTAGGTACTCATTTTCAGTGGAGGTAGGGGAGAAAAGCTTCAGAGTATTACAAAACATTTTAACTACAATAATTTTACAGTCCTTGAAAATAATACAAAAAACAAATACAGTTTAGATAATTATAACAAATTAGACATAATATGAAAACATTGGTAAAGAATACATACAAGTTATATGACAATAATTTAATAGTCAGTTTACAGAGAAATTAAAGGTAAGTTAGTATAATACAAACAGGAGTTGCAATACAAAGTGAGAGAAAAGCAGGCTTATTGTATATTTACAGAGGAAGCCAGGGGAGAGAAATTGATAGAATTAAGGAAGTGAATGAAAAAGGGATAGTAAGGAAATCTAAGGTATGAAAAGGTATTTGCTCACATTTAGGAACAGGTTCATAAGGTCATAGGTTATTAATAGGCGAATGGCACAAAAGCCTTTATAAGCCTTGTCAGTAGTATCCAGAATATGACAATATTATATCTTAATTCCCCAGATATGGGATGGGGTAATGTCAGAGTAGTGGGACTTAGGGTGTTGGAGCAGACTGGCTCTGTTCATAAAGAACATGAGCAGTACCCCAAGAGTGATTTTACAGTTTGCAATCAATTATCCATATTATTTTTGTAGAGAACGAAAGACTTGCTTTGATTTATGAACAGGGCAGTTTATTCCAGAGACAAGGTAATCTTTGGGATATGAATCTTTCTTTCCAGTAAGTTCTGTTAGAGTCACAAATAAGGTTGAGGTCCAAGAAACACATAACCGTCATATAATTTTTCTTGAGAATATCTAAGATTTTCATCAGGGCTGGATCAGAGAATGCCTTGTAGGTCAGGCATAACTCCATTCTTAATAAACAATATGAGATGGAGTAAAGGGATAGAAGCTTTAATCAGTCTGTATAAGTCATGTTTCTTACACTTTGTATTTTTTTAGTGAGAAACCTCTGGGACCACTCCAGTTGGTGTAAGTGCTGGGTTAGGTATGCAGAAGGGAGGCTTGTACTTGATTATGGGCCTGATGAGGGCCAAGTACAATGGCTCTATGGCTTCCTTTGATCTTGATGCCATGCCTCTACTTATAAGTTCAGCCACACAGAAGGATTTCATGACTATCATAGCTACCTGGTGGTCAAAGTTTAGGTTACCATCTATCTGTGTTCCTTGGTCCCTCACCACTGGGTCGGGGGTGTACTATCAATATTATAATTTATAGGCATGTCTGATTTTCTGAAGGGTATGATTATGCATTTGTTAGCATTTAGTCTGAGACCATGGTTTTGCCACCAGTCATTTGTCTGTTTTTAGGCTGTTTGCAGGATGCTGCCATCATTTAGAAATACAATGATTGCTCCCAGCTTACAGTCATCAGTGAACCTGGTTTGCCAGAGAACCCTGACATTGGCCTTCAATTCACAGAAGTATATACCAAACAGGAGGGGTCCCAACAATGAGCCCTGTGGGACACCACTACTAACAAGTTACTTATCTGAAGTGGATTCATCTATCTGGACAACACGGGTCCTGTCAGTGAGCCAGTTGGCTATCTATCTGATGATGTAGGGGTTTTTGCCTAACCCAGTAATTTTATCTATGATTCCTGAGTGAGGGATTGTGTAGAAAGCTTTGGTCATGTCTAGACAAGTAGTTTGCACCATTTTACCCTCATCCATGGCCCTGGTGACTTTCTCAAGAAGTCCACCTGACTTAACAAGTAAGACCTCCCTTTCACAAAGCCAAATTGGGTCTGATCCATTATTTGGAGAGTTTGTATGTCCTTATTGATCCGGTCCATGATAATTCTCTCTATAGACTTACAGATTCCTTTTCAAGCTTGTGGGTCTATACTTCCCTTGGGTCACTTGATGGACCTCCCTTGTACAGAAGGACAATGGTTGGAGTCCTCCATTCCTTTGGGGCAAAGTCCATATGGAGGCTGTGGTTAAACAGGGTTTCTAGTGACATTAACAGAGTCTTTTTTAAGCCTATTTAAGAAGAATCCTGGAAAGTTGATAAAGCCAAAAATTCACAAAAAAAAAAAAAAACAGTAAAAGCTCAGGATAGCCATAGAAAATGTTTTATTCCAAAACACAAGATGAGTACTTTCATTTTAAAACATTTAAAACTTCATCAGATAACTTCATTAGTTAAAGTCGCAGTTTTTGTACTGCTTTCAAAATTATGGAAAATGTCATGTGATGGCCAAGCCCCCTTCTAAAAGCCACAGTAAAGAATTATTTTATTGCAAAGTAGAGCTTTTAAACAAAATGCATTTACAACAATTTTCCTTTTTCTATTTCACATTTAAAAATGACAAATGTTGTATAAAACCATCAAAAACATCAAATTTTTATCTAACTAATGCCTTCAAATTCAATAAACATGCAATTGATGTTTGTTCATTTAGACCTGGCAAATTCCCTGCATTAAAGCGGAGATGCCAGTTCAGCTCTTTTTTTTTCTAATAGGAGAGACCAAGGCCTTTTTGTTATACTTGGGGTCACTTTCTGTGTGGAGTCTGCATGTCCTCCCAGTGGTTGGGTGGGCGTTCGAAAGACATGCGTAAATGGGCGTGCCTTTGTTGAAGGTTGAATGTCGAACTTGCACCTCGGCGTTTGTGAAAATCTACTGCCAATCATTAATGGACCAGAGTTCCGCTGTGGCGACCCCTAACCGGGAAAAGCCGAAAGACAAACAACAACAACAACAACTTTCTCTAGAATGCTGAACTTAAAACCATGTCCTGGATACTCTTGAATATGTTTGAAAATGGCATTTGTATCTTTCATATAGATGTCCATACACCCTATCCTTTAACTTGCTTTCAGTCTTGTCTATACAGAATTCAGGTGAAGACTGACACATAGCCACATAACAGTATCACAGTTATAATTTCCTGACAACATAAATAACTGTGAATTAATTAGGATATCTGAATGACTTTGTAGAAAATCTGATGTATGAAGTAAGGAATAAATGAGAATGTGGTTATTTCATGCCTATACTACATTCCCAGTCGAATTAGAATAACAAGAATGCAGGGCACAAGTATAATTAATGGAATTGTGGCTACAATAACAATAAATGTTACAAGAATGCATTTGTTACTAAGTATAAGTTAGAATAACAAGGATGCAGAACACAAGTATAAGTAATGGAAATGTGGCTACAATAATAATAAATGTTACAAGAATGCATTCATTACTGTGTATAATGCAGATAGTTAGTTTATTACATGGGTCTTTGAAAAAATACTGGTCCAGTTCTTAAGGAAGACAGGCAAACAACAAAGAAATTAAATGAGAAACCAGTTGTGGTGTATAGAAAATGTATGCAGAAACATAAAAAAATATATTGGATGTTTTCTCAAAGCCTATAAGTAGTAGAAAAAAAGAATGAACATGGGCAGGTGTGGGAGATGAACTTATTGTAAATACGTTCTTGAAGGTGAACAATTCAGTATTAGTTCACAGTTATTTAAGTTGTCACGAAATCATAATTGAGATATTGCTGGGGTGGTGTATGTGGCTGCGAGTCAGTCTTGAACTGGATTCAATATAGGCAAGGCTGAAAGAAAGTTAAAGGACAGGGTGTATGAATATCTATATGCATTAAGAAGAAGAAAGATAAAAAACACCCTTTCCAAATGTATTCAAGAATATCTGGAACATAGTTTTAAGTTCGGTATTCTTGAAAAAGTGACCCCAAGTATAAGAGCAGGGCCTTGGTCTCTCCTATTCAAAAAAAAAGAGAGCTGTACTGGCAGGTCCGCTTTAATGCAGGGAATCTGCCAGGTCTAAATGAACAAACATCAATTGCGTGTTTATTGAAGTTAAAGTCATTAGTTAGATAAATAATTTGATGTTTTTGATGGTTTTATGCAAAATTTGTTGTTTTGAAGTGTAAACTATAAAGAGGAAAATTGTTGTAAATGTATTGTATTTAAAAGCTCTACTGTGCAAAAATTAATTCCTGTTTCTTTAAATATGGCTTTTACAAGGGAGCTTAGCGATCACATGACATATTCCACCATTTTGAAAGTAGTATAAAAACTGGGACGTTAACAAATGGAATTATCTGATGAAGTTTTAAATGTTTTAAAACGAAAGTGCTCATCTTGTGTTTTGGAATAACATGTTTTCTATGGCTATCCTGAGTTTTTAGCTTTTTTTTCTGTGAATCCTGGAAAGTTGTCAGGACCTATGGAGGTTGTGTTTTTGGCTTTGGCAAGCACAATAAAGACCCATTCTCCCAAAATGACTAAGGGGGATGGTTGCTGGTATTTCTTTGGGTGTAGTAAGAGGTGATGGGGGAGACGTTTGAACTGAACTTGTTGGCCAGCAGGTTTGCTATAGTTTCAGGATGGGTGTAAGTGCTGTCATTCATGATTAACTCGGCACATTGCATTTCCCATGAGGTTATGAACATAATTAAAAAAGCCTTATGGTTATATTTCACTTGGGACCCTATCTTTGCCTCATAGTTTGCTTTATCAGATTTGACCAGCTCTCTAATTTCTTTGTTTAGACTGGTGAGTGGTGAGTGTCATTTTGTACTGTTTGCCTGTTTCTTCTTGGCTTTGGAGAGGATTTTTTTTCTTTTGTTGAATAGTCTATTTATGCTAGGAGTCCACCAAGGTGGTTTATTTTTTCTAGTAATCATAGGTTTGACTTGGACAACTACTGCTTCTTCTATGTAGCTATGAATGTGGTTGTACAGTTGTAACAGGTTGCCCCAGGGTGTTTGTGTTGCTGAAGTCCAAAAACCTCTGAGCAAGTGAATTATGAGTCATATAAGTCTTTCAGTTTGTGGGAAAGTAGTTGAAGTCACCCATAAGTATGGTGTTAACTTGAATGTTAAGAGATTCCTGTAGGTTTAGGTAGGAGGTATTGTTTTCCAGACTTATGTTATGGGATCTGTAGCTAGCAATGCTGTGATGGGCAGTCACACCTACGGCTAGTTGGGCACGGAGCAGCTAAAGTGAATAATGTCAGACTGGTCTTGCAGTGTAATTGTCCTTTATGAGCACTGAGACACCTCCTCCCTTTGTTTTATCCAGAGCTGAGGAGAATGGAAATGTATGAAAGGCATTGTAGCCATTGATAGCCAGGGTGCTTTCCATAGTTCTGAACCATGTTTCTGTGATTGAACATGTGTCTGCATCCTCCATTATGAGGAGTACTCCCAGGGAATGCAACTTTTATTTAAATGCCTAGCATTGAGCAGCAGTACCTTTAGGTAGTTATGAGTAATTTTTGTTATGTTGGAGGGTTTAACAACTTGGCACAGCCTAAAAAAAGGCACTATGCGGATAGATAAAGTTTTTGTCAGTATAAGAAAGGAAAGTGGTGACAAGCACAAACCATCTCTGACAAAGCATTGTGGTTTGTTGATCATGTCTCTACCAGCTGACAGATATTGGATCCCCATTTTGTGACACCAGAAACTAAGCCAATTGTTGAAGTCAATCATTTTTTGCTGGTACTGTGACATCAGTTTTGAAGGTAGGATGCTACTCCAGGCTAGATTCATACCTTTCTGGGGTACATATTCATAACGCTCCAACATGTCTCTTTTCATATAGTCCACTGAGGTATGTCTTAGGTTGTTTACACCCACATTGACTGTGATGATGTCATACTGGTACTTGTGGTTTAAAGACCTAATTGCATGCATGATCTGTTGTACCCTGGCTACAGACAGCTCACTGTGATCTTCTGCCTTGTTTAGCCTAGTGTGGGGGGCATCAGAATGCCTTACAATGGAATCCTCAATAACTAGAATGTTTGGCTGTTTGATGTGTTGCCTTATGAACTTGGAAGTGGGGCTACTATGATTTTCAGAGTTATGTGTTGTGTGAGGCACTGTCTTTCTTGAGTGTGTGCGGGGCCATTGAGAGATGCTTTTAGATGGTCTTGAAGGTTTGGGTAAATTACAGGTGAGTACCTTCACATATGTGAGTCTATGTGATTGTTTCTTAGTGTTTTTAGTGAGTATTTTGGGTGTAATGTTGACAACCTGGTTTGCATTTTCCGTGTTTGTGTATGTGAGAGCTTTTCCTCCAATGACATTGTGTATCTACATCTCTCACACATTGTGTTTGTCTGTTCTAAAATGAAATGGCTGTCAGTGAATATGAGGTAGTTACTACTTTGCCTCAGGATGCCCATATCCACCAGACCAGAAACAAAGATGACAGGGAAGTGCCTATCCATTATGCAAAATCCTTGGTAGATGGGAAGGAGTAGGGGTGAGTCACTTAAAGGTCTAATGAGAGTGGTTAGTAGCATACCATTAGATGACCTGCAGTTGTGCTCCTCTCTGCACAAACTGGCAGCTCTTTGAACAGCTATGAACCATGGGAGACTATGGAAAGCATTTCCTATAGAGGATTTTAAAATGGAGAGGTTTGCTTATATAAAAGGCAAGAGTAACTGCATTTGTGCATCCATTTGCGAGATGAGCAAATGCGAGGCTTTATACATTATAGGTTATCCTGGTGTTGAGAAAGAACAGAGCCACCTTTTGGCTAGGAAGTCTTTCAGAATTGTTTTGAGAAATGTGAGGGCGAGTATCAACCTGATGGATAGAGACAAGGAGTTCTAGGCCTTAGCAACATGCTACAAGTACAGACAGATAGATTTGTGGACAGATAAGAGTTGTTGGCTACTAGATCATAATGAATGACTAGAAACACAGTTATTTAGAATGTTATTTAGTGCTGGACAAGCAGATGAAGTCTGGATAATTTCATAGGTGGTAAAAAACTGTGCACATGTTTGTTGATGGGGTAGTTTTAACCAATTTAGGCTTTTTAGTGTTATGCAGTTGTGGGGGCAGCCATGGTGGTGCAGTGGTTAGCATTGTCGCCTCACAGCAAGAGGCGCTCAGGTTCAATCCTCGGCTGGGGTGCCTTCTGTGCAGAGTCTGCATGTCCTCCCCATGGTCACATGGGTTTCCTCCAGGTGCTCCAGTTTTCTCCCAAAGACATGCAGTAGGTGGATTGGACACTCTAAATTGGCCCTAAGTGTGAGTGCTTGTGTGTGTGTGCCTTCTGTGGAAGGTTGGGCACCGGGCTGGCAACTTGACAATGTAAAAACTCCACTGCCAATCTTGGGCAGACAGGTGATCCACTGTGGCGACCCCTAACCAGGCAAAAGCCGAAAGAAGAAGTGTTATGCAGTGGTGGGTTCTGAAAGGAATATTGGCTGCAATTTTAAAAATGTTGCTATAACATTGTTCAAATTATGATTTTTGTGATACTTGGAGGGTAGTAAGGATGGGAGTACCATAAAGAATTGTGGGGAAGAGATAAGCAGTGGCAAGTGTTGCTTTAGTTGGGTTGGTGAGAACGCTTTTGGCTCTGTAATGCATCCCTAGTTTTTGCTGACTTTTTCTTATGCAATTTTGTATATGCAGGTTGAATTTAAGATTATCATGCACTATCATCCATAATAATTTGCTATCAGAAGTATTATCAAGAGAGAGGACTTTAATTTTTGATTTTTATGTGAGAGGGATTTGGGGAAAAAGTAGTAGCGTTTATTTTTAGGGCTGATCATAAGTTGTGAGTTACAAAGCCATATTTCAGTTGCTGTTAAAGTTTCCTGAGTAATTTTTTTTGAGGTGTGCCACATTGTCAGATGTGCAAATGAGTGTGGAGTCATCTGTGTACTGTATTAGGGAGGCCTGTTGTATAAACATATGGAGGGTGTTGGTGCAAATGTTAAAAAGGAGGGGACCAAGGATAAAGCCTCATGGTACACTGGTGGTAACTGGAAGATATAGAGAGACAGGGCAGTGTGCCATTTTACTGAATGATTCCTATTGCATAGGGAGCTTTTGAACCATAGAAGGAAGGCCTGAGACAGACTGAATGAGGATATTCAAAATAGAAGTTCACTGTGACAAACTGTGTCAAAGGCTTTTGACAAGCTTTCTAGAAATAAGGAGGAAACTAGTTTGCTATTATGTCTACCTTTATTGACAGTATCTATATAAGTTAGATGTGCAGTGTTACCATGGGAAGGACAGAAGCCATGTTGTGTGTGGGATAGGAGTTCTTTCTGCAGGAGATGGTTTACCAGTTGTTCTTGAATACATTTTTCAAGTATTTTGGTAAGTGAGATAAGACTGGTATAGCTCTAAAGTTACAAATGTCTGTTGAATTTCCTCCTTTGTGCAAAGGGATCATGTGTGACTTTTTCCAGAGGGAGGGTGATATGGGATTCCTGGATTGACCTATTTATAAGGATTGAGACTCTTCAGCTGTTAGTTTAGTAATGTCCTATGAAACTATGGGACATGATAGGTAATGAATACTATTGGCTGCTTTTAAGGTATTTGCTTAGAGTGCCATCAGCTGAAGCAGAGCATGGTTTGAGTTTTGTAAGAGTAGTTTTATACAGGATGTGGGCACAGGTTTGACAGTGAAAGTGGATGTGCTGATATGTTGTTGCTGGGCAGGGTTAGGAATAGATGTTAGGGGATCCTCAGTTAGCGATGCTACACTATCTATGAAATAAGAGTTGAATTGTTTTGCAGTTTCGAGTGATGAGTTATTGGGAGAGGGGTTAGGGTTGAATTTATGGCTGAGATGCAAGGCTTCTTTAACGGCTGTCCAGAATTTTTTAGGATTGTGTTTACTATTATTCTAAAAGTTATTGTACTATAGTTTTTTAGTCTTCATTTATTTGTTTTAATCTGATTATAAAGCACTCTGAAGGTTTCAAGATATTGTGGTTTTTTATATTTTTGACATTCTTTCCATACTTTTTCCTCTATCCTGCATTAACATTCTACTCTTTTTGGATAGCCAAACTGCATTATTTGTTTTAGTCTCTTCCTTCTAGGAGGTGCAAGACTATTTTGCATAATCAGTAAAGTTCTGTTGAATCCGTTTACAACATCATCTAAGGGGAGGATTTTAGGAAGTTCCAGTTAATAGATGATAGTTTAGTAATAGACATTTCTGGGTTAAACTTGGAAAGGTTATATTAATATTAATAAAATGTTCTTCGTGGGCTCATAGGTGTTTACTAGGCTAACGGCCACAAGGGTCTTTTTAAGCCAGAGACAAGGTACAGGGTTTGTTTCTCACTGTCGAGAGAAATTGGCTAGATTTAAAATGTCCCACAAGGCAGCTAGCCTAGTACTCACCTATGAACCTATACATGTATGTATACAGATAGCTATAGAGATATAATATTTCCAAGGATGCCAGTCTCTGCATGTATAATGTATAAAAGTAATTAATGGGAAGCAGCATATTTTTTGACAATGGAATAAGAACACAAAACTGTGGTCATTGATATGTGTTTTCAAATACATATGTCTTGTATATAAGGTAATTAATATAGCAGAATCCATTTTTGTCACAGTGAAGTTAGACCACTTGATACTGTGATCCATGATTATTCTATTACTGAACAATTAATTTGTCTCCATATTTACTGATGTCAAATCATATGTGGGCTTTCACACACATTCCTCCTTAATTAATTATAATTTACATCATAAATGTTTTTAGAATTGCCTGTCTCAGAAGTGTTTTCTGCTGTAATCATTTAACTTTTATCTGATGTCACGCTTCCCTTTTGTCTACCGCATACGTATTCTTTGCACTTTTCTGTGTCTATAACTTTTCTTTCCTTCAGTACATTCTGTGTTATAGTGGGCTTTCTCCCTTAACCTGTGGCCTACATCAATGAACTATGGTTAGGTACTATTTCATGCTAAGACTTTTGTCATTTAGTACAAGAAATTCAGACACACTCACCTGTCTAACCTAATGTTTATGATTATGACTTGTGGCTTGTTGACCTTGTATAAACATTTTGAATTTGAACAAGGTAACCTTTGCACAGCAGTGCTACTATCAGCATAGTTGTTCTTATTTACCAGGAATCTGTTTATTTACAATGTCCCTGATTTCCCTTTCAGATAAGCACTGACAGGTTCAACCATTTCATAATCCCCCCTTTATCTGGTTCATACGAATAGGTGTAATATTCACCTTGCATATGAGGAACAGGCTTGTATCAAATAGATGGCATGATAAATTGGAACAGGATTGTATCAAACAGATGGCATGATAAATTCTGCAGTCTGTCACTCTGTCAGCTAGCTGTGATTGATTGCTGGATAAGTGCTTTGTTAAAGGTGGTGAACTCATGAGTGCTGAATTGTTAGAAAGTATGTGACCTATATTTCTTAACATACCTTTGAGGTATATTTAACTGGTAAGGATAATGTGGTAAAATGTCACTGGAAGTATGTTAGATAGTGAGGATTAGTTTGTTGAGAATCACATTGAATTTTTACACATAAAACTGCAGTGGTTACACAACAGATGAAACCAAAATGTAATTTTATCCCCTTCTGGAATATGCTGTCACGTTATATTGCCCTTGAGCACAGAGCAGCTGCTACCCCCTGCCCAGATGAATGCAGAAAAAATATCCAGACTTGTTATTTTGAGACTGACTATTTAAGCATTTCCTCATTAAATAAATATTTGCAACATCTGCTTCTGTGACTCAAAGCAGATGATGCATTTCCATGAACATATATCTCTTCTAATAAGCAGATCACTGAATTAATTTTAAAAAAGAAAAAAATTCTCTGGTCAGATCTGCTGGGTAAAGTACTTTTACTATAACAGATCCAAGCTGAATATTCGGAAATTTATGATTTATACACCCAATGACTATGCTGCCACCTCTTTCCAGTATAACTGTCCTTTTTTTAGCGTTGTATATATCTTAACCATAGAATTAATCATGTGGCACATATACAGAACTCACTGCATTAAAACATTTAATTTGACAGCTTGTTAATATAACAAATGCATGCCATTATAGACACAGTTATCTTCTTTTCAGGCTTGCTTTACTCTTTTAGTTTAATGCTTGTATGCAAAGTTTAGTTATCTGGTGGGTAACTATTTGAAATGTTGCAACTTGCTTCAGCGAGTCTCTTACTATGGAAACTGAATGGCTGAAAAAATGGGCCTATATATACTAAGTCCAACCTGCCCATTTCTCTGATTATTCTCTTTTTCTAAGGTATGGCAATCTCAGGGTTGATATATATATACGTTCATAGGGTGGGGGCTTGCCTCCATACCGGAGGTGCAGCGGGCTTGCTCTCCTCTAAAAAAAAACAAGGTTTAAGGAGGAGATTGATGTTTGACATTTGCTCTTCTTCTGCCAAGTGTTGACATTTGAGTAAGAAGCCCATCTGTTGATCTTGTGCTGAGTAAAATGTTGCGTGTTTGAAAAGCAATTTGAATACCATGGCTTTATAGAGTGTATGCCTGGCTGCACCCATGAGCCCATGAGATATGATTGAAAGGGAAAAGTGAAATAGAAAATTATTCTGCAAGATTATTTTAAAACATTAGCAAAAAGAGGAAGCACACACAAATATGGCAGAAACACGCAGAGCCATTACATAACTGATTTTACATTGGTCATTCACTTACAACCTAGCAGTACACAAACCTCAAAGAAAAGAAAATAATGTTGTTTTCGTAGAGATCCTGCTGATATTTTCACCTTGATAGTTATCTTCATGTTTAGTCCGTCTGAAAACGTTATAGCTAGTACTCGATGGTTTGAAACATAAAAAGACGTCAATGCCTTGCAGCTGACACTTTTAAGTTGTGTGCAGTGATGGCACTGTCAACACTGTGACCATGCTGACTGGACACAGTCATTACTAATGAACTGATGATTAGAAGCTGCTAGTTTGTTCATGTCATGAAGCAATACACATGTTTAATTTCCTTTGCTCCATCTCACTAACTTGATCTAAATTTGCTTGCACATGTTGTCTTGAAGTCTCATTTGCTCAGTAATTTGTTGCTTGTTTCTTTAAAGAGCACAATTTCTATATCTGCTTATTAGTGAATTCAAGGTTTCCAATGTTATTGATCCTTAAAGGAAGAGTTACATACAAATTACATTTCATGTCAATGATTATACTGTCTGTGAGGTGCAATAACCTTGGAATCAGAGAAACAATGTTTGGAAGGGTGCAAATGTTTGCCACTCTAATAAATATTTCTTTTCTCATCATGCTTGCTAGAAAGTTAAGTGCATGCATTCATAACTTACAAGATCTTGTAACTAGGCAAGTGTGACAAGAGTGTTTAGGCATTGAAGATTGCAAAGCATTCAGAGTCTCAGTGCTGGTAATATGTTAGAATGAAAAGAGCCATAAATAAAATCTGCCAAAGACAGTGCAATATCATGCAACCAACACAGTACATCTTCTGTGTAACGTTTGAAACAATGACAACATGGTTATAGGTTAGTACTATGCTATCTGCCATTGCAAGCCTAGCCAATTATCCCTTGTGATATTCAAACCCTGTACCTTGTGTTTGTAAGGTAAATACCTTAACCATTAGGCCACCATCCCAATCCCAAGCTAATGCATGATGATAAACAGTACATGTTCATAGAAAAATAATTTATTTTCAGTCAATTAAGACAGATAATGACAGGGTAACCTTAATAAAAATAATAAGGAAGTATAAAGGTAAAAAAAAAGGTAAACTTCACATGAATTCACAAATTAGTATTAAACAGTATTATTCAAAATGAAGAAAACATGTACTTTCCGTATACAATATCATAAAATTTAATGTACGTTTAACTTTATTTTCATTAGAAATAGTCATACAACAATCAGTGAGAAAAAAGTACAATCTTGATTAGTCTGGTTCTGAAAAACAGAAAACTAAGAAACTAAATTTATTGTATGTTTTAAAGAAAGGCTACATATAATGACATACATATTCATATTTATTGATTGATTGATTGATTGACATTTGTTGACCGGGAAAGTCCTCTGGGCTTGAAACCCATTTTCAACAGAGGTCTGGGGAGAAAAGCTCCACAATATACAAAAACAGTACAACAGAAATGAAAGGTCAATACAGAAATATATATATTAATATAGAAATGCACACCAAAATACAGAAATAGTATTAAAAAAAAAAGTATATATATACATATATATATATATATATATATATATATATATATATATATATATATATATATATATATCTATATATATACATAACGTTGGACAGGGGTACAGGTACAATATGTATTGCTGAAATATGTTGATATTATCATGCAGTAAAGATGCCAAGTAGATACATTTCATTCAGAGAAATAGATTCATGTGTGGAGATTCAGACTGTATAAATGTAGGGGAATATTAATACAGAAAAAGAAAAATGTTAAACATAAAGGTTTAGAGTAGGATCTGAAAAAGTGAGATATCTAGGAATTAAGGAGGCTTAGCCTGTATTTCACTGGTGCAGATAGGACTTTTTATATAGTGAGTTTTTAGAGCAGCTTTAAAGGCTGTTTGGAAGTCTAGCTGAGTAATGTAGGAAGAGAGGGCATTCCATAGTTTGGCAATGCGACAGGAATATAGGCATAATCCATCTCTTTTGTTGGGTTTGGTTACATTTAATAGTTGCTTATTTGTGGACCAGAGGGTTCTATTAGGAATGTATGTGTGTAAGATAGATTGGAGTGCAGGGCAGTTATTAGGTTTAAAAATTAGCTTATGGGCATATACAAGTACATTATAATAACATATGTCTTGCATCGGTGCCTTATGCCCACAAGCAAAAAAGATGAACACAAAGGTTTTGCTATAATCCATACTCCACTAATCAAATAGTTCTATGAAAATTACTTTATTTATTTATTTCATTTTGTTTTTATTTATGTAGTTATTTAGTTAGTTTACCAGGACAGTGCACGTATCACGACTGACCATTTTCAGACCCTTTCTCAGGTGAATATATTAGAGTTACTACCTAGGTAATAAGAAGAGTCAGAACAATGTACCGCAGCATGAGCATTAACATATAAATGACCTGAAAACAGGAGCTGTAACCAGAGCAGTAGCTAGCTTATGTAGGCGCAGTGCATCTCCCTGATCTGGTGCTCTTCAACTCAAAGTTGAAGAGCGAAAAAAAAGGCCTTCTGAAACTAAAGCAAGCAAGTCTAAGAAGCTGCTTGCTACAGTAAGCAGAAGTACTTCCAAAACTTCAGCACTTCAGCTATGAACGCAAGGACAGCATTAGCATTCATTTCTGAATGCCAGTACCATTACACCATACCACAGCATTCCGAATGATTCTGTACAAGTGAATGTCTGACACTTTTTCTCTGCCAAGCAATTCTCTGAATCAGTATGTAGCATAAAGCAGGAGTTGCTGGTATTTGTCAGAGAGAACACATGGATAATTAGCATGATCCACTCCCATGAATTGTCATGTTAACATGCAGCTCTGCACTCCAGGCTCCTGCTAGTGGGAAATTCCCAGTAGTAGTGCTGTATGTGAATTGGAAAGCTTCCTGTTTGTGGTAAGCCTCTCTAAATCTCAGCCTATATTTATATCTCTATATCTATATCAATAGTTGCACCTTGACACTCAACAAAGGGTATGTTTAAACATGTGTACCTGGCATAATGTGTAGATGTCTGTTGTTTATCTACTTTCTCAGTGAATCCTCAACAGATTATTCATTGCATGTCATCAGAACTACTAAGAGTCCTTTACTCTCACCATATTTAGTTAGCTACCTAAAGTCTAAACAAAATTTCAACCCTTGCACACACATAGTACAAAAATATATACAGCCCCTGAACACCCTGTCTTGTATAAAATACTTCATAGGTTCATAGGTAGGTACTAGGCTATCTGCCCAAGGGCATTTATAAGCCTAGCCAGAATGTGTCGGCTTTCGCCTCCCTTTTAAATTAGTTTCCTGGGCCTCTGTCTATCAGAGCCACTGAAGTGATCCCAGGGGTATATTTACGATTTCCCATCCACTCCTCAAGATTCCTCTTGAAGAGAGTCAGCAAGGGGCTCTGCCTAATATAGACTGGGATTTTATTCCAGAACGAGCGAAGTCTCTGGGACAGGAATCTATCCCTCCAGCATGTCCTGTTTATTGTTATGCTGAGGTTTAATTTACTAGAGCGTGTGGCTCTAAGGGATTTGGTTTTCTTGAGGTGGAGCATGTCCATTAATTCTGGGTTGGACATGGCCTTATACGTCAGGCAGAGATCACCTCTGAGCAGGCGGTAAGCAACCAAGTATAGCTGGAGTTTCTTTAGTCGAGCTGCATAGGGCATCTCTTTGAGGCCCATGATCCTCTTGGTGAGGTACTTCTGTGGTCTTTCCAGCTGTTGCAGGTGTTGAGTAAGGTACATACCAAATGGGGCATTGTACTCTATTATGGGCCTAATGAGTAATGAGTAGAGGGGCACAATGACATCTCTTGATCTAGAGGTGAACCCCTTCGTGATTAGGTGGGCTACATAGAAAGAATTTCTAACCACTTTGGCAATGAGATTATCAAAGGAGAGGTTGCTATCTACCTGGGTCCCCAGGTCCTTAATTACATTTTCCATACCTAGTGGATTACCACCTATGTGGTAATTCGTGGGCACTTTGTTTTTTTTCCAAAGGGGATGACTATGCATTTTTTGGCATTCAGCTTGAGGCCATGGCTCTGACACCTGGTATCTGTCTCTGTAAGACCCTTCTGGAGAATGTCTGTGTCAGCCGGAGAGTTGATTATGTCCCCCAGTTTGCAGTCATCTGCAAACTTGGTCAGCCATAGTCCTCCCGTGCTGGCCTGTATCTCAGAGAAGTATATACTGAGCAGGAGGTGTCCCAGGACCAAGCCCTGTGGGACGCCACTTGTAACTGGTTTAGAGTCAGACATGGCACCCACAACTCTGACCATGTGTGTTCTATCAGTGAGCCAGTTGGCCACCCATCTCGTGACATAGGGGTTAATGTTCAAGCTGGTGAGCTTGTCTATGATGCCAGAGTGGGGAATGGTGTCGAAGGCCTTGGCGAGATCCAGGTAGGCTGTGTGGATTACCTTCCCTTCATCTATGGCCTCGGTAACTGTTTCAAAGAAGTCAACTAGGTTTAGGAGGCAGGATCTGCCTTTAACAAAGCTGGATTGGGTAGAGTCCAGTGTCTGGAGGTTCCCAATGTCTCTGTTTATGAGTTCCATGATGATTCGCTCCATAGCTTTGCAGACCAGGCTAGTCAGGCTTATAGGGCGACAGTTCCCAGGTTCCGTTGTGGCACCACCTTTGTGGAGCGGGATGACTGTTGCTGTATGCCATTCTTTGGGTACATAGCCTGTGGTAAGGCTGAGACTGAATAGTGAATTTAGGTGAGGGTTTAGTTTCTTTTGGAGCTTGTGTAAGACGCAGCCTGGGACACCATCCAGTCCCATTGATGCTGTGTTCTTAGCTTTGGAGAGGGCTGTTTTTACTTGCATGTCAGTGATGTCTGGGGCTCTGCATTCTCCTGGAATGGACACAGCCCTTTTGGGGGTTGGGGTGGTGAAGTTTGCACTGAACTTTTTAGCCAGGATGTTGGCAATGTCAATTGGTTCAGTATATTTTTTGCCATTTTGCACTAGGTCAGAGCATATCTGAGAGTTGCCACCTAAGTTTTTGACATAGCTAAAGAAGGCTTTGTGGTTATCTTTAGAGCCTTTGGCAATTTTTCTTTCAAAACTGGCCTTGGATGATTTTATGAGGGATCGTAGTTTCTTGCTAATAATGATCAGTGATGCCTTTCCTTATTGGAATTTTGCTCTATCATGTAGTAGTTTCCTCCTTCTGTTGTATAACTTAGTTATGGTCAGGGACCACCAGACTGGTTTCCTCTTTTTGGAGGAGTGAGTCTTGGTTTTATTTGGGATGGCTCGATCCATGCATCCCTGTAGATGCTCATATAATGCACTTGTAAAGGATTCTGCGGATTGGATAGCATTATCCTGTAGCAAGGGGGCTTTGAAACTTTCCACCTCGGTCTTGAGAAGTATGAAGTTTGCTTTTGAAAAGTTTTTCACAGTGGTTTCCTTGACTGGGGGTGGGGTCGGGATGTGGATGTCCAGTGTGATTACTTTATGATCTGATCTTACCAGCGAGGGGTTTACCTCCGGTGTGGAGCACTGATCCCCCATGTTGGTGATGATCAGGTCCCAGTATGTTGTCACCTCTAGTGGGCACAGTGACCAGCTGTTCCAGGGCATTAGCATTTATAAACTCTAGGAAGCATTGGGCAAAGGAGTTTGTACTAGAGTAATTCTCCCAGTCAATGTTCGGGTAGTTAAAATCTCCCAATAACATGGTGTTTGGTAGGACCTTTATATTTTTCAGTGTTCTCAGGAATGCCGAGTGGGGGTCCTGAGACAAGGTAGGTGGTCTGTAGCAGGCTACGATCTGAAAAGCAGCCTTGCCCACTGTTAGTTGCACATGGATGATTTCCGAGGCCTCGTGTTGTGTTACTAACCTGGAGGTGTGGGCATCCTTTATGAAAATGATTAAATCCCAAATGGGTAGTGATACATAGCACTGTTATACAGTAACATAAAAACAAAGGCTAGGATTCAGAAAGGCTTGCCAGATTCCTCTCATGGCATGCCTTTCTAATTCTTAGGCCGCTCTACATCTGAACATGGACCTCAACATGGAGGATGGTCTATGTGACAGAACTACATACTAATGTGGCAATCCGTAAGAGTGGCTAATGCTTATTAGCTGTGTATTTGCCCTAGAAATGTCTGAGGCTCCCAAATTAGGCTGCTGAACAATTCAGGGAATCACTCTGCAGTATAAATTTTACTGCTGGAAGAAAATTCTGAATGCTGTCAAAAGACAGAGGCTACTCATTTGCTCCTATGGAAGCAGTTGTGATGCAGGTAAATGCGGCAAAGACATGGAGGTGGGATATGTGTAATTTGTGTGTATTTGTGTGGATGTTTGTCTGTAGAGGCAGAAATGAAGCTGCAGGAATATATGTGTGAATGTGTGTGTGTGTGTGTGTGTGTGTGTGTGTGTGTGTGTGTGTGTGTGTGTGTGTGTGTGTGTGTGTGTGTGTGTGAGTGTGTGTCCCCTTTGTTCTGTGTATGGTTGTGAATATTTTTGTGTGTATATGCAGATGCATGAAACAAGTTGCAGAATTGGGTGTTGGTGTGTGTGTGTGTGTGTGTGTGTGTGTGTGTGTGTGTGTGTGTGTGTGTGTGTGTGTGTGTGTGTGTGTGTTGGGTGGGAGGAGAGTTAGTGGGGTTGGCTTTGACAATGTGATGCATGATGGGCCACTTAAAAGAAAACTATAGCTGTTAGGTCTGAAAATGCTGGTATTAATTAGGGTGTGATTCAGAGACATATTAAAGAGCTGATTGTGAGGTCTTTCTCGATGCAACCATAGCTGTCTATGAATCACATTTTCTCACTATTGTAGTACTTGATCTACCTGTGGTAGGTAGTTACCACAACCACAAGTCCAGGATCTAAGGAAGTTATAGTACCACTTTACTCAGCCCTTATCAGACCTATCATTAAGTATAATGCCCCTTTCTGCATAAACCTGGTAAGATACAAGCCACTTTTGGCATATACATGACTGAAAATGTGCAATAGTTGGAATGCCAGCAGAGGTTCTGCACCAGGAAAATCCAGGGTATGAACACACTGTCCTATACAGACCACATTATGGCCCTATCTCTGTACTCAGTCTCCTACAGGTTACTGAGAAACAATCTATGCCTGCATATAAGGCATTCTCTGATCCAGCCCTGATGGATATTTTTCGCTTCCACAAAATGACCAACTCTAGAAACACTAGATCCAATAGGATTTAAACTTTACCTGTGGCATAAATAGAACATGTTGGTGAGGTAAATGCATGTCTCAAAGGATCCCCACACTATGAATTTGGCTCCCCATCCATGTGAATCAGAGTTTATCCCTTAACCCATTCAAATGTAACCTTGACCATTGGATGGGAAATTCTAACTTCACTCCAGACAGTAAGCAAAATATTACCTAACTAACATAACCCCCCACACACACACACACACACAAAGCTCTTAGCCACCTCCAAACTAACCTTCCCCTCCTAATAGACATCCCAGGTACATGGGGACATAATTAAGTTGGGCTGCATAGCTAAGTTTATAAAGTCCCTGGTGGTCATTAGCCTAGTATATACCTATGAACCTATGAGGCATTCTCTGGGAGTAGTGTATTCTAATTAGCCATGTGCTCTCCTCCAAAAATGCCTTCACTTTGGGTACTTATAATCAATGGGGAAACCATGTGAAAGGTAAGATCATGAAAGTGTCTGCAGAGAGGCAGTGGTGGGAGGGAGGCATACTTTTCAATTGGGCAGATGTTTGCAGAATGTCTTTTGCCTCATGTTTTTTGCCTGTGCCTCATAAAATTTGTGGTTTTCTGGATTTTTGTGGCAAATCAGTGAGAATTGAATTCACTAAATAATGACAGGCATTTGAGTTTCAGACTTCATGTCCTTCAGAAAATGCAAGGTAACACAAGACCTTTTATTCTAACAACTTTCTAAGTTTATAAGACCTATATTTAAAATTTGTCTCTGTTTTCGGGGCTTTGCCCCCACATTATTTTTGGCTATCCAGATTTTTAGTGCTAAGAGGTTGAGAGGTATGGAGTGAGAAGTGTGTGTGTGTGTGTGTTTGTGTGAGTGGGTAGTGTGTGTGAGTGGGTGCGTGTTTCAGTGAGTATTTCAGTTTTTTTTTTTTTTTTTTTTTTAGATATAGTCAGGACAGCATAAGTGGATTGCTTGGCTATACTTTATAAACACAGAGCTTAAAAATCAATCCCGCTGTCCATAAACATTAAGCTGCCTGGAAATCTTCCTCAGTTGGTCAATGTATTATTGAACTATATTGAGAAGAATAGCGCAAACAGTGCAGGGTTTGAATCCACACTAGGGAGAGCTTAATTATGGAGTTGTGGGGTTGGGGTAATGGTTAAGTTATTTACCTTTACAAACACATGCCACAGAGCTGATTTGTGAATAGGCTGAAACAGTGCTAAGCTTAAAAATGCCTCTTGGAGTTGTTCACCTATAGGTCAGTTATGAACCTAAAGGCAAGCCAGCCTAGAGTCTTCATTGTGCAATACCTTAAACCTCACGTAGTACAGACCTATGGAATATAAGAAAAATGACTCCTTATGGATTATCAGTATTTTAGCTAATGAATTTCTTTCACTTTTTTCTTTTTTAGTCTTTGTCCATAAACCTTTGGATGCTGGCATAATATCCCAGATAATATTTAAACCAAAGGGTAACAAGGAATCTGTCAATTTTGGCCAGAGTACACATTTAGTACAATCTGCATATTTACTGTTTATATACATAAAGCCATAGGATGCTGTATTCCACATTGCATGCCATACAGACAAAATAAGAAGAACAGACTTAATAAAGTGACAGTGCTGAGTCCATCAGTGTCCATTTATTCAAAACAAACAAAAAAGGAAATATTAAAATTAAACAAAATGCAACACTGAACATTTTGCCTGCAGTATTATATGGCTGAGTTTAATATTTGCCATGTATACTTGCAAAACCCTCTCCAGTACTTTTTATTTTGTTCTAGTTAAAGCACATAATTAGTGATGTCAAAGGGGGATCTGTCACACATGGTTGTGATTATCCCCACTTTGTAGAGGCTTACGTGGTTAAGAGTCTGAAATGCTTTGTTTTACTTATCTAATGCAAACCATTCATTGCAGTTTAACATTTTTTTTAATTCATAGCCTGTTTTTTCTTCATTTTCCACAGAATGTAGAGATATCCTGCTACCTGTAATGGCAGATATGTTGAAAGACCTGATTGCAAAGGGAGAGGAGGAGGAGCCCTGCATTGATCTAGTAAGCAATATCTTAGAGGTCCTCTTCAAATCTAAAAAGGTAGGCTTTCCTTTTCTAAACTAACAGTTTTTAACTATGTTGTAATACAACAAAACTTGAGGATTTGGAATGAAGCATGTCATTAAAGCATCTTAATGAACAAAAAAAAACTGATAATGAATTTCACGATGCAGGATCAGATTGGAGAGCAACACTGTTTGGAAATAAAATAATGTAGTTATTAGAAGGAGTAGGCATTATTTAAAAGTGAATCACAACCAATGACTTTGATTAGCTGATCTGCAAAACAACCTATATTAATCATTGTTTTGTATACATAAACAAATAAATAAATATTTCTTATTGAGTGTCTTTGAAAAGATCTGTTTATGAAATGTGTAGTCATAGTTCTTTGAGATATACATACATGCTTACATACAAATATTTTAAGCACCAGCATTAATGCCCTTCTAGCTTGCCGATATACCAAAACACTTTTTCCCATAAGTGCCCAGGCTGTTCTTAAAAATATCTAAACTAGTACTTGATTTAATGTAATTTGGCAGTCTGTTCCATGCATCAGCTACTCTGCCAGACAACCAATTAGTACACTTCTCATCTCTACATAATCGTCTACATAGGTTATCTCATGATTCTCTAGTACATTTTAATAACCCCAAACATTCCCAGAGGTAGTTGTCTCTAAATGCGTATGAAACTATCTCTCCTATTTTAAAACATTCCATTGTCTTTGGTGATAGATGAATATTCTTTATGTGCATTAGCATAGTCATTGTATGTGACCCATGCTAGTCAGAATGCAGCTTTCTTGGCTTATTTTTTGCTGAATGTTTTATTTTAGGAACAGTAGTTAGTCTGACAAGTCCACCTATTGTGAAAATAACAATGTTTCTAGCTCAGTGTCAGGCTTTTTAGTTATAGGATTTTAGGTTATGAGAGGGACTCTTTTTTAGAGTAGTGATACAGTTAGTTTTTAGAAATGGAATTTAAGGCTGCACTTAGCATTGCATTTAACAGTTGGGGACTTTTAAAGCTAAGGCTAAGCTTACAGTTAGAGTTGTACGGTGTGCATAGTCAATTGTCTTTGTGAGGGAACTTGTGTTATGAAGGAAATAATACTGAAGGTTGTATGCACATGCATTCTTTATTTTTAAAATGATGTCTCTAGAAATGGCAGATTTTGGATGCAATATATTTAAATGTTTGACTTTTGAACACTTGAATTCAGAGTTATGACTTTTAAAACATATGTTACTTGAATAAATAACATGCAGTTATAATACTTCAATAAATGAATGAGCATTCTCAAAGACAGTTATACATTTTGTGGGTGGTATACTTATTAAGTATTGTTGTCCCGATCCCCTTCAATAAAAAATGAAGCCAATCTGATGGTCCCTTGCCATAAACAAACTTTACAACAAAAGGAAGAAACTGTTGCAGAAAAGAGGAAAATCCCAGGATGCAAAAAACTCCCTTACCAAATTCAGTAAGAAGCTGAGATCCCTCATAAAATCCTCCAAAGCTAGTTACAAAAATAAAATTGCCAAAGATTCCAAAACCAACAACAAGGCACTCTATAGCTATGTCAAGAATCTAAATGCCAATGCTCAGATCTGCTCTGAGCTACAACAGAATAGCATTAAATATATTGATCCAAAGGATATTGCCAATATCCTGGCAGATCAAGTCAGTGCAAATTTCACCCCCTCTCACCCTCTAAAGGTCCCATCTTAATACCAAAAGATCACCAATTTCTGGTAATAATGGCCACACATGTAAAAGATTCACTCTCCAAAGCTAAGAATACAGCATCCATGGGACCAGATGACATCCCAGGCTGTGTACTACATGATCTACAAAATGAACTGGCACCTCACCTAAGCGTCATGTTTAATCATAGCCTCATCTCAGGCTTTGTGTCCACTGAATGGTGCACAGCTACAATTATCCCACTCCACAAAGGGGGGATACACCTTGGATCCCAGGAACTACCGCCCCATCAGTCTGATGTGCCTAATCTGCAAGGCCATGGAACGTATTATCATGGAACTTATAAAAAATGACATTGGCAACCTTAAAACACTGGACCCCACACAGTTTGGGTTCATGAAGGACCGATCTTGTCTCCTGAACCTGTTTGACTTCTTCAACTCAGTCTCCAGAGCCGTGGACAAGGGTAAGGTGGCCCACAGAGCCTATCTGGACCTCACCATGGCCTTTGACACCATCTCCCACTCTGGAATCATATATAAACTTACTAAGCTGTGCATTAATCCCTATGCCACTCAGGTTGACAACTGGCTTACTGACAGAACCCACACTGTAAAAGTAGCTGACTCCAAATCCAGCTCCAGACAAGTGACAAGTGAAGTACCCCACGGTTCAGTCCTGGGACCTCTCTTGTTTTGCATCTACTTCTCTAAAGTACAGGCCAACACTAAGGTACTCTGGCTAACAAAGTTCACAGATGACTGCAAACTGGGAGCCATTATTGTATCCCCAAATAATGTGGACATTCTACAAAAGGGCCTTACAGAAACAGATGCTTGGTGCCAGAGCCATGGGGTCAAGCTCAATGCCAAGAAATGTATAGTTATCCCCTTTGGGAAAAATACATGTATCCATGAATTACCACATAGGTGTCAGTACACTAAACACCAAAAGTGTGATAAGAGACTTAGGGACACAGGTGGACAGTGGTCTCACCTTCGATAACCACATCACCACAACAGTCAGGAAAATCCTTCTATGTGGCACATGTCATCACTAAGGGCTTTTAATCCAGAAAAAAGGAGGTCATTGTCCACTGTACTCATCCCTCATTAGACCTGTTATAGAATACAACTCCCCATTTGGTATGCACCTCTCAAGACATCTGCAACAACTGGAAAGGCCGCAGAAATACCTCACTAAAAGAATCACAGACATAAAGCAGATGCCCTATGCTGACCGTCTAAAAAAACTCTACCTATACTCTGTTGCATATTGTCTACTCAGAGGCGATCTCTGCTTAACATACAAGGCCATGTCAAATTTATTTATTTATTTTACATTTGTTAATCGGGTTAGTCTGGCTGAACTTTTGGCTCATTTTCAGCAGAGGTTTGGGGAGAAAAGCTCCTCAGGACTAGAAAACAATTTATTAAATTTTAGTAACATAGTAGTAACAATCAGCTATAGGATCTTGCAAGCAGAGACCTAGAGAGAAAAAAAGTTCTTCAGGCAATTCAATTATACAGAGTATTAACAATTGTCAGACAAGTATGTGAGTTGTTACAAAGAAGGTTTAAACAATTAGCAGAAGAAAATGTGACTAATTACAACATTATTTAAGCTGCTTAGAGCAAAATGAGTTAATAGTTAGACAGATGCTTATTTAAAGTGGGTAGGATCTAGTTGTATAGGAGTTTGGAAACAAGAAAGGAAAGTAAGAATGGCTAGTAGGAGATGTAGGGGAGGTAGAGTATAGGAGGCAGACTAGACAGGTAGGTTGTTTTGAATTAAGAGTGGCTGGAGATAGAGGAAGGGAAGAGGTAGAAGAGTCAGGGGCAAAGTGTTAGAGATACATTAAGAGTGAGGTGGTGAAATAGGTGAAAGGATGGTGTTTTCAAGATGGTTGGCTACAGTGGCAAGACCACTTTGTTTTTAGGTATTTCCTTGTGACTAATTTGAAACTTTTGCTATGCTGGAGGGATTTTATTTCCAAGGTGAGTTGGTTCCAGGATGTAGCTGGGTTATAGTTATAGAGAAGGCAGCCAATTTTGGTTTTGGGTTTGTAGATGTCTAATAATTCTTGATTTGAGCTGCGTAGCTTCCTAGCAGGGGAATATTTGGATATGATAGTGGAGAGGCTGAGGCAAAAGAAGGATAGATAGAGTATAGAGTGGATGTTTTCTAGTTGGTATAGTTGGAACAGCTGAGGGAATTCTAGCCAGTCTAGTTGCTGTAGTGCTAAGTAGTGGTGTGTCTTGCAGGTATGGTTAGCTGCAAATCTGGCGATCTTATTATAGGTAGTTTCAAGCTTGGAAATAAGTGTAAAATTTAGGTTTGTGAATATGTGGCAGCTGTATAGGAGTGTCGGGAGTAATAAACCTAGAGCTGTTGGACATGCTACACTTAATGAAATCCCAATCCCTCAGAGACACATGCTCCAGGGATCTTAACCTTGTCATCAAAATGAACAAAACATTCTGCAGGGATAAGGTCCTGACCCAGAGACTCCTCAGACTCTGGAATAGACTGCCCATATGTGTCAAGCAGAGTGCCTCTTTGGCCCTCTTCAAAAGGAACCTTGATGAACCCACCCCATTCTTATCTCATTTCCTCCCAACCATCCCTGCCTCCACTTAACCCTTTCACCCCCCCAACCCACTTAACTCCCCCTAATATCCACCCCCTCATTGAAGATGTCCTGGAACAACTTAGTTTGCTGCCAAACTTCATTTGTCCCAATCCCCTTCAATAAACACACATCACACCAAATGACATTTGACGACCTTTATTAAATTTCATAACATAGTTTTGTTCACCCAATCCATTAATTGCAACTATTCATAATATAGGTGATTCTAAGCACAGCATAACATCCTTGTAATGTTAATCAGGGCAGCGTACCTACTCACCCTGCCCCCAGAAAGCAGCGTCCATACCTCTGCTCACTTAGTTTGCTTATGAAGCACCATCCTTGTAATGTTAATCAGGGCAGCCTACCTACTCACCCTACCCAAAAAGCAGGCTCCATACCTCTGCTCGCTTACTTTACTTATGAAGCAGTGTCCCATCTCACTTCATACACCATTCATTAAGTAGGATCCTTACCTCAGCTTGCTTATCTATTCAGCAAGCTTCCTCCAGCTGCTCATTTTCCTTTCCCTAGATCCTTGAAATGAACATCCAGACACCAGATCGAGAACAGAAGAGGCAAGCCTATCCCTCTACTCCGCCAACCAGCCTGACCAGGCTTTTCCCCCTCCCTTCTACCCAAAATTATTCAAACCACTACTTCCCATAAAGGAAAGGGCAAGCCAAACATTTGGTGTACGCATCATCTATAAAGCACCTTAGAATCCTGTCATAAACCCACCTTGCCATACCATCACTGAAACACACCCTAATGAAACTCAATAAAGTAGGATTACCGTGACCCCACTGTACTACTGGAACATCCACCCCAAGAGAATACATATACTTTTCCGCTTCCTTCAAAGCTGAAATCATGGCTCATCCTGAGCAAATTGACAACCTATAACCACAAACTATAACCCCTTGAACTCAAACTGACACCCAGTCAAAACAACTAGTATCAAGTCTCCCACCCAGGACCCTGTCAACTGTAGCCCATCACTTTAGCCCACCAACTACCCATTCTGGATGTGCAACAACTCAATTACCGTAGGGGAATAGTCTAACTCCAAAACTTTAATGTCCTAACCTTAGATTGCAGAAATCCAGCACCCCTTCACCTAGTTCCTGAAAACTCACCTATGCTCAGCAGTGAAAAAATACTCTATGTGCCCAGCCATAAATACCCCCAATTCACTCATTACCAAACCATTCTTAACCCCTGTTTGTCCCTAGCCTTTCCCTTTAAAAGCTCTCTTTCCTTATGTTATCTATACCGCTAGTAGGTAATTAAGACCTATCCTACAGCTGCCTTATCCTGCAGCCAAGCTTGCTTTAAACCTTCTAACTCCGCTGTAACAACACACCCAATTTCTAAAACTACCCTGACACAGCCACCTATCTACCATGCTTCCTAAAACTCTATCTGCAAAATTCACCCAAACCACAGGTGAAGTGATCTGTGTGCTATTCTGTAAAACCTTAACCTGGTATGTAACATTAACACTACCTACTCAAGGGACAAATTTGTCACCCCAAGATACCACCCATTAGGAACAAACTCCAGCAATCTGTCAAACACCTTATTAGCCCTTCCCCCACATACGATTCAAGCAACTGGATGAGTGAATACAACCATGCAAGGTTCCAAGAAAGCAAGGATTGAACTTCACTGGCTTGCAGGAGCCGTAGGGCTGTAGCGTTATAAGTTCCTGTGCTCATATGAAAGTCATGACTCTACTCATTCCGTGGGATCCCACACTCCCCATAAACCGTCCCCGACAGTTTTCCCCTTTGACCCCCTTCCCTAATTCTTGCTTACTTGCCCCAATACCAATGCAATAATCAGCTCCCACTAATTAAACACAGAGCTGTAATATGCCTTACTAAGATGATTACTCAGACTCTCCTTGTGCCCCATTCAAGTGGCAAGAACATCCATCCTATCAAAACATCACCTTTCAAATCCTATTTTCAAGCCACTGCATGATGCCTTCTGCACTTCAGCAATCTGCAAGGAAAAGAAAAAATGATAAAATTCTATCAAAAGCAAGGACAATTTTCAACATTAATCTAACATACTAAATGGTTAATAGAATAAATTGTGCAAGCCATTAACCCTGATATCACAAACTCTAATGCCTGTCCTTCTCTGACTTGCAGTGTAAAATCCTCTACCAAACCTCAACATCTTTGTAATCCACTTACTTTTGTCAGTAACTGTTGCCCACTTGTGCTCCCCATGTGTAACCTCCTCGACACTGCTTCCATCATCTGAAAATTCATTGTATTGCCACAACTGGTACTCGGCACACCACCATCTACAAAGAAAAGGACAAAATTAAACCCTCTAATAGTAACGAGCAGGCTCCACCTTATACCCACCTATTCCAGATTACAGCCACAGCGTTCCAAGACCCCATCTGAAGAAAGAAAAAGACATGTAAAACATCCAAAATACATAACACACATTCCAAGACATCTTCAAGGACAACCAATCCTGCCAACCCAGAAAGGAATGTACCACCACCACTCCCATCTATGACAAAGCAGCCATAACTGAATCTATGCTTCCAGTGACCCTATTAAATAACCAAGATAAATTTAACTACCAGTCGAGTATGTTAAAACTAAACCCTGCACATGAAGGGACCTATCAATATTCACAACCTGGGTAACCCTGCGATTCCAGGCCACATCCATTAGCGCCCTGTATAAGCCAAGCTAACTTATATTGTAAAACCATCTGCCTAGCTCTTAATCTTCCATCTTCAAATGAGGCACACTAACCAATATAATGTGGAACAAATGGACACAATGCAGCAAACCTAATAATAGCTGACTAGCAGCTTACAAAATACAATCAGGTATTATTTTAAATAGTCCTCTTACAAGGTTAAAAGGTTGATAAAACAGGTTGTGGCAGCATGAATATTCAGAATGGTATGAAGTCCGCAACTCAAATGCCTGTCATTATTTCTGACTACAGTCTTAAGACTTTACCATAACTTGTCAGAAGACACCTTTAAAAAACGTGTAGCAAAATCTGAACATCCTGCATAAATCTGTACCAAGGACTTTCAGGGAAATTAACTCATCTTTATATTGCCTTTGAAGTTGATCTGAACCTAAAGATTTGTAACATTTACCAATCACCATGCAACAACTGCATTGTATATCGATGGTATGCATCCCAACAACCCTTTCTGCTAATTACCCAACTCAAATGAAAAGTAAAACAACTTCTTGAGATTAATTTCATAATCAATACCCAAATACTGAAGTTTTTGCTCCCTTGATGTGCAACTTCATAACAAAACTAAGCTATAAACTGATTTGTTCTACCATCTACATCTAATCACTTTTCACTTGAAACCCTGTATCAGTACTTAAATTGGACATCTTAAAATTAAATATCCAAAAGCAGAATTTAGCTGTAAAATAAATAAACAATGATACTGTAAAGAAAGTAACCTCTTCTCCCAACTTAAGCAAAACCAAACAATTCAAACCACCAACTTCCTCAGTATTTCAGAACATAGGTTAGTACTAAGCTAATTGCCCTTGTAAGCCTAGCCAATTATCCCTTGTGAGACTCAAACCCTGCACCTTGTGTTTGTAAGGCGAACACCTAGGCCACCCTCCCAACCATATCAAAGAATAAATATGCAAGCACATGTTTACTGAAATGAAGAACATACTGTCAAAGTCACATACAGGACAATATCTATAAATATAATAAGACAAACAATACTGATGTCACACAGATATTACCAGAAATTATATTCCAACTGCACCAGCAGTCTAATTTGAAACACAACTGAAAAGGCATGCACTCACTTCTTTCATAGCAAATCTCCAAATAAAAAGCAAATATAACAACCATATTACACCCTACGCTAAGCTCACATACCAACCTGCAGACTACACTATAAAACAACAAAACGCTCCTACTGTTCATGTGGTCTCATTGGAGCAATTTATGTAATGGCGTGTACAGACTACCTACAATGTCGATACATGAGACAACAACTGATGGGATGTAGCTGGAGCCCGAGAGCCAGTCACAGGGCCTACAACTTTAACCATTTCACCAGTCCTGCTCCTCTTCAGTTCGCTGACTCATCAACAAGCTCGCTCTCCCTCAGCAACCATTTCTCCTCCTACTGAAACACCTGGCCATACTTCCTTAGAGTGACCCAGTCCATCGTTCCTACCTCGGGCTCCAACACTGCATGGGTCAAAGAACAATTGGCAGATTTCAGTTAGGAAATATAAGAAGAAATACAAATTATTGCACGTGTTCTCTCATAAGGTGTGAAATTCCATGGAATCCCAATTTCTCCATTGCTTTGACAGTTCAAATGTCAGTATTTTATAGTGTTTTTATTGAAAAAATATAAAATCAGTGTGTTGATGTACTTTGCAGTCCAGCCTAACCTTTGAACCAAAAGGGCTTTTTCGGTCTTGTAGTGTGAGAAGATGTCATGATTTTATGCTGATAAGACTGGTGACATTAAACACAGCCTTCTTCAAGGAACATTCATAGACTTTGACAGTAATGTGGTTTGGAAGCCCTTTGAACTCTGTCAAAGTTTAACAACATTTAACATTGATGATATTAAACCAGTTGCCTGTTAGGAATTTAGTAAAGTGTTACTGGATCTGGGTTGCACGAGATGAACTGTTGTAGCTTACCTTGTTTAGCACATTGTTGAGAACTACTTACAGATGGTACAGGACTGTACCTTTCTGAGTATTTCTCTGAAAGGCACTACACAGCAGCAATTATTATTTACATCCCTATTTATTTTGGTGCACAGATGTGGCTTTTAGCAAACTGCTTTAGCTACTGTAAATCAGAGAGTTTGTGCTTATTGCCAGAGTTAGGGCTATAGCAATAGTATAAATGTAGTGACATGATGGAGTGGTTTGTAAGTGAACCAATATCTTCCAAATGGTGAGCAAGCAAGGATGAAATGGAGGCAAACAGTACCAAATGCTGTAATCTCAGTCAGAGATAAATGCTGCATTCTGATGACTGACTTTATATTAAATGTCAAGGTCTAACTACAAAAGACTAAGTCTGCTTTTTTCTGGTCTCTATTGTTATTTGTCCTGATACCTTTCAGCTGTGCCCCCACTCCCCCGATGGATCCACACAGCAGCAACTCAACCTCTCCACAGATGCTCCAGGTCCACCCAAGTTGATCCCAACCTTCCGAACACAACCAGCCAAACTACCTGTCATAGAGATGTACCACAACATCCACACCACTCCACCTCCAGCAAAAGAAAACAAACTCACCCCACAATGTCCAAACCAGCCAGGCATGCCAGAAGTCAAAAGCCACTGACAGAACAACACACCTCGATCCTGCACCCCTGAGAAGCAATGAGAAAAAGGCCAACCACAGACGTGCATGGTGCAAGAGAAACACTGCTCAGGAAACCCGCGAAACACCACAAACTGTCGCCTGTGAGTCTGCCAAGCCCCAGCCCTGCCACCAGAAAACCCAGACACCATCTGGACACCAGCAATGCCCTTCCAAACTGGGACTTTCCCCTCAAACTCACCCCATGGTGCCAAGCACCACAAAAAAAAAAAAAAAATTAGTTATTGCTTGCCACAAAGCTGCAAGCTGTCAAAACAACACAGAGAGCGTTCACCAGCCCCAGCCTCCTGCCCATCTTCATCCCACCAAATCACTTTCTCCCCCTGCTTTAATCCTATCCCAGCAGAAAACAAAAGAAGTAAATTACCATTATCCAGCTCTACCCGAACCTAATTATTAATCCCAGGCCTACTTGATCCCTCACTACCAACTGGTTGTCATGGACGTAAGCCTGCCTGTAGCAAGTTCATGCCAAAATGTGATTGCTTAACTCAACTATACTAGACTAAACCCCTTAAGCCCCTCCCCATCCTTATCTCATTTCCTCCCAACCATCCCTGCCCCCACTTAACCCTTTCACCTCCTCTATCCATTTAACTCCCCCTAATATCTACCTAACCCCCCCCAATGAAGATGTCCCGGGACAACTTAGTTTGTTGACAAACTTCATTTTTACAGCTTCTCAAACTTCTAAAGAGAGCGAGTAATTTGATCTGGAAAATTCAATTCATGGAGCCAGACACAGAACCCCAAGGTGCTCATTTTAGTTGACTCCTCAAATTGTATACATTTTAAATTACAAATCAAAAATTTTAATTTAAAATGTAAATTGTAAGCATGCTGCCTATTTGAAAAATATTAGATTACTTGGGATGTGAAAAATAAGAATAAATAAACTTGAACTTAGGATCAGTGTCAGCATTTTTGGTATGCCACTGAGTTTAAAGTTTAAGGATAGCCTGTAATGATAGCTACTGCCATAGCAGACCAATGTACTTCATCACCATCATAATTTGTCTCCTCCTCCTCTTGCAGTCATCGTGGCTCCATTGCACACACCAATGCATATGGGTCTTCACACTTCATATGGAGCACATCCAGACAGGCTTTAAAATAAGACATTGCACATTTCACAGTGTTGTAATTAATTTTTGCCACACTAAGGCAGCCAATCATACGAAGATTTATGCAGGCCACATTAATTAATGTTTGCTAATCAGCTGCATCTTGGTAATTCAGTAGTCCACTAACATTATAATAAAACCATGTATTGTACTTCAGCTGTTGTGACTAACCATCATATAGATAATTATTCAAGTAATCATGTATGCACAAATTAAACAGTGGTTTGATATGGATGGACTTTGAATTTTACTCAGGGTATTCATGCATGCATCACATATGAGTCAGCTGTTATATATATCACAGTGTGTAAAATAGTTTTCGTGAATTGTATTATTTATTTGACTTTGTTGACAAAGAACATATGATTGGGGAGACCCTATTTTCAGCAGAAGCCCAGGGAGAAAAGCTCCATCCAAGTAAATTTATATTAACAAGTGAATTTCAGATCATTCTTAGAAAAACAACAGTCACATTTCTCAGAAAAAAAAAACAAAATGTGAAGACATGTCTATACAGTACTGTATTTATATCAACAATTAAAATTCTATACAGTTCTTGTAGCTCTAAGATCTTACAGGAAGTAAATGGGCTGATAATGTAGAAGGTAAAACATCACTCACATTTCAGTAAAGAAAGGTTTGCATGGAGATTAGGATACATAATGAAGTAAGTTATAAAATTATGTAAGAAGGAAGATGTTGGTATTGCGTAGGCCTGTAAAAAGTTGAAGAGATATAATAAAGTAAGTTATAATATTACACAGGAGGGGAGAGGAGATAGTAATATACAGGAGGATAGTGGTAACAGCATATGAATAAGAGAGCATTGCATAGGAGTAGCTCTAATAAGGCTGCATGTTCTCAAATTTGTGTATCTAGAAGGTTTATAAATTAGGTATACAGGAGATGTATGAGAGGGATAAAGTGGTGGATGGGGGGTTTAAAAAAGAAAAATATGAGAAGTATTGTTTAAGAGGGGGTAAAGAGGAGTGTAGTGATTTAAGGGCAGGAGTGAAAGTTGTTAGGGATGTAATGATTCAAGTAGAGAAGGGCAAAAAGTTAGTGATAAGTGAAAAGAAGTTTGTGCTTTTACTAGAGGTCTTAACCTGGTGATAAACATGAGCATGACCAGGACGAGGTAAGGAATTGTCTGAGCTGGATTTTATAGCTTGGAAGTTTGTTAATCATTTTTACTTGTATAGGGATGGTGTTTCAGAGTTTGGAGATGTGACAGGAATATAGTGAGCCCCCATTTGCTTTAATAGTACTTAGAAGAAACGAATCTCCAGAATGTAGGTCCCTTGTGTGGGTGTAGGGCAATAATATTTTTGTTTTTTCTTTTTATTGCAGGGCATTTTTCAGGATAATATATCAGTTTGTATTCCATAATTAGCTGAGAGTATGTTATGTAGTTGTTAAGCTCTAGTTCTGCTTTAAGGCTTGGCAGTGGTGAGCTCAGTGTGCAGTGCTGGTAACAAGTTTAGCTACTTTGTTGTAACAGGAGGCTAGTTTGGATTTTTGTGAAGAGCTTAAGTTTGTAAAGCTAGGTGAGGCATATAAGAGAGTTAGAAGGAAATAGAATCAGGCTAGGGATTTCCATGCTAAGGTAAGGTACTACTTTGCCCTGTAAAGAGAGCCAAGTTTTTGGTGAGTCTTTTTAATTGTTTGAAGAATATGTTGATCAGATTTAAGATTGCTATCTATTATAATACCCAATAATTTAGCATGAGGTACTACCTCAGTTTTAGTATTATTTGCACATGTAACCAAGAAAGATTGTCTTTGACTGAGATATTGTTTTGGGGGTGAAGAGCATCAGTTTTTTGTAATTGGGATAAGGAGTAGGTTTTAATTTTTCTGCCATGTTTCAATTGTGCTCAGCACTTGCTCAGAGCTCATGGCAAGCAGTAAATAAACTACTAATTCCTACAGCACTCAACTTTCCTCACTTGTCAAGAGGAAAACAGTTCTTAGTACTTAAATAAATAAGCACCTCCAGGCATGTCCATGGGTCACCTCCCGGTGTTTTCTCCTGTTCACTTGATGAATCTGGGCATCTTGGGGCAATGTAGCAATTGCCTCATGTACACTGACATCCCTCTCTTCCGACCACCCAACACTACAACCTGTAAGAGATGCAGTTATATAGCCAAACATGAAGCCAAACTCCCTCCAGCCAAGACTGGACTAGACAATCAAGAGGAGAAGGTTAACACCTGCACCACACCACACTCAACACAAGTCCTTCAAAACCCACACTACCAAAACTCACATAAAGAAACACAAAACACACACACACATTCACGGAGGCTCTCAATAAAAATCTTCCCAAGCAACAGAGACCTCCCAAGCTGAAACGCAGACAACCACCACCCCTCAACACTACCCAAATGACACATAGCCCACAAAAATCAGTGTGCCCCTCAACCTCAGCCCATAAGGAAAAACAACATACCCAGCACACTAGTCATATGTGATGCTATAGTCAGGCACACTGATGTCCCACTCACTAGGAAAACAATGAGAAAGTTACTGTCAGCTGTCTGTTGGGTGTCAGGATCCACCACATTATGTACACACTCACGTCACTCCACAAGTACAAATATGACTCTATCATTGTCCATGTTGGTGTGAATGACCTGAGATGTACCTCCCTGGACTACAAGAAAAGAGACATGGAAGAGCTCTCGGATCTTGTATCCCAGGCAGGTATAATCCTAGCCCTGAGTAGCATCCTGCCATTGTTCAGAACGATACCACAGTACAAGGACAAAATGATTGACTTCAACAATTGGCTAAGCTTCTGCTGTCATTCTAAGGGGATCCAGTATCTGTCTGCCTGGGACAGCATGGTCGAAAGACCATGATGCTTTGCCAGAGATGGCCTGCACCTGTTGCCCCCGGGATTCCAGATACTGGCTTAGGCTCTTGCCACCCCTATACTGCCATTTTTAGGCAAGGTTCAAATGCTAAATTCACCACCGTAACAGGTACAAGCAAGCAAACTCTGAGGGTAATGCTACTCAATGCTAGAAGTCTAAACCTCAAAATGCACTCACTCGAGTCACTCTTTAAAATGGAGAACATCGACATCTGTGCAGTGACAGAGACCTGGTTCAAGGCTCCAGAGAGAGATTACCAGGCTGTAATTCATACCACACCTTTTGGCCACTTAACCTGGACTGAAACACTAAAAGCAGAGGTGTGTCCATATTCATTAAGGATATTCACACCTCCAGGCTAGTTGCTCAACATAATGCATCTGAAATTATCCAAGTGCAACTAACACTGGGCAAGACTGCAATCCAGGTTGTAGCTTGTTACAGATCCCCCACCATGCCCCAGGATTCCCACTCTTCATTTCTTAAGATACTGGAAAATATTAAGGTACAACTCAATACCTTAATTATGGGCAATTTCAACTACCCCACCATCAAATGGGAAAACTACTCATGTACCAACTCGTTTGCTCAACATTTTCTGGAATTCATAAATTCCAATGCCTTGGATCAGATTATCCACACCCCCACCAGAGGCAGCAATATCCTGGACCTGGCCATTACCAGTATGGGTAACCAGCGTTCCATGCCAGAGGTCAACTCCTTGCTGGTTAGATCCGACCACAAGCTAATCACCCTAGATATCCATATCCCACCCCCACCCCCCATTAAGGAAACCACCACCAAAAACTACTCCAAATCCAACTTCATGCTTCTTAAAACAGAAGTGGCAAACTTTATGACACTCATGCAGTCGAAAAATAGAGGTACGACTGCTGAATCTTACACAAATGCACTGTATAAGCACTTACACAAGTGCATGGATCATGCCATCCCCAACAGAACCAAGACACTATCCTCCAAAAAAAGGAAGCCAATCTGGTGGTCCACTGCCATAGACAAACTCTACAACAGAAGGAAGAAGCTGTTGCAAAAAAGAGTAAAATCCCAAGATTGGAGGAACTCCCTGGTCATCCTCAGCAAAAAGCTGAGATCCCTCATGAAATCCTCCAAAGCCAGTTATGAAAATAAAATCACCACTGATTCCAAAGACAACCAGAAAACATTCTACAGCTATGTCAAGAATCTCAATGGCAACATTCAGATCTGCTCTGAGGTACAGCACAATGGCACTAAATATACAGAGCCAACCGATATTGCCAACATCCTGGCAGTGCTAACTTTGCCCCCCCTCACCCTCCATCTTAATACTGGAAGAATGCAAAGCCCCTTTAATCATGGATGAACAAGTAAAGACTGCACTCTCCAAAGCCAAGAACACAGCATCCATGGGACCAGACAACATCCCAGGCTGCTTACTGCATGAACTACAGAATGAACTGGCACCCCACCTAAGTACCATGTTCAGTCATAGCCTCACCTCAGGCTATGTGCCTACTGAATGGCGCACAGTAACAGTTATCCCACTCCACAAAGGGAGTGCCACCATGGACCTCAGAAACTACCGCTCCATTAGCCTGACGAGCCTGGTCTACAAGACCATGGAACATGTCATCCTGGAGCTTATAAACAAAGACATAGGTAACCTCCACACCCTGGACCCCACTCAGTTTGGGTTTGTAATACGTAGATCATGTCTACTAAACCTGATTGACTTCATTGAAGCAGCCACCAGAGCTGTAGATGAGGGCAAGGTAGTGCACACAGCCTATCTTGACCTCGTTAAGGCTTTTGATACTATCCCCCACTCTAGAATTATGGATAAACTCACTAAACTGGGCATAAATCCCTATGTCACAAGATGGGTGGCCAACTGGCTCACTGATAGAACCCACACAGTAAAAGTAGTCATCTCCAAGTCTGACTTCAGACCAGTGACGAGTGCAGTACCACAGGGTTCGGTCCTGGTTCCTCTCCTGTTTGGCATCTACTTCTCTGAAGTGCAGGCCAACACAGAAGGTCTTTGGCTAACAAAATTTGCAGATGACTGTAAATTGGGAGACATAATAGAATCACCTAATGATGTAGACATTCTACAAAAGGGCCTCACAGAGACAGATGCTTGGTGTCATGGCCTCAGGCTCAATAACAAGAAGTGCATTGTCATCCCCTTTGGGAAAAACTCGGTACCCATAAACTACCACATAGGTGGTAGCTCACTAAACACTGAAAGTGTGATGAGACCTCGGGACGCAGGTGGACAGTAGACTTTCCTTTGATAACCACATCGCCACAGTAGTCAGGAAATCCTTCTACATGGCACACCTTATTACAAAAGGGTTCTCCTCTAGAAAAAAGGAGGTCATTGTTCCTTTCTACTCATCCCTCATCAGACCCATTATAGAGTACAGTGCCCCGTTTGGCATGTATCTCACAAGACACCTACAACAATTGGAAAGACCACAGAAATACCTCACTAAGAGGATTACTGGCCTGAAACAGATGTCATATACAGACCATCTCAAAAAACTCCAGCTCTACTCCGTCACATATTGCCTACTCAGAGGTGATCTCTGCCTAACATACAAAGCTATGTCAAACCCAGAGCTGTTGGACATGCTACACTTAAAGAAATCACAATCTCTGTGAACAACATACTCTAGGGACCTAAACCTTGTCACCACAATAAACAGAACATGCTGGAGGGACAGATTCCTATCCCAGAGACTTCCCATACTCTGGAACAAATTACCCATTCATGTCAAGCAAAGCTCCTCATTGGCCCTCTTTAAGAAAAATCTTGATGACTCAATGAGAAAAAGAAAATTCACCCTGGGGATCACTTCTGTGGCACTGCTTGACAGGGGCACAGGAAAATAATTTTCTTGGGTGGCAAAAGCCAGGGATCCTTTTTGGCTAGGCTTATATAGGCCCCAGGGCAGCTAGCCCAGTACCTACTTATGAACCTATGAACCTATAAGAGGAAGAAATTTGAGTGATTTGTTGGAGTCTAGACATTGTGGGAACTATTCATATTAAAGTCAAATCATCTGTGTATTGTACTATATTTGCTTGGTCTAGAGCAGTGAGAAGCTTGCATATATAAATATTAAAGAGAACGTGTTTTAGTATACAACCTTGAGGGACTCCTATGATAACTAGAAGAGAGGAAGTGAGGTCCTGTTGCCATCTGATGGCTTGTTGCCTTTCAGTTAGATAAGAAAGGAACGACTTAAGGTAAAACTGAGAGAGACCTATAGAAGATAGTTCAGTGGGAAGATGTTGGTGTGATACAGGGTTGAAAGCTTTGAATATGTCTAGGAACACAACTGACACTAGTTACCGTTAGTGTTACGCTAGTTTATAGTGTTAGTGAAGTGAAGGAGGGAGGTAATTGTTCTGTTGTTGAGTCTGAAACCATGCTGTGTTTCAGAGTAGATTCTTTAAATTTAAATGATGTAAAAACTGAGCATGAATGCATTGTTCAGGCTTTTTTGTTATTGGAGGGGATTGGAATGAACCTGTAGTTATTAAACTCTTTAGATGTACTACCTTTGTATAAAGGTATAATAAAGGATTTTTTCCAGATGGAGGGAACATAGTTCTTGGTATAGTTCTATTTATCAATATAGAGACTGAAAAATTGCATTTGCCGCTATTTTTATGCAGTATGAAGGGTGCTGGTTGGCAGCTGGGGTGACTGATTTTAGCTTATGTAGCAGTTTTTTAAAAAGCTTTGCTATATTATATCAGAATTTCTTTGGATTATTACTGTACAAGTTTCTTCAAACAGATTTTATCTCTTACTGAAAATTAGCTTTTTCAGTAGGTGAAAAATATCGCATGATTTGTTGAGGTCAACTTTTAGCTTTATTCTGGAATTTGTGTATACACTCCTTCACTGCAGAATGAGGTAGAAAAAGGGAATCATTTTTAGGACTGCGATGCCATTATTAATCTTTGCATAAAGGGAAGATGATGCAGTTCTTATCCCAGTGCAAACAATGTCACACCTACAGTCTGATTACAGATACGCAAGTACTTGGTAAAGGAGATAGTAGCCATTTAATGCCTGCCGCTGGCATTATGCTGAGTTTGTACACGTGTGTCATTTTCAGTGAAATCTGTTTTTGGTATACTGAGTTTGTAGTGTGTGTCATTTTCAGTGGAATCTGTTTTCGGTATGTTGATTTTGTACGTGTGTGTAATTTTCAGTGGAATCTGTTTCCAGTATATTGAGTTTGTAAGTGTGTGTCATTTTTAGTGGAATCTGTTTTGAAAATCACAAGCTGAGGTTCTTAAGCATCCAATAGATTTAGGAAGGATTGAAGAAGTGGAAGGAGTAATTAAGAGTCATGAAAATGTAACTTTTCTTATTATGCTTAATTTGATTACTTGTTTCACCAACAGATTGCCTTTGTTGCACTATTAGGCATGAGTATGTGTTAAATAAACTGCAAGCTCATCAGTTATTGATTGTCTGCATGCTATTCATGTTTCTGTCAAGTCTTGCATAAAATAAGCAGCTTTGCATACTTTTTTGTAATGTTTGTCAATCTTGCCTTTTTCATATAGCTGGACAGAAAACTTGCGCTGGCATATTAGAAACAAATATGTACACCAAAAAGCTACTATTTGTTAATAATTCTCTGCACAGTGATACTGCAGTGAAGTAATTCAGAAATATAACCTGGGATTCAGGAGTTACCTGAGGTAGTGAGTTGCTGGTGATCGGCCAATCCTTATTGGTTACTCTTTCTTATTCAAAGACAGGTTCACTACAGTGTCTTTATATGGTTGGTACAATCACCACTGTCGGCCATTTTGGTCAGCCTCTCTAAATGATTAGGGAAGCACCCACATGAAATTACTTACATTCATAAAATAACTCAGCTAATAGTGTTAATTAACATAGCCAAAATATGGCAGTTTCCCATTCAATTGAATTGGTGGACCACACTGCAGATAAATTTCGGAACTTCAGCAGACAAATAGTGATGGAAATGTATGGCACTGTATGTGTGTGTGTGTGTGTGTGTGTGTGTGTGTGTGTGTGTGTGTGTGTGTACATGAATGGCTGAATGCATTCAACTGGGGGTGTCATGTTGAGTAACTGTCTGTGTTTGAATCAATGTCTTGAGTGTGGAGTTTTCTGCGTGTGTGTGTGTGTGTGTGTGTGTGTGTGTGTGTGTGTGTGTGTGTGTGTGCATGTGTGTGTGTCTGTTTGTGCATCTGTGTGTGCATGTGTATATGACTGCCTGTATGTGTATGTAGAAGAGTGAATGAGGTGACTGACTGCACCAACACAATGCATTGACTGCCAGTGGTGATTACAGCTGAAAGGTGTTTTTAGCACTGCAGTAAACCTGGGCAGTTCAGATGCATTTAAATTTGCTGATAATGACGTCTCTTTGTGGCTGAACATGTTTCTGAATTACATTTTCATGGTCATGCATACTGCACCTACCTATCATAGGGAGTTTGTGTGGCCACAGTCCCCCTGCCTCTGAATGCCAGTTTACCATAATATAAACATTTATTTCAAACATGGTTGAAATGTTGCCTCTTTCATTCAGTTAGATATACCTGCTTGAGCCCCTCATAGTTGTTATTCACTGCATTTGCATCATGTTACAAAGTCCTGCAACAATCCAAATAATGACTTGAAAATGAATATGTCTGGTGCACATTTGTTGTGGAATATTAGCAGACACTAACTACAAAAGTTTCTTCAATGAAAGTATTTGCCCATAACCCACAAAACAAACAACATCAGTATTACACGTTCTAAAGACTTAAACCTTGTCTGTGATATAAATAGGACCTGCTGAAGAGATAGGTCTGTTTCCCAGAGACTACCCTGTGTATAGAACAGGCTCTCCATCCATGTGAAACAGAGTTACTCCCTAACCCAATTCACGTGCAACTTGGACAATTGGATGGGAAACAGGAAATTCATCCCTGGTTTGGCACCTATGTGTCTAATGGACATAGGCAAGCTGTAAATGGTTCATCTGATAGGCCCATGCTTACACTTATCAAGGTTATCAGAACTTGTCAGAGATTTGGGATGCATGGCTAGGCTTAAAAAGGCCCTTATGGTCAGTAGCCTAGTAAACACCTATGAAGCTAATATATAAAAACATTCACAAGTGAGAGGTTTAGATGAAATACTAAATTTTATCTGGGTTCATTATCCTATTTTATTAAATACATACTGTAAATAATTTATTTTTTTCAAACTGATGTAATATCAAAGTCCAGTCACCACGAGTAGTAGTTATATGTCTTGAGTGGCCAGCCTTGTGGTTAAATGATTTCAGTGTCCCAGGCCCCAATAAAGCTTATTATGTGCCTATTCCAAACTGCACTGTGACAGTGGCAGAACAGACACTTCTTTCCATCTACTAGACATAACGACTACGGTCTTTAGAGCTTATATTGCTTGCTGCTCCATTTGCTTTTATTTTAGATATGCTTGTGATGCCCTCTCAGAAATCAGCACATTGATAGTGGAGGACGTGCAGTACTGCATATAAAACATCTGAGTTATAGAAAGCAGTAAACAAACTCAAAAGGATTACTGTAGTAATATGGTTTGGTCCACTCCTATCTCCATGGTTGTTATGGTTTGTCTGATACAGAAGTAAAAAAATAATGCCCCTCCTTCCTGCTGGTTTTTTTCTGCTTTATGGCATTTTTATGCTCCAAAGAACCACTAGCCCAATTTGACTAATGGAATATCATCTTCTTTCATGTTACTACCTGCTGCTCCTGCTGCTATTAGCAAAATATCACGCTAACTAACTTAGCAGAATGCTGATAGTTGTCCAGCTATAGACCTGAGATTATTCCCCACGTCTCTGATTTTGGTCTGGTCATTATACGACAAGATATCTTCAGTTCACTCCTAACAATAAGAGGTTATGCCCTAATTAATCATATCTACTTGTTAATCAAGTAATTAAAGAATGAGTAAAACTCTTTCAGGCAACTCTTCTGACTATTACAAAATACCCACCAATCTTAGATTCTTTTTATTACACAACTTATACATGCCACCGTGCTACTTACTGATTATGATTTAAGAAACACCACTAGGGTAAACATTTGACCTGGACAAGCTATGGAGCATATGCTTCTGCTGCTGACATAGCTGAAAATATTCTTGGGCAAGTCATTTTGCTGTTTTAGAAGTGGTGTTCTCATGCCTGCATTTTGCTTGGATACATTGGTATGCAGTCACCTGTTAGGATGTAAAGGACTTGCTTTTCTCAGAGTATAGAAATTATTTTGTCTGCATCCAATCTCGGCTGAGTAAAGTAAAGCAAAACATTGCTTTATAGTACAAGCCATATATTTCACTTCAGAATTTACAATTTTGTCATAACTTCACAATGCCTAATTTCCTAACTGACAAAACGAAGACAGCCAACCCCCTTCACTTTGTCATTACCTTCATGCTTTGCTGTCTTATTTTCTCATGCACCTAAATGATGCAACACTATCACAATGTACTGAAATATGTGCTCTACATTTATTACCGGTATACCACTCTGTCTGGATTGTCAGCTTTGTTTCTTTATTGTTTTCTTAAATGGTACTCCATATGTTAAACCTGGATGACAAAACAATTGTTTTAACATTTTGAAATCATTTGTCCTAAGTTTAGAACTAGAATGAAATGCCAAGAGACTGTATCCGTTGATAATACAAACTATACAGCAGATGACGTGCATCCAAATAAATGACTTAAAGAAGGTGGGAAGTGGGAAAGGTGCTTGAAGCATTATGAGTCTATTGGTAAATGTGAACGCATGGAACATGTGCAGTTAACCAATATCTTTGTAAAGCTTCAGTTGTTAGACAGCATGACACTGTCAGTAAGGATGGTAATTTGTTATTCAGTAGCGGCGTTAATTCCTCCCACTGTATTACACATTGAAATGTTCTGCCTCTGCATATGATGTTGAAATGGTGTGCACATCAGAGAAAGAACATGACAAAGCATACAGCTGGGATTGCCCTCATTAATTTTACTTTGATATTTCAGAACAGCAGTTGAGTAATGAGAGGAGATATTCATTTTATTCACCATCACCACTGAAGTGTGACTGTAACAAACACTGCCAGTGTAGGCTGAACCCAGGAAAAATATTCTATTACATATGCATTCTGTGCTTCTGAGTCCTGCAGTACATTTACCTCTTACTATGGGCTTTGTCTTCAAGAAATTGTTGACCCTGAGTGACCCCCCACTTTTATATGCTGAGCAGTCGAAACTATTTGTGCATAGCACATCATTTGTCAGTGACGAGCAATAAAGCGAGTAGCTAATGGATGATACCCCAGTCCCAGTATGAAGACTTAATTTATAATAACTATACAGCTGTATATAATTATGTTTCAGTGGCTGCAGTGACAGTGTTGCAAAAAAGGCAGGATCAAATGATGCAGAAAGCTGTCTTCTTGATAAGGCAACAAGTTCTACAAAAGCTTCATTTCTTCTTGGTTTATTTATTTATTTATGTTTCAGTGATCAGGATGTTTTGACTGGGAGAGTAAGCATTTACTGTTGCATTTGTTTTTGTAGATGCAACATACTTGTAGCTGAAATGTCCTGAACTGATAGCTAACATGCCAATTTAAGCTATGATTTAGGAAATAAAATGTACACATTTTGAGGCACATAGAAATCAGGTCACTCATTATCTTTAACACAGATTAAAGAAACATTGCTAAACAAAAATCATGTATTATGTTTTTGGGGTTAAAAAATAAGTATTAAATAACTCCTTAATATCATGGACAGCATTGAGTGACATAGAATATAAACATAAAATAAAATAAAATGTTGCACGTATGAAGGGAAGTAGCACTTTATCATTATTGTGTGCTGGTGAAAGGACTAAGTTATCAGTGACAGAAATCTGTGGTACTAGGAGTACAATGGATTCTGAAAAAGATGAGATAAATAAAATGGCGGCCCATGGGCAAAGGAATACACAGGCAAATGAAGTAGAGCTGATTAGTATTTGCATATGTGTATCAGGCAGGAGGTTATTTGAGGGTGGCCATGGAAATTATAAAAAGCAACTTTTTGAAACTGGGGATTGGTAAAAGAGACAGTCCTATATCTTTTTTAGTTTTTGATACTTTGAAATTTAAAAGAGCAGAGTCATTATAATTCTTTGTATGCATTTTCTTAACAACACAACTATCAACAAAGAAATAAAATGGGAACGATCCAGCAAACATCAATTATGAAATAAACAGTAAAGAGCAAAATAATATCATCAGTATAATCAAGAATTTACTAGTGCTCATATGTTACAAGAACCAAACTCTGGGTACATAAAGGAAACTCTGTGAGATATAAATAGTCCTAAACAAGTATGAATAAAACTACTTTGATATATAATGGACAGAGAGAAACCTTCAAAGAGCAATTTTCTGAAGTAGTCTTTAACAAAACATTGATTTCCAATTTAAAGAACACTTGTTGACTACACATATGATGCCACCTTCATTTTTGAATAAGATTATTTTGTTAGATGAGTAGTGAAGAATGAGCAGTGATATACAAAAGTGATTCTTAAAATCCTGTCCTCTGTTAAGATTGTCTGCTACTCCTTCCTTTTTCCTACATGGGTGTTCCACCAACCCACCTTACTACCATTAAAACTATGAAAATATCACTCAGTTTGTTATCTATGACCTCACAGTTCAGGACCTAACAAAATAGCCTTTTTCATTCCCTTTCATCTACACTGATATTTGACGATTTGCCAAAAGTCATATATGTCATATCCAGTGAGTTCCTTCTTCTTTATAACCAAAAGCTTTACTTAAAGAACACATAACTACATAAATCCATAGCAACATAGTCTGTCGAAATGTATGGTTTAAATATACACTGATATCCTGTCTGCTATGATTAAGAGCATAGAGACATCCCAATAATCTCAACATAATGAGAGTTATGTACTCATGTTACTGACCAACACATAAGTTATTAATAACTGAGATTAATTAAGGCCAAGAAAATTCAAGAGGTCAGACAGAATCAGAAGATTCAAACAATGATAACACCTATAAGATCTCTACTTGCGTGTGCAAATACCTGACCTCATACATACAAGCAGTGATCCCCCTTTATATAAGGCAAACATCCCTAATCAAGGACCTTTGACCTCATTGATATTGCCCAAATAAAGTGACTGCGCTCACTCTTCAGAGATAATGGTTCCATCTGAGTTAAAATGTCATACATTTCCCTATTTGTTTTAGGAGCAAGGCTGGAAACACTGTTTTCTCCTACATTCTGTTGGATATCAATCCATTATTACCTTTATATTTTGCTCGCTGGGATTAAGGTTTCTTTTTCATTTTCTAGTAAGCGCTGGTTTTCAAACTGTAAGAAACAGGAATAACAATTTCTGATGATTAAATGCCAAGTTATTTTTATCATCATAACCTGAAAAATAAATCATCTGTATTAATTCTAGTAGAAATGTTAGAAAATAGAATAATGCTTCTTCTATTTGAAATTTTAAATTTGTTAACCACAAAACATATGCTCTGATAAACCCCTAGCCATTCTCAGTGTCTCTATATCTTCTGTCTGAAGCCTAGGAAAACATGCACTGTGTATGAGACAGCCACTAAAATACATATGAACACCCCTCCAGGCAAAGAATTTGCATTTCTCAGTCATCAGTGCCTATTTAGTTAGCTAGCTAATGTATAACAAGCCTTCTGATAGAGGTATCTACTCAAAAGTTTTTCATGAGTGCCTATTGCCTGTCTCCATCTTCAGTTTCCACATACTTATATATGTCTTGCTAATTAGACACTTCAGATCTTGACGCCCTCTCTAGATTTAATGAAGAATTTCATTGGTTTAAGCTTAGTTTTGAATTGGAGCTAAAACATATATTTCCTTACTGGTTGCTAGCAAGCTCATGTATTCCAGGCCTCAAGATACATTCAGATGAAAATATATGTTTGCTTCACCCCAACCTGACCAATTATCATTGTGTATAATTTGCATCTATTAAATAATCAAGGTCTTCTTCTGATTCTAGATGTGAAGTCCAAGTCTTCCTTCATGTTCCTTGAATTGATGTCCTACTGGAATTGGAATGAGAAAGCTAACTCATGACTACAGCTTCTCAGACATGAGCATTTTGTTAAGACGCAGTGCTGCAATTTTCCAGAACCTTACATGGCCTAATTATTACTTTCCAGTTCTTACAAATGACTAGTCTGATAGCATCCACCTGTTGATGTGTTTCTAAATACATCCTAGTTTTCCATGCTGCACTGAAATCTTGAGCCTTTAACTGGTATAACAGTTTTAATTGGAATGCGATAAAGTAGTTATTTGCATATGGAACTCCCAAACTAACCATTTATTGGTCCATAGATTCATAGGTTAGTAAGCTAGCTGCCCTTGCAGGCCATTTTAAGTCTAGCCAGTTTCCCTTTTTGTGCTCGAAATAACTTATCCCATTTGGATATAGACTGGCCTTACCCATACCATAGTTGATAATTATATATTACCACTAATGAGAATAACTGGGATCATACCATAGATAATTTGAGGGGATCCATGCATAGGATAAAGCATTTAAGAGCTACATCTGTACATTTATAATACAGGGGGCAGTCCTGGGGTAAATTTTCTGTTTCCTGTCCATCAATATAAGTTGTGCTTGAATATGGACAGAGACAAAATTTATTTTATGTGGATGGGGTATCTGTTCCATAGCATCTATACCTATCCTTCAAAACTTTTCTGTTGATGTTGCAGAAGAGGTTGGATCCATAGACTGTGTATTTCTGATGTCAACTGAGCAGTAAATCCATCAGAAATTGGTCGGAGAATGCCTTATATGCCAGATACAGGTCACCTCTTAGCAGTCTGTAGGATACTGAGTATAGTGATAGGACTTTATTTCGGTCCATGTAGGACATGTTGTTTAGGCCTTGCATCCTTTTAGTAAGGTATCTCTGTGGGCATTCCAGTTGTTGCATGTGTCTGGACAGATACATGCCAAAGGGAGCATTATATTCAATGACTGACCTAACGAGGAATGAGTAAAGGGGGTAATGACATCCCTAGATCTAGACAATATACCTTTGTTTATACAATGTGCAATATGGGACTTTCTTACAACAATGGACACATGTTGGTCAAAAATATACTAGAACATCGACCACATATAAGGAAATGTTAATGTTCATTTGATTAAACTAATTTCTCCTTATAATGAGATCTATCAAAGCAGGTACCAAACATTTTACGTACAGAATAAACAGTAATGAGAAATGAAGAAACTCTTACCTTGTCCCTCTCACAAGAGTAAGGAATGTAAATACCAAATAATAATTTAATTAATAAAAAAATAAAAATGAAGGGCAAAAGATTAGAACAACATGATGGCTCCAGGCTTAAACTAACAAAAACTATTTTATTAAGTAAAGAAACGTAAACACTTTCACAGTTAATTCACCCGCTTCTTCAGACATTAACCCACATATAACACAAGCTCCTTTTAAGGATACAATTGCATCACTTCCCATCCCTATTCCTTGATGAAGTTCAGTAGAACCCCAACTGGTAAGCAGCATCTCTCTCTTTTTCCTGTCCTTATTATCATCAGAGATGTGTTTGATCATATTATCAAACATCTGCTGCCACCCACAAAGCCACACTGATTCAGGTCTATCGGTTCGGGGCTAATTTCTCTAATCGTGCTGCTAAAAGTGTCAATGGCAATTTTGAACTCATTGCTTTATACTGAGATTGGACTGAACAGCAGGGCAAATTCCTTATATGTTCTTATAACAGAGAGAGACTTAGAAGAGACACAGGGACGAGTTCTTACTGTAAAATATTTAAGAAACTCTGAAAGCCGGAAGTACCAGAAACAAAGGTTATCTTCCATCAATAAACCACTGTGATTGCCCCTTTTCAAGTTTGAGAGGGAGTTCTAGTATCCAAAATACCATTACATGATATAACAAATGCTATATCTTTTGCCTGGAAATAAACTAAAAATTAAGTGATATCTTGTATGGACCTGGTATCTTGCCTAGTGCGTCTCTATCTGTTATTTGCAGATTTCCTCACATTTAGCTTATACAAATGGACTGTACATTTGAGGTTAGTCAGACTTGGAAGGTATAACTAAGCAAAATAATCACATACGTATAACTGCTGCTCCTTTCTATATTTACATTTTTATTATTTATTTATTTGTTTGTTTGTTTGTTTGTTTATTTATTTATTATCATTCGTTGACTGACTTAATCACAGTAAGCAAGAACCTTTTTTCCAGGGGAAGACCAGAGAGTACATCTGAGGATAATATTTCTAAGGACTCTTAAAACATTACAGACAGAATGCATCTCTTAGCTCACAGCCAGTGAATATACAGCTTGTATTGTCAACTGAAGTGTGTCAATAAATACATAGTATTGCCTTTGTGACCCTTTATTAACAATTCTACTGACAACATTAAAGATGCCACAGTAATTTAACATATAACATATCAACAATATCATTAACCATTAACTCTTAATAAGCTGGTTGGTATGACAAAGCCTGTTCCAGCTAACCTCTACAAGGCCAGGTGCGTGACCCAAGCTACCGTGGACATAGTAGAAAAAAGGTTTACTACTTCTTTTCCAACCCAGATACCCCTTGATATGGCCACCAGTCAAACTGAGTCAAGTGAAGGCAATTTGAGGCTGCTGAGCACCAATAAGGGAGAACAAGGGGGGGTTAAAGCCATAAAACCACCACCAACCCATTATGCCAACATGCCATTCTCTCCTAGCCAGCATTGAGCCCAGATATCCCAGGTCGGTATAGGGAGTGAGAGGGTTAATTCTTAAAATATTCCTTGATGGCCATAAAGTTGTCTAAATTAAACAAATCAGAACCAAGATTGTTCAAATATACATTGTCACTGGCATAAAAATTAGAGTCCATCCTATCAAGATTTTTGTGGTGTATGATGTGAAATCCTATCTGTTGAGCCACCTGTGTAACTCTGTGATTAATGAACCACCTGGACATATCGATTGCTCTGGGAGCTCTAGCTCCTTCCTAGTGAATTCTCGGTAGACTGCATGACCAAAAGAAAACTGTGTTTGGATGTAGCATGTGGACCCTGTTCATATCAGAAAGTATTCTAGCTAGGATAAGATTTTAGGAGCTTGGACCAAGGCGTTACCTCTGAGGTAGATTAAAAAATCTTGGGCAATATTTCCTTAGCTGCAAGTTGATGCCAGATCTCCCAAACCTGAAACAATAGCAGACCCAGGAAGCCAAATGAACAAACTAACCATTTGCTAAGTTCTATCAGACAAGAGTACCTAGCCAGGTGGAACAAAGCTTGGATTGTGGCTCTCTTAATGAAGGATTGCCCCAATATCCAAATAACCTTCCTGAAACCAAAATAAAGGTTGGTGCCTGATGTAAGATAAAAAGGCGTTCGACACCCACCTTCCTATTTTTTGCATGACCTTAGCAGAATGCCCCTCCATGGCCAAGTCAGAAGTGTGTCCTGTTCTAAAGGATTGGGATGAATAACCTTGCAGATGTATACCTTGCCTCTCAATGGCCTTCCTCAGGAAGAAGTTGATCTCTGCTAAACTGAAGGGCCTACCATCCTCCCGGAAGAAAACCAGACCTGATCTAATGCCCTTGGGAGTGATCTTGTTCATTAATCTGAACCAGTGAACTGGGCAAATGGCCAACCCCTTTGACTTATCTTGCTGGATTTGCTGCCCTTTACCCACTTGGTCCATGTTGGATTTCTTCACCCATATCAGAATAAATTCATTGTGAATAACAAAGTCTTCCCACTAAGATAATTTTGAAATTCACTAAAATGGAAGGCACCCACATTTAATTACATGAACAAAGCAGCCAAAAAATTAAAGGTATAGAAATCCGGCACTGTTTTAAACAAGCCCCAGACAATTATGATGAGGAGTTGTCTACCTATTGGCTTCCTGGAATCATTAGAATCCCCACGAATATTATCCTAACCCTTGATCAATTTACCAGTTAGCCAGTGGCTGGATACTACCTGAAGACCCAAAAAATGTTTCAGCCATATTAAAGCTGCTAAGTGAACCCGTATTTTAGGGGAATCTCTTAATGAGGATCTGACCACCAAGAAGTGAAGGACCAAAAACACACCCCAAACGTCTGTGACAAGGGGGCAATGAACTACAAAAAAATCCTGAAAATCTGAAGTGACAAAAAAATAGGCCTTCCTAGTATTATTGGCCCATGGCCTGGCCAGCAATGATGCTGCTACTCCTCTCCAATTAACCATACTATCACAGGAATTGCTGTGTCCTTCGGTTCTGCATGCTTAGCCAGCTGATGAAACTTGGTGAATGGAAAACAGGAAAGACTATCAGCTACAGGGTTAGTATTGGCCAGGCACATGCACACAAGAAAAAGACAGATTATTTTCTAAACTCAATAGAAGTAACAGCCTAATTACAGAGTAAACCCATTTGGACTTGAAGGGCCACCTGTTAATGGTATGTACAACTGTAACATTGTCCAAGTGAAAGTAATTCATCCTTCCATACAAAAGCACTGACATGGATAGGGAAGATTTTCAGGAAAAGAGTGTCCTCATCCTCTCTTCTGACCATGAGTCTGGCCATTTTTCAGCAAACCAACTGCTTTGGAAGTATCTTCCCATACACCCCCCCCCTCCTGCTGCATCTGTAAAAAGATTAAGCTCGCTGGATGAAACCCAATGGGTCTGCCAAAAAGATATGCTATTGAATTGGTTCTGGAATGTGCATCAGAGCCAGAGGTCTTCTCTGACCTTTCTGGTCAGATGGACATTGCAATATTTGGGTTTGTATTCTTTCAACAAGTTAGAAACAGACCAGAGGAAAGCTCTGCATAGGGAGATTGTCCTGCAGGGAAAATTTAGCAGCCCCATGAAGCTGCATAATTTCCCCCATGCTAGCTTTTTTTACAGTCAGAAACTTCCAAAGCAATTGCTGGACTTTCTATAATTTATTCAATGGAATTTTAAAAGCGGTATCAATGGTATCACCTTTTAGTCCCAAAAAGGTCAAGGCCTAACTCATCCCTTCTGATTTGTCATTGGCTGAAGGTACACCCTATTGCTTCACAGTTATTTGAAGGCTGGCATGCCCTGCAATGTCCCTTCCTGCCCTTCATTTATTATCATGAAATCATCCAGATAGTGGACTACTGATTGATGAGATGCTGTCTGTTGCCAACACCAATGCAAAGGTGTGCTGCACTGTTCAAAATTAGCACATGCCACTGAGCACCCAATGGGCATGACACTGTAGGAAAATAATTTCCCCTTGAACTGAAAACCCAAATATGACCAGTACTCTTGTCTTAGAGGAAGTAGGCAGAATTCTGACTGAATGTCCAACTTGCAAAGTGAAGGGCTGGAATAACCCAAAATGACCTCTGCTGCCTGATCCAGAGAAGAATATCATACTTTGGTCTGAACTTTGTCAATAAAATCATTGACTGATGCACCCAGAGGGTGTGATTGGTGGTGATTCTGCCTTTCTTAGGAATGAGGCCAATGGAAAGGGTTAAGCTGGCCGGAGGCATGTGGAAAATAGGCCAATTACTCTGCCGGCTGCTTGTTCTGTCTCAATTAACTTAGCTTCAGTTTCTTCATGTCTGTAATGGATGAAAGATTCCTAACAAACTTGGAATCTAAAGGTGCGGAGGAGCCAATCATGAAACCTTTGTGGAAACTTTCAGGAAGAGCTGTGGCCACTGCTTGGTCAGGATAATCATTCAAAATCTGGGTGAAGTTATCTAGTCAGATTGCGGAGTGGGGCTGCTGGGGATCGATCAAACCCCTGCCATATGCGCCGCTGTCACCCCAGAAAAGCTGCTTGCCTCTAGAAGGGTTATCCTTTTCCTCTCCTAAGTCCTTTCTCTGGTTGAGTTGAGGGAATGCCAGGCCTACCACTGCCTACTATCCCCAGCACCTGGAAGCAGGGTGACCATTTCCACAGCCAAAACACAAGTGGGCAAACTTGGAAGCTGGCCAAAAGCACCTTTGCATGGTTAGAAGCCCAGCAGAACTTTGTTTTACCATTATTTCTACCCACACCATTGATATCTGGGCTTATCTAACATGGAACTCAGCCAAATGTTGGGTTGTCTTAACTGCCACCTGATTGATTTCTCTATAGCTTTTATTTTGCTGAACCGCTGACCATAATTTGCCTGGCCTGAACCCCCTTTGACACGATACACTTCTATGATGGCTACAAAATATATTAACAAGGGCAGAGCCTGGCTAGGATCATTTTCTATAATCATTCCCATGAATATCATGAAACATAGTGACCTAGTGTCCCAGTTTTTAACCACTGCTTTGGCTGAGGCCTTTTTCCCAATGGCTGCCATCAGATCCTTGTTGCCAGAATTGTCAGTATCCAGAATTTGCTTTATTCCCCTTGTATCTACTAGATCAGTTATCTCCACAAATTCCCCTTTGAGGATCTTATCTTTAACTCTGGCAGGGACATGTGTCATAATGTGGGACCCAGGGGAAGTGGAAGCTGAAAGATTCAATGAAGCAGTGGGAGACAGGAACTGGGTAACACAATTATTCAGATGAGGTGAGACATCAATCCTCCGAGAACTAACTGTCTCGGACCCCCTCTGTATGCTAAGTAAGGGTGAAGGTCCTGTCCAAAATCTGCCGCTCCTACCTCCCCAGGAGAGAAAACTGTTGTGGCAGCAAAATTCCTTTCTAAGGCTAGGTCAGGCAGTCTAACCCTCCCTTCTTCTTGCAACAAATTGATAAACTCATCCAAGTATAGCTCAGGGGACTGGCCTTTGACACTAAGCCATGAACCTAGCGTCTTCTTGAGTCATTACCTTCCGTTTCTAATGGTGGTTCTGGTGGGAGTTGAGGGTTGACCTTTGGGCCTAAGGTATCCCTTTTATTTATCTTTCTAGCCTTTTTGCCATGATCAGGTCTGTCCACTGACTCTTCTTCAGAATTTGCAGCCAGTCTCTTCCTGCAGTTCTGCTCTTGCTCTACTGACTGTGTAGCCTCTAAGTTGGAAAGTAAACCTTGCACTTCTTAAAATAGACAAAACCATCTACCTGTAAAGGTCTAGAACAGAGTGTAACCTACAAACTAGGGAGAATTAGCAAAAAAAAAAAACATAGAATGTTTAACACCTGTTCCAAACTTCTGAAAAGTACCAAACTCCCCTGTAAGCCTGGCTGCTCTGTTGCTGTGGAGTTCTAGAATGTGAACACCTGACATGATGAAATGATTAAATTCATACCAACCTGACTAAAATGTACTCTATAAAGGAGAATGAAATGATGCTGTGGATTTCTAGAATGCATACACCTTACATGCTGAAAACCCTGATTAAATTCATACCAACCTGACTAAAAATTTCCTCTGTAAAGGAGAATGAAATGCTGAAATGATTAAATTCATACCCACCTGACTAAAAATCCTCTGTAAAGGAGAATAACATGCTACTGTGGAGTTCTAGAATGTGTTCACCTGACATACTGAAAACCCTAATTAAATTAATACCAACCTGATTAAAAAACTCCTCTTTAAAGGAGAATGAAATGCTGCTGTGGAGTTTTAGAATGTGAACACCTCACATGCTGAAAACCCTGATTAAATTCATTCCAACCTGACTAAAAAGCTCCTCTGTAATGGAGAATGAAATGCTGCTGTGGAGTTCTAGAATGTGAACACCTGGCATGCCGAAACAATTAAATTTATACCAACCTGACTAAAAAATCCTCTGTAAAGGAGAATTAAATGCTGCTGTGGAGTTCTAGAATGTGAACACCTCACATGCTGAAAACCCTAATTAAATTCATTCCAACTTGACTAAAAAGCTCCTCTGTAATGGAGAATGAAATGCTGCTGTGGAGTTCTACAATGTGAACACCTGGCATACCGAAACAATTAAATTCATACCAACCTGACTAAAAAATCCTCTGTAAAGGAGAATTAAATGCTACTGTGGAGTTCTGCAATGTGAAAACCTGACATGCTGAAAACCCTGATTAAATTCATTCCAACCTGACTAAAAAGCTCCTCTGTAATGGAGAATGAAATGCTGCTTTGGATTTCTAGAATGTGAACACCTGACATGCTGAACCAATTAAATTCATACCAACCTGACTAAAAAATCCTCTGTAAAAGAGAATGAAATGCTGCTGTGGAGTTCTAGAAAGTAAACACCTGACATGCTGAAAACCCTGATTAAATTCATACCAACCTGACTAAAAAACTCCTCTGTAATGGAGAATGAAATGCTGCTGTGGAGTTCTAGAATGTAAACACCTGACATGCTGAAAACCCTGATTAAATTCATTCCAACCTGACTAAAATGCTCCTCTGTAAAAGAGAATGAAATGCTGCTGTGGAGTTCTAGAATGTGAACACTTGACATGCTGAAAACCCTGATTAAATTCATACCAACCTGACTAAAAAGCTCCTCTGTAATGGAGAATGAAATGCTGCTGTGGAGTTCTACAATGTGAACACCTGGCATGCCGAAACAATTAAATTCATACCAACCTGACTAAAAAATCCTCTGTAAAGGAGAATTAAATGCTACTGTGGAGTTCTGCAATGTGAAAACCTGACATGCTGAAAACCCTGATTAAATTCATTCCAACCTGACTAAAAAGCTCCTCTGTAATGGAGAATGAAATGCTGCTTTGGATTTCTAGAATGTGAACACCTGACATGCTGAACCAATTAAATTCATACCAACCTGACTAAAAAATCCTCTGTAAAAGAGAATGAAATGCTGCTGTGGAGTTCTAGAAAGTAAACACCTGACATGCTGAAAACCCTGATTAAATTCATACCAACCTGACTAAAAAACTCCTCTGTAATGGAGAATGAAATGCTGCTGTGGAGTTCTAGAATGTAAACACCTGACATGCTGAAAACCCTGATTAAATTCATTCCAACCTGACTAAAATGCTCCTTTGTAAAAGAGAATGAAATGCTGCTGTGGAGTTCTAGAATGTGAACACCTGACATGCTGAAAACCCTGGTTAAATTCATACCAACCTGACTAAAAACTCCTCTGTAAAGGAGAATGAAATATTGCTATGGCCGTACTGGTATGTTTTTTACATAATACAGCTCCTCTCAGCAATGACAGCCATTATTCTACAAAGCTTTAATCATGCAGCTAACACAGAAAATCACAATATGTATAGAAATAAGCCTCCAAGACCGATTGGCTGAAAATCTGAATCCAGCTGCCAAACTTCCAACTATCTTCCACTGAAATAACTGACTTTCCCCACACCAGTGTCCTCCTCCAGAAAATAACACGTAAAATAACACACACCCATTTTATATTACATACGACCTGTAGCCAGGAATACATCGGAAAACCTCCTTAAAACAAACACCCACACCTGAAGGTCCATTTACTGCAATAAAAACATACTTGGTCAGTATAATGACCAAACCATGAAACACAGTTACAATTAAAATACAAGCCATAATAGAGCTATGCCTCATAAAACCATCTTGCTGGCCATCCATCACAGCAGAAACATTTCTGCAGCTGAAGTGTACACAAGCCGTTACATGCTCTACATCCAAAACTGAGCTGCCACCTGACACTCTTTGCTAGGGACAGTCCCTGTGTTTCCAAAATTATTTTTTTTATGTATTATATAAAATAGTTCCTTTTATAGCTAGTTTAGATGCCAATGACTAACACATGTAATTCAGATGATACAAAGATAAGCTGAACATCTCCAAAAAGAAAAGTTCTGTCCTTAATGGCCACGGGTATGTTATGCTCAGTAAGAGCTAACACCTCCACAAAAACTGTCCTATTTTGGTCTTTAGACATTGTGCCCAAAAACTCTCTTTTACAACTTAAATAATACTACCTACATGCTTGTTGCTATGGCAGTCCCTTTATAGCCGAGCCAAATACCTTGCCAAACAAGGGAAACCATCCATTACCTAGTATCTGTAAGACCCTGCCTAAGACCAAATCACAGGATGTATCATAACATTCAATTGCTTAGTGCAAGAATCTGGACAAAAATTTCAAACAATGAGGGGACAAAAGCCTAGAAGCAGTGACAGACTGCGAACATTGCTGTTATAAACTTGCAAAGTTGCTAAAATAACAAGACCAGTTCAGCACGCATTTCTGATGGGCATGAATTCATAATTTCAATGTATGTCACTATTACTGTCTACAATCACCAATGACTTGATAGAAAATCACAACTTTCAAGCTGAAAAAATACCATAGATATAAACTGCTACTTGAGGGGCAAGTGGTCTGTATCTTTAAATTCCAAGTAAACATTCCATTATTGTCTTTCATCATTTTTTATTTATTTAAAATAAAGACCCCCATCCCAGTTAAACGCCAAAAAAAAAACAGACATAAAAGGCAACCCCTATCCAACGAGATGCACCACAACAAAGAAAGTCCCCTGACAAAACAAGTGAGGCCCTTAAGGTGTACTCACTTAGATGGTCGCTGCCAGATGGCTCCATCCAAAGACTCCTTGACCACTTCCGAGCCATCAATGAATCTACCAAGGGAGGCCACTCTGCTCACTTTAAGCAGTCTAGTCTAAGGACCACCCCCTTTGACTCGAGCTAGTTGACAATGCAATTTACTGGTAAGTCGCCCTTAACTGTCACACATTCCCATGTCAAAGCCTAAATGCGAAACTTTTCTGATATGAGTTTTGAAAGTAAAAAAAAATTCTTTCAACTCTTTCTCAATGAAACTCATGTCATCTGCAAAGAATCACCTAAATATCCCTGCTAACAATGTCTTCTGTGAAGAATCACCTGACCATCTTTACTAAGATTCTTAGTTTTCTTCTTAGCCTGTGGGAAACCTTAGTAAGCTGTATAGAGCAAACTTTGCAATAACTGTTTTTTCTCCTCTAGCTTTCACTTTTTGGCACACCATGTTGTTTTGTATCTTGTATGATAGTTTACATGTGTGTGTGTGTGTGTGTGTATGTGTGTATGTGTGTGTGTGTGTGTGTGTGTGTGTGTGTGTGTGTGTGTGTGTGTGTATGTGTGTGTGTGTGTGTGTGTGTGTGTGTGTGTGTGTGTGTGTGTGTGTGTGTGTGTGTGTGTGTGTGTGTGTGTGTGTGTTTATGTGTTTGTGTGTGTCTGTATGCATGTGTATTGGCATGTATATCTGTATCTATTTCTATATCTATTTCTGTTTCTGTATCTATATCTATATCTATATCTATGTCTATGTCTATATCTATATCTATATCTATATCTATGTCTATATCTATATCTATATCTACATCTACATCTATATCTACATCTATATCTATATCTATATCTATATCTATATCTATATCTATATCTGTGTCTATATATCTATGTCTATATCTATATCTATATCTATATCTATATCTATATATACGTCTATATCTATATCTGTCATATCTATATCTATATCTATATCTATATCTATATCTATATCTATGTCTATATCTATATCTATGTCTTATCTATATCTATATCTATATCTATGTCTATATCTATATCTATGTCTTATCTATATCTATATCTATATCTATATTTATATCTATATCTATATCTATATCTATGTCTATATCTATATCTATATCTATATCTATATCTATATCTATATCTATGTCTATATCTATATCTATGTCTTATCTATATCTATATCTATATCTATATTTATATCTATATCTATATCTATTACACAGTATCTAGGAAAACAAAAAATCCACTAGCCAAAAAACAAAAATGCACTATGAAACTGTATTAAAAAGGAAAAATAACAAGTGCTACTAGTTAAAAACAGATGTAACTTAACTTCCCACTGTCATCACATGATACAAAGGCACAAATACAAAAAATACCATCACACAGTGATGCCCTAAAAACTAGACACACAGCTGGAAATGATGCACTGACACCCAAACCAAAGCATAAATGACCATGAATAAAATTTTGCTTAAACATTTCATTGCTCTCTAATGCTTGCATCCACATCCCCTTTTAGCACATGGTGTCCCTTCAGCAATGATAATCATCCTGAGCCAAGGTTTACACCAGCAGGTGGCTAGCTTAGCTGTGCTAGTTTATTCATGACACTCATTCACAGTGAGTTTAGAGTGTTCAGTCCACATACTGCATGTCTTTAGAATGTGGGAGGAAAACAGACCACCCAGAGGGGACCCACATGACAAACAAGCAGATTCCACACAGAAGGTACTCCAACCAAGAATCAAACCAGAGAACCTCTTGTTGTAAAGCAACAATGTTAACCACTGCAGCAGTGCAGCCATACTTACATTTATTAAATGCTATATCAAGTAAATTGCTCTTTAAGTGAAATGTAAAGAATACCCTTGAAAACAAAAGAGGCATCTGAATATATTGTAATGCCCTGGTATAATATGCAGGCAACACACTGAACCTTCCTGGAGCATTATGAGGGTAAATATAACCCCCCCCCCAAAAAAAATTTAAATAAACCATTAAAAATTAAATAAGTAAACATATAGCTAGAAATTATACATTCTCATTCAAAGCAAGACTTAAATGGACACCAGTAGAAAAAAATCCCAAATCATTCCTTTTTATCCAGATCCTCATCCAGTAGATTGCATTTTGCATGGAAATAATCAATTCCCTTAAAAACAAAAGAGGCTTCAGGGTTTTAAAAGATCATGTTTAAAGCGGCAAAATAAAGTTTTATGTTTTACATTCTTTATCCTTTTCTGATGTGGGTCTATTTTTTCTGGCATACTCACATGTATTTATATTTATACTTTAGAATCTAGATGTTTTCATGAAGTTTCACTGTGTGATGTCATTTTTTCCCCATTAGTGACTTTGCATTAGGTGATGGTATTGGGACGTTATATATGCTCCTGTCTAGAGGCACTTGTTATTTTCCCCACTGATGAAGCTTTAGCGAAACCAGTCTAGATGTATTTAGAGCTGCTTTTTAATAAACTTTGATACTGCATTTTTAGTCCTTTGTTAAGTTTTTTTTTTTTTTTTTTTTGCATTTTTCTGGATCCCTGCAGCCTGTTCTGGCTTCTCTCATGCTGGATTGCAGTTTTTTTTTTTTTTGTGAGTGTGTGTGTGTGTGTGTGTGTGTGTGTGTATGTTTATATATAATATATATATATATATATATATATATATATATATATATATATATATATATATATATATATATATATATATATATATATACATATATATATATATATATATATATATATATATATATATATATACATATACATATATGTATATAGACATAAATTCCACACACACACACACATATATATATATATATATATTCATATAAAATAGGATCATGGGAGGTTACTAGGGTAATGACCCTAGGGACCATACAAGCCTGACCACGTTTTACCTTTATTTCGACAATGAGCAACTATCACCCCTGTCCAAATACAGGCAGAAACCCTGGAGTGAAATTACTGTTACCCATCCAATCATCCAGATTGCATTTAAAGGAGGCCAATGAGGTGCTGTGTTCTGCTTGACATAAAGTGGGAGTCTGTTCCAGAGGTGTTATAACATCTGGGAGACAAATCTCTCCCTCGAGCTGGTTCTATTAATGTCACATACCAGTTTAAGGCCATTAGAGCATGTAACTCATGTACCATTTGACTTATGGATATGCAGCATTTCCAGTAATGCAGGGTCAAAGATTACCTTATATGCAAGGCGGAGATTGCCTCCAAGTAGTCTGTATGAAAGAGAATAAAGTGACAGTGATTTGGGACAATCCTCATAGAACAGATGCTGAAGATCTTGAATTTTCCTTGTGAGGAACCTTTATGGTCTCTCCAATTACTGCTGGTGCTTAGAAAGGTACATACCGAAATGGGCATTATACTCAAGTATTGGCCTGATGAGGGAAGAGTGCAAGGAGGTTATAACATCTTTTTTTCTGGAAGCAATACCCTTACTTATGAGATGAGCAATATACAATGCCCTTCTTACCACTGTGCAGACATGGTGATCAAAGGTAAGATAACTATCAACCTGTATGCCCCTGGTCTCTCACCACTGAGTGTGATCTTAGGGTGTTGTTAACAGTGTGGTAGTTAGCAGGAACATTGCTCTTACTGAAATGGATGATAATACATTTTTTGCATTGACTTTAAGGCCATGACTTTGCCACCAATCATTTGCTTGTGTAATACCCTCTTGTAGGATGTTGACATTGTTTGGAGATTCTATGACCACTCGCAGTTTGCAGTCATCAACAAACTTTGTCAACCACAGACCTTTAGTTTTAGCTTGCACTTTGGAGAAATAGATTCCAAAGAGTACAGGTCCCAGGACTGATCCCTGTGGAACACCACTGGCTACAAGTCTGCTGTTGGAGGTGGATTCACCTATTTTGACTATATGCATTTTATCAGAGAGTCACTTAGTGCCCCATCTAATGATATATGTATATATATATATATATATATATATATATATGTGTGTGTATATATATATATATATATATATATATATATATATATAGATATATATATATATATATATATATATATATATATAAATATATGGGATTATAGTATGAATGATCAAAATGTTTAAATGGGAAATAGAAAGCATCAGCACTAAAGACAATGACCCTTAATACTATTGAAAAGTTGCTAAAATAGAACCTATAGAAAAATCACACCAAATATACACTAAAACCATCTATTACACTAGCTTATCTTTGTCTGAATGTTGGTATTGTTACAGTTTTTTTTTTCTTTTAAGATAACATATAGGGTTACAGTTTATTTTACATTTGTTGACTGGGATAGTCCGACTGGATTCATGTCCATTTTCAGCAGAGGCCTGGGGAGAAAAGCTCCAAGGTAAACAGATACAATAAAACCAATGAAAACATATTACAAATATGGTATTGACAAATAATACATAAGCAAACATGAAAGGACAAGTTCAACAGGTTGGAGTTACTCCCTGGAGACAGTCAGGGGTAAATTGAACAGTAATTTGATTAATAGATTTTTTACATTCTTGATGAGAGTTAGCCAGGCTTGTTACAGTGGCAAAGCCAGGTTAGTGCCAGATGTTGTTTGAGTGTAGTTTTAAATTGGCCTAGGGAGGAGAGCAAAGTAATATCAGCTGGAAGTAAGTTCCAGGCTCTGCCTGCAGAGTTTACAAAGAGGGAATCACTGGCTGCATTGTTAGTTTTGATTGTCTGAATTAGTAGTCTGTTTGAGGATCAAAGCAGTTGTGGAGTGTTATAGGGGGTGATAAGATTTTAAAGTACCGGAGTATTATCTGGATTATGAAGTATTTTATTAGCCATAATCAGTAGGTTATATTGGATTAGACTGGGTAGTTCAAGCCATTCAAGCTGGTTAAGATTGATGCAGTGGTGTGTCCTAAAAGGCAGGCCAGTAGCAAACCTGGCAATGTGATTATAACAGGTTGAGAGTTTATTAAGTACAGTCTTGTTTAGATTAGAGAGTAGGGGGATGCATATAGAAGTGTTGAAAGTAGGTGAAAGCAAGCTATGGCAATTTTGGCTGGAGGGGGCGAGGAAGGCTTTTATTCTGTAAAGTGACCCTAGTTTTTTTATTGATGGTTTTGATCGATTGGTTTACATGTAGGTCAAATTTTAGATTATTATCAATAATGACACCTAATAGTTTTGTAGAGGGGTCGGGGAGATTATTTTGCCATCATTTGCATTTATGGTAAAGGTAAAAGCAGCAGACCTTTGTGTTGGTGAGAATAACAGCATTTTAGTTTTTTTGGGGATATAGTACCATTCAACATTCAGAGAGCCAGTTTTCTATAGTATTAAAGGTGGACCGGTAGCAGACCACAAATCTGTAGGACATGTAGCTGAGCAAATCAGTGTGGAGTCATCAGCATATTGGATACAGCTGACATTTGGGATGACAGTATACAAGTTGTTAATAAAAATGGAAAACAGTAGGGGGCCTAATATGAAGCCTTGTGGTACTCCAAGGGTGTTAGATAAAAGGTTAGAGAGCTTGTTCTGCCACAGAACAGCCTGCTGTCTCCCACTGAGGTAGGATTTAAACCATTGAAGGGCTTTAGAATCAAGACAGAAAGTTTGCAGGGTGTGAATCAGAAGTTGTTGGTCAACCATGTCAAATGCCTTGGAAAGATCCAAGAAGAGGGCTGAGGATATGTGATTATTGTTACAGTTAGTGTTTATGGTATTGGTAAAAGCTAGTAGGAGTGACGTAGTGCTGTGGTGTGGAAGTAAGCCGTGTCGGGTATCTGCCATGAGGTGATACTGGATTAGGTGGTGCATGAGCTATTTGTGTATACATTTTTCCATAATCTTTGCAAGTGAAGAAAGTATAGCTATTGGTCTATAATTGGAGAATTCAGTGGGGGAGCCTCCTTTATGTAGTGGGATTATGTAGGATGTTTTCCAAATGGTGGGAATTTTAGCCTCTGCTATGGTACGATTAGTTAGTATTGATACTGGGTAGGCAATAGCATCAGCTGATTTTTGAAGGTACTCGGTGGGGAGTTGATCAGTGGAGAGTGTAATGGGTTTTCATTTTTTGATCAAGGTACAGATAAGTGAAGTGGACACTGGTTGGAAGCTGAACGAGTGTAGGTTCATAGGGATGGTACTATCAGGGCCAGGGGAGCTAGGAAGTAATTGGCTAGCTAGGGCTTGAATTGTCTCAGTAAATAAATGGTTAAAACTATCTGAAAAATCCTCAGCAGCAGGGATAGGGGTAGAAGTTTTTCCAGTTTTTAGCAGAGGCAGGGTTATGGTTCTGGTTTTCAAACTTTACTAAGGTGGGATGGGGAACTATACCTAAAAGCTGCAAAAAAACTTGATATCAGTATGAATAGAAGAGGGTTTCTCCTAATATTACTTATAAAACCCTGTCAGTGTCAACTTCCAGATGGGATGGCAGGAAGGCAAGAGTTTATATGATTAGCTATGCCTGAATATTATATATATGTTAAATACAAACCAAGAAAAAATATGAAATCCACTGTGTCATTCTCTCAGACCAATACTTCTTTACACACAGCACCAGGGCTTTTGCCTGTTTACATTCAAACATCTTCAGACACTGCAAAAGTGATAGTCTTAAGGAACAAAACAGTGGGATGGGGAACTATACCTAAAAGCTGCAAAAAACTTGATATCAGTATGAATAGAAGAGGATTTCTCCTAATATTACTTATAAAACCCTGTCAGTGTCAACTTCCAGATGGGATGGCAGGAAGGCAAGAGTTTATATGATTAGCTATGCCTGAATATTATATATATGTTAAATACAAACCAAGAAAAAAATATGAAATCCACTGTGTCATTCTCTCAGACCAATACTTCTTTACACACAGCACCAGGGCTTTTGCCTGTTTACATTCAAACATCTTCAGACACTGCAAAAGTGATAGTCTTAAGGAACAAAACAGTGGATTTCAAATATTTTCTTTTTTTTATTTTGTTTTTATTTTGTTTTTTAAAGTCTGGTGCCGGGTGTTTCTCCATTCCGTTTTATTTTTATATGTTAAATATGTATACATTTGGAAAACTAACATATGTTTCCATCTAGTATAGAAAATGAGTAATTAGAGAATGTTTCAGTTGTATTTTTGGATCAAGGTTGAACCCAGTTAGAAGAGGTGTAATATATAACAAAAAAAAAAAAAAAACAGGGTTTGAACTGAAATAAAAAAAATCATATCATACATATATGATTTTTTTTTCCAGTTCAAACCCTGTTCATACCATACTTAGCATCTATGTAGACAGCCGCGGTGGTGCAGCGGTAGCATTGTTGCCTCACAGCAAGATGTTCTCCTGTTTGATTCTCGGCGGGAGTGCCTGCTGTGTGGAGTCTGCATGTCCTCCCCACGGTTGGGTGGCATTCAAAAGATATCCGTAAACGGGTGTGCCTTTGTTGAAGGTTGGAGGTCGAGCTGGCACCTCGGCATTCGTGAAAATCTACTGCCAATCATTAGCAGACCAGAGTTCTGCTGTGGCGACCCGTAACTGGGGAAAGACAAACAACAACCATTCTTAGCATCTATGCATCATTTTTGGAAGGATAAAGAAAGTAAAAGAAAGAGAAGCTAAAATAATAGGAAATAAGTCTGAAGAGAATATAAAGAGGTATGGAACTATGATAGGGGGAAAGAAGTGATAAACAAGAGCGAGGGAAGAGCAAGAATGTGAAAACAAAGTTAAATTACTGAAAGTTAATAAAAATAGAAAAGAATGTCAATGTTATAATGTTACAAGAATGTCATTGTAGAATTTTGGAAAAATATTACTTGGTGCATCCATGCAAAGAATTAAAAGGAGAAAAGAAATACTATAGAAGGTAGGAAAAAAAGATTTGAGAGACTTTATGAAGTAAGGGATTTTTATGGAGAATTGTGTTGGATAAATTACCAGTAAAAGGTAGTATGATGTATAAAATAATAGAAGAATGTATAATGTTTAGTGAATCTAATGAAGAAAAGCAATAAAAATATCTCCAAAATGCAAAAAGTACAAAATGGTCAGGAATCAGTTTTAAAATTACTTGAACTGGAAGGGCTTCAGTAATATAAACATGAATATGGTATTATATGAAAAATATAAAAATATGAAAAAGTAAGGAAATGTGAAACTGATAAATGAGACAAAACACTGTTTGTTGAGATGTGGGTATTGCAGAAAGGAAGATGTGATGAATTATTATATAATAAAAACAGAGACAATGAAAAATATGGTTATGGAAGAATAAAAGCAAAGACAGAGGAAAGGATAAAAGTGTAACATATAACAAGGAAATGTTGAGATGAAAAGTTCATTCTGATAAAAAGAAAAGGGTAAAGAATGTTAAAATGAATGTGAAACTGAGAGTAATATTATGAATATAATATGTATAAACAAAGAAACTCTTATTATTTTTAAATACATACAATGAGAGCTTTCACATACACAGAACTATCATCAACTGAGGAAGATGGGACCTTGGCTAAGCATATCAATTAAAAGAGAGAGTATTCAGAACTGCAGTGCCCCCTTATGTTACACGGCAGTGTTACTGTTGAAAAACTAATCAAGGTAGCTGGTGTTAGAATAGAACCTACAAACTTCATATCTTCCACCACCAAAGGGAAGTCTGCCAAATATTGGGCTACTGACACTACTTGCTAAATGAAAGCAAATATTGATGAAAGTGCTAGCAACATATTAAGTTCTTCTAAGTAATACTATGCTTGTGTTTTAATACCATAATCAATGACTGTGCTAAAGACAAGAAAATCATTTATATCATTTAAAAACATTGATTAAGAAAGCATCAAACGTCCTTTAATGCTTCCAAAACAGCTTGCTTTTATTTTCCTGCTTGATCAAGTTGTTGTTCAGAAGAAGCAATATTAAAGATGAACTTATGCATAAGTTTCTGAAAATGAAGTCATATAAAAGAGGAGGGAACACCAAACGTAGCGTATGTTATAGTCATTTTCTGCACAGTGACTACATCCTGAGAAAAAAGAAGATAAAGAAAAACTGTGACATTGAAGCCTGTTTTACAGGACATACATAGTTTTAAAATAATGTATTAACAAAATGAAGTCCTTTAATGCATAATTACCATTGATATTAAGTATAATGCAAACCAGACATTGTACTCCCTGCCTTTTCATTCTCCCTTGTGTCACCTGTTCATGCCCTTCAGTTATGGAGTGATATGACATTTTTGCCTAGGTAATAGGATTGACAGGTGACACATGATGCAAACATAATGCATTAGAAGAGCACAGCTGTACGAAGAACTTGGTATATCTACCTTCTATATATGTCCTCCCAGCAACATTCAGTGCGTCAGGTGCACTGAAGAGACATGCAGTGTGCTGTCATGGAGGCCATACAGTGGCAATAGTGACTAAAGAGGAAGCAGGATGAAAATGTGCATCAGGGAGGAGAGAAGCACTGGTCCTCATATAATATGTTGGGGTTAAGCGATCGTAAAGCTCTTTGTTAAATTTACTTCGAAGTGGCACCAACTGCTTTGAGCATCAACTGTGGAGCACATCATTATTTAGATAGCAGATTATAGATAGCAGAATATGAATCGCAGGCTGTGTAATATGGCACGGAAAGCCACTCAATGGTGTAAAAATTGGCTCAAGGTAATTTAGTCTCTGACTAATGTTGTAAAATAATGGGCATGGGTGATAACTGGGTTGAGGATTTGACCTATGCCAGGGAGGAGGAAGGCGTTTACATTCCCCCATTGGCTAGATTGTGTGCCTACTTTGTGCCTATCATAAAGCCATGCAGCCTTGGTTCAGTATGGCCTGGAGTCTAGTTGCTCAGCTTGGGTTACCTGGAATAGTACTATTGAACAAAAGTTGGGCATAAAACCAATCAGCCTACTAAACATGAGCTAAGAATTGTTATCCTCAATGTAGGTTCACTGACAGAGCTTAGAAACCAATAACATGAAGGTAAAGAGAAGGTTAGATATCCTCTGTATCCATGAGACAAGATGGAAGGACAGCAAGTCTACTGTGGGAAAACCGACTGGAAATGGTGTATAGGCTAGAAAGGGTGTGGTATCTGTGGTGAGAAAGACAATGAGGGATGTCAGCAGGGGATAAGGCAGTATTTATTATCTCAGCCGATGCCTCAGAGTTGTGAAAGCAAGGAAGAGGGTGAATTCAGGCGGTAGTTATAGGACCTTCTAGGTACAGCAAGACAACATGAGTTAATGTTGATAATGGGGGACCAGAGTGCACGTGTTGGGACAGACAGTACATGATATTAGGACTGCCTCGGTCCACATGTGTGCATGCCAACAGAAATGAAGAATGCAAAGCCATTCTTGACTTCTGTCTGGCAAATGGTTTAAAGGTGGCTAACACATGGTTCAGCAACAGAGACATGGACAAGATTATATAGAAGAGAGCCCAACATGCAACTCGGGTAGATCTACTCCTTATAAGGAGAGGGCACTGGGGTAGAATCAGTGACTGCATTGTTATCCCCAGTAAAACATTTGTCTTAGAGAATAAACCACTGGTTGCCACAATTAGCTCTAAGGACTGGTTAGGGAATGCTCTAAGGTCAACAGAGACTAGGCTGAAGACCTGGAAGTTGACCCTTGAGAAAACACAAGAGTTCAAGGTAATACTCAGGTCTGTAGCACCTCAAGAAAAAGAGGAAACAGGTGGAGTTGAAGAAGAAGAATGGCATCACCTCAAAACAGCACATGTGTGGACTATAGAATAGATATGCAGCTGAACTAGGTATGAAAATAAGTTATCTAAGGAAAGCTGGTGGGATGCAGAAGTCCAGGAATTCGTCAAAAGAAAAAGGGAATGAGGAAAAAGAAAGAGATAGAAAAGGTGGACCAAGCTAAGAAGGAATATTGATTGGCAAGCAAAAAGGCAAAGAAAGCAGTTGCAGTAGCAAAGATCAAATATATCAGTGGCACTATACAGGCTTCCATAAAGGCAGTCAGCAGAAGGCACAAAGAAACTTCAGCAGGTTGCTAGGCAAAGATGTAAAGATAAAGAAAATAGCCACAGACACCCTTAACAAGGAATGTCAGCAACAACTTGCTCAATAGTCCAGAAGACATTAAAGGCAGCTAGAGAAAGTACTTCAGGAAGCTTCTGAATGAAGAAAACCCCACAGAAGCTATACTACCTTAGACACAGCCTATGATGAAAGAAGCAGAGAAACATACCCTAGAAGAAGTAAGTGTTGAGAACAACACTAAGGAAAATAAAGTCAAGGGAAAGCCATAGACTTTGATGAGATGATGGCAGCTATGATCAATATGTTGGATGAAGCAGTAGAATGATGGCTCCAGAAGGTACTCATAGCAGTATGGAGAGAAAGATGCACCCCAGATGACTGGAGAATAAGCATTCTCTTGTGTGTGTACATGGACAAGGGGGCATTCTCGACTGTGTTTAGTATAAAAGAATCAGACTCCTGTCATAGTGCATACAATTCTGGAGATGGTGATTTATAAATCAATGCACAAAGCAGTAGAGAGTAAGATGGTAGATGATCAGTTCAGATTCAGATCAGGATGCAGTACAGCCGACACAATGTTTGCAGTGAGACAGACAGTTGAGTGGAAGCTAGAAATGAGGAAATGGTCCAATTCGACATTCCAGACTTCAAGAAAGCATATGACAAAGTCCAAAAAGAAAGCTGATTTGGGCAGTCCTGCATCTTGTTCGATATCCAAGAAACACAGGTAGAAGTAGTGCAAAGTATATACAAGTGCCAAATGACTCAAATGCAAATAGTGTTTGGACCCACAGAGAGGTTTCCAGTGGAAGTGTGTCCATGTGTGCTCTGGGGATCAGCTCTGAGCCCACTACTATTCATTCTAGCGATGGACTGCTTTAGCAAACAGGTCGGGGGAGACACATCAACAAACTGCTGTATGCAGGCATTGTGGCATTACAGGCAGACTCTGAACAACAACTTCAGCAAATGATAGGAGAATGTTGTGTCTTTCGGCTTTTCCCAGTTAGGGGTCGCCACAGCGGGACTCCGGTCCACTAATGATTGGTAGTTGATTTTTACATGCTGAGTTACCAGCCCTGATGCACAATCTTCAACGAAGGTACGCCCATTCACAGAATGCAAAATTGCTGGAACATGGGATGAAACTGAGTGCAGATAAGACAATGGTATTGGCAGTAAATGGGGTAAATCAGAAGAATCTGAGAAGTGAGGTAGAAGGGAGATGGTGGAATAGGTTAATAGCTTCAAATATCTGGGAGGGGTGGTTCGCATTTACATCACTTGGCTATGTGCAAAATCCATCCATGATCATTTAACTGTGCTTTATTTTAACTGCTCTAGTTAAAGTGCAATATAAATCCTTCTTGTATGTTAACTGTTGCTTAAGTATTTCCCTGTCTGCACTGATGCCACTTTGGAGTGGGTCATGTCTAAATAAGGGTCCTTGGACCACCTCTCCTATCCAGTTATCAGATTTACAATAAATAAAAATAAATGTAATCACCTCTTTCATGCAGATGGCGAGTTACTGTATATACTAATAAGAAGATAACACGTTTTGATAATTAAGGAGAAACCAATGGCAGTTATCGTCTTCCCTGTCATAAAATTATGAAAATAAATGCAATAGTAACTAAAATATTCTGTATCATCTAGTTTGCCCTCAACACGTCCCTGTGCATTTTGAAAAAGTTAAACATTTTTGGTACTCAGTGGCTTTATATTAGTAGCATTAATCCACTACTGTCAGTAAGGAAATATGTTTAAATTCTTTTATATTATTTTTCTTACCTAATGAGTTAAGGTGTGCTCTGTGCTTTAGTTTGTGTTATCTTACTTTGCAACTAGTAACAAAAGCAAAATATCTGCAGTTCTGTATGGAAACAATCGGGCAAAAGAAACAATTATATATATTTTCTTATGGCGCTTACAGATACATTCCATATTTACTTTTATCTTAGATCTAAAAGGTATTTTGCAATTTTGGGATTTATGTTTTATGAAAGATGCAGATGTACACTTAAAAGAAATTTCACACAAAATCATAATGTTTGTTTTTATCTCAGGGCAATTGAGAGAAAAACAAGTCTTTCCCTCTTGACACGAAGTGTTTTCTACAAATTGAATGGATTTTAATTATGATAGCCTTTATTTCTCACAAACATCTTCACGACATTCAAAAATTCATGAAGTGTTTATGAATCACAAGTAGTTTGATGTAGTACTTCTGATGGTTTTATGACTTGACTGTGTTTATAGTTAATACAATGTGCATATTTTACTTCTGTTCTATCTTAAATGAGGCTATATGTGAATTAAAACGCAAAATATGACATTTTACTTTGGTTTTGTCAGTGGTATTCTGTTAACCCTCTTTTCCTAGGATTGGTAATTGGCATTTTAATATGAGTTATAATCTATATTGAAAGCTTTGGAGAGTATTGCATAAAGGTCAGAAGTGTATGCTTAGTAACTGTTTACAAGTCGAGACCTAGTTACTGAGATTCCAAATTACTGATTATACAAAGCAGAATAACAGAAGGACACTACTATAAAGAAAAAAATAAATTAAATGAAAAAGACATCAGCAGTCAGTAGCTCAGGTCAGTATGCAATTAAATATTGATTGTTTGGGGAGACGACTTCCATTTCTTTGTAGAGAAAGATTACTAGTTGCTTCTTTTAAAATGAACTCTAAAACAGAAATCATACATTTGAAGATTAAAATATGCACAAGCAAATGTACTCCTCATTCTAAGTGTAGTAAAGCTAACATGACCTAATTTGAATTTATTTTCTTTGCTTTTCCTAATTTTAAGAAACAAATCCTCATCTTAATGAGGAAAGGTTTGATACATGTATCCATGTATGACATGTGACAGGGCAGGTGGCTTAATTTGCTTAAGCACCTTATTTTTGTAAGAAAATACATTGCACCCATGCCCAAATAGCTTGATTGGGCACATCTACACCTAGGTACTATTAGGAAGCACTTTGTGTAGGACAGGTGTTCTGATATTTGAACAAACACAATGTTTTTAGTAACATAATTTGCAGCATAAACAACACATTCCAGAAGGCTGAAACATCCACTCTTAGTAGATCTTGGTTATCATAAGTTCAAACTTTGGATCCCAGCAGAGATAATCAACCCATTTTAATTTTTGAGAGCTCTGCTGGGTGTCAATAAAATAAGTTTAGACATGAATTCAGTGTGTTACTGGTACTAGCTTAAATTTCTTGCTTAAATGCCACTGAAAAAAACATGTGAACCTGAAAAACATAGTGAGACACGCACTATGAGAGAGAAACTGTTAGAGAGAAGTTTCATTTATGAAGCCTTGCAAGTGCTTTCAAATCAATCTGCCTGCTCATTTCTCTTCAGTGGACTGGAGAGTGATGTTTAATTTAATGTTTAATATAATTTAGCACATTTAAAGTTATTGTTTACTAATGCCTACCCTTAAGCAAGGTAGTGCAATATAACCTACTCTGATTATGCTAGGATGGCAGAGCTAGATTTATAAACATACTGGATTGCAAGGAGGCAAAGCACATCAAATGGGTGAATTGGGGAGTGGCTTGTCCTTCTACTTGGCTGGAATTTTGATGTTCACATTAAAAAATGGTGTATCTAAATTTATTAAGATGAATTTTGTTTAAATTGAGTATATCCTCGTACTGTATCAGTTCAATAAAACCTGATAAAGGTACATTCACTATTTTGTTGTCAGAAGTTATGCATATCTTGATACCTTGAAGTTTTTGACCTTATCTATCATAAACTAAGTGTTGTTCTACCTGAAAATAGTTCTGAGAATTTGATGTGTATCTGATATCCTTTCGGATCTCGTACTATTGAGCGAAAGCTCAAACAACCAAAGCCACATTGGCCGAACATACTTTAGCAAAAGTGCTTTTCACCGAAAAAGCACTTTCGCTAAAGTACGTTAAAAAACTAGAAAACAACAAAATAAAAAAAACAAAAACACATTACTCATGTTTGCACTGAGGGGCAAGCCCCCCTGCACCCCCACACCCCCTACTTTTATATTCTCACTCCGAGATTGCACTACAGTGGGGAAAAGGGAATATTCCCTTATCCCCACTGTGCTACAATCTCAACAGCAGCCATCTGCCCACATTTTCATCCTTATTTAAGCACACTTTTGCGAAAGTGCTTTTTTGGTGAAAAGCACTTTTGCGAACGTGTGCTCAGCCATTTCACTTTTGGTGAAACGGCCATTCAATAAAGAGTATGGATCCCATCCTTTCATACCCCATTCTGTTAACTATGGTCTACAGAAATTCCTCCTACTACAGTAGAATACATACAACTCATTCTGGCTTTCCAGCCACCTTTCTTGCCACAATCTGATACCAAGCAGTCTTCAATAAAGGGCAATCGTGTATCTGAGTTTCCTCTTGTCTCACTCACTAATCTAATTCAGTAGTTCCTTTTCTCTCCTTTTCTGCCTCTGTTGCATTAGTTTTGCCCCTGATAGATGTCCTGTCTTGACTGACTGTATCTGAAAACCAGATTTCAATCAAACTCTGAGACTTTGAAACTTGTAACCTTAGTAGCCACTACCAGAGGGGTCTGAATCATTCTGATTTTCTGCTTTGACAGTAAGAAACAGTTCCCTTCTAGGTCTAGGAGGGTATAAAACTGCATAGTTCTTGCTGTTGCTCTGTCTTCTCCAGAACAATCAGGGCAATGAACTCTTCACAGAACATCTGTAAAGACAATAACGTTTAATTTTTCTTTTCCTTGACAATACTAAGATTGAGTAATATGTAGGATGGCATCCTTTTTTGGACTTTCCCAGATATTCATTTATTAAAATCCAACTTTATTGCTGTAAACACTCATTTGTAACATACAATACCATGATGCAATGAAATCAATTAAAATACTAAACACATAACATCAGTAGTTAATAAGCCCATTAAATACTAAAATAATGTATACATTAGTAAAATAAATTAATGCTTGATCACAACATGAACAAGAAAAAGTAGTGACCCACATCACCAAAAACAAAAAAGAAAAACAAAAAAGAATATTCTATACCAGAAAGTTCTACAATTATGCCTTAAAACAGCAAGCCACAAGCTAGATTAATAAATAAGGTCTACAAATGAAAAGACGGATGCATCCATATTAACTGCAGTTATTCCTGATAAGATGCTTATTATTCCATAGTTTAATGTTATAACTTAAGGTGTGCATAAGGGCTTCCAATAAGTTGCATTTGCTTTCCTGTGTTTAATTAGGAGGGCAATACAAGTCGAAACTACTGACCTAATCCAGACATTTCCTAAAGACCCTATTCCATTTGGGGGATACTAACTCCAAAAAAGGCAGAACTTCCCATCATCTAAGTGGACAGTGGAGCCCAGAGTGCACCTGCTATTCCATTAACAAGCCTTGACAACATTTGGATGACTATTTCACAAGGCCAAATAAGATGGAAATAGTTCTCCGACCTCCCACCCAAACTGTCAGCATTGGTCCTTTCTACTCCACTATGTCTTGTGAGAACAAATATACACATATTTTAACAAAAATTTAATTAGAAGTGGCCAACATAAGCTACGCAGCCTAAGATAACAGATTTTCCATCCTCATGTTCCCTCTAGTTGGACTATTGAGGCATTGGCCAATACTTACTATTCCTGTCTAAGCCTGAGTTTAGCCTTACTCTGCCCTCTGGAGAGAAGCGATGCCCTACATGATGACACTACTCACTACCAGTGATTGGGGAACTTAGCCTGAATTTCATTACGAATGAGAACATGCTGCTTATCTGAGTCCCAGATGCCTGTAAGATAAAGGAAACCCGCCTGGACCTGATTGTTCCATATGAGGGATACATCTTCAAATCAAATTTAGGGGATTTCTGGAAAATGTATTAATTGCTTGGCAGGGCTTAGACTTGAAGAGTAGCTGAGCCTTGAACCAACTAACAATGTCTCCTGGGTCCCAGACATTGCAGGACAGAGAAATAAAAATAGTGACCTTATTGTCTTGACACAACTTAATTTTTCTTTCTAACCATAGAGGAGAGTGGGTCATCCTAGCTCTCAAGAACGCCTTGCAGACTTTGGACTTTGCATAGTTGTGAAGGCATGGTGCTTTAAACCCTCGTAAAGATTTAGGAACATATAATTTCTTTCTGCTTATACACGGAGGGTGCCCAGGCCATATTATGTCAAAAATGGATTTTTGCAGTTGTTTAAAGGGCAAAAGCGACTTAGGGAGGTGACAAAGAACAAAAAAAAATTTGGTGGAACCCACAGTTAACTAGTTGGATCCTGTTCATAAAAACCAAAGCCCTAGATATCCACAACAAGATCTTCTGTTTTATAAAGTGAGAAACAAGACCCAGATTCTCTGAGATGAGATTAATCAGGTCTGTTGTCATCCAGGCCCCCCAAAAGATAAATTTATAAGATATCTTACCTTATTGGAAGAGGTCTGTTCTACACCACTGCAATAGCAGTATGGTTGAGAGGAAAGATTATTATTTTATTCTGTTGAGTCTGAGCTCTGACCACTGTTTAACCTCATCCAAGGTAATGAGAACTGGTTCTAGCTGCTGGAAGGGGTTGCTAAACCTTATCAAGCAATCATCTGCAAATCATGTAATTACCCCCAAATAATAGCAGTCTCACATGTATTTTTAAGAAAAGATTAGCAGCAGGTGTTGCCAGGGCCAAATTCAGGGGAGATAAGGGGACATCCCTACCTGGTGCCACACTTAAGGGTAATCGCCTCTGACCTTATCCCATTTGCCCACACATAAGCTGAAGGTTTCATATAAAGCAACTGGAATAGACAAATAAATGAATTTAGTAAGCCATAGCTTTTCAGACATGACATAAAAGGGCCAGGCTATTGTGTCAGCTGCTTTGGAAAAATCCAGTAACACTGCACCAGTGCACCAGTTGGGGTATTTCACCCTCTTCTAAATCAAGGAAATGAAAAAGAAGACACCAAAATAAATAATTTAATTATTATGAACAATGCATCTATTTTCATTTCTTTGATTTACTTCTAAATGCCCTCCTTTAACTGCGGCATAGAAAAAAATCATTTTACAGTGTTTGTGCTGGGTATTATTTATTCCACAGAAGCAACTGTGAACATTTCTCCTTATTTATAAAGCTAGATATTTGCTACATGAGTGATGATTGTTGATGTTACGCACATGGGCACTGCAAATGCGAGTAGACAAATAGAATTATTCTCTTTTTTAATGATCCAGCTCTATCAACCTGAAACCACCTTGCCTTCATTGTACATTACTGTTTGCATAGCACTGAAATAGAATGTTATGCTACATTTAATAGTCACCATAACTCTTCTTGCTAAGTGTCTAGACATTAAGAAAAAAATTATCTTGTGCACATCCAACATATACAAGCATTTTTTTTTTTTTTGCTGGAGAAATACAGAGTCATTTTGTTGGAAGGCACAGACAATGACAACAGTAGAGCCCATGATGTTCCAATAGCATGAATAATGGTTGCAGACCATTCATATCATAATGGTGTTAACTGCTGTAGGCCACAGATGTTGTTGCATAAGTTTTGAAGCCATCTCTGCTGGACCCCAGCCTTACCCCTAGGCAGATGTTGAGTTATTGCACAACTTCACACTAATGAAGACACAGAACATCACTGAATATGTAGTCAGAGTACTGACGCATCACTTTTGCTCCTAACTAAGTATATCTGGAGGTGCATTATAGAATAGTCCTAAGACAAGCAGCAACTGTTTACGGTGTGTGCCCCACACTATACAACATGGTACAATACAATACAACAGCAGTTAAAGCAAGGGGGGACCATATTGTTAGCTGGCATTGGTGTGCAAGCAGGAAAGAAGAGATGGGTGAGAAACCAGAGGAGGACATGGCTTTGACAGGCCCTTATGCAAGGCACAAATGACTCCTATATGCAATGGCACTAACAAATAGTTGATGTATGGTTCACAACTATGGCCAATGACAACACAAACAGAACAAAAGGATGCATGTATTTATACACCCAGGTTATGCAGCACAGTGCATGAACTAGATATACTGTGCATCGGACATTACCATACCCAGCCCACATGAACCAGAGTATTGGGCAGCCTAAAGTCCATCATCATTTATTCAGGTGTGGGGGGGGGGGTCAAAGTGGCATGGGACAATAACTAGTATAACTGGAAAGATCTTGAGTAGTGCCTGCAGCAAGCCTGCATGCAGCTAGAGAGTTGTGAGGTGCTAGGGATCCTTCCCATCAGACATTGGTTTGGAGCTTCATGGGGTGGAATGCCAGTTAGATGTATCATCTGTGCTTGCAGTCCAGTCTGCAGACACATTTCAAGAGAATCCATGTCACATTGGCCAGCTATGTGCCAGTGTCACTTCAGCCCATGCAATATGCTTGTGGCAAGTGGGCAACTACCACTATGCCCTCTCTGGCTAGGGTTATGTAAGATTTCGGAAACATCCGACAGGTACCAGGCTGTTGTAGATCTCTGTGACCCTGAGTGGCACGTGTGGTGGGATGTACCCATGGTGGAGCTTGACAAATGTCATTCATGTCCACATGAGCATCCATGGCTGATGGCAGCAACAATGGTAAAACCAGAAGTGTTGTATCCACATCCGCATAACAGGCAGAAGCTATAGTTGGAGGCCACAGTGCAGCGAGAAGAGTATTGCTGGAGTCAGCATAATACACGTCATGCATTGTGATATTCTGCACCAGTGTGCCCATTACTTTATGCTATTGTATATTGCTAATGTACAATTGTGGCCATTGCTATTTGCGAAGGTATATTGTTTGTGCACCATTATGTTCATTCCTGTCTGCTGTGGTACAGTGTGTGTCCATCACTGTGGCTATTTCTTTTTGTTAATGTATACTGTCTGTGCATCCTTCTGGTTATTGTTATTTGCAGGGGTGTACTGTTTGTTGTGTACTAACACTATTAGCTTTAGCAGCTGCACACACTGTACCTTTATAACTGTATAGACTGGTGTACATGATGTGCTACATTCTACAGTAATACACCCCATCAGTTGACACATAGATGCCAACTGTGGTAGGATACAATTTAGGAAGCCACTAACACAATGGTGTGCCAAGCTGTCTTGCCTGTTTAGTGGTTGTTGGACAGTGTGGAGGATCTGCTGATGGGCACCTATATGGGCAGGATCTGCTGATGGGCACCTATATGGGCATGTGCCAAGTTCAGGATATCAAGTGGCAATACATCAGGATATCCAATACCTACCAGTCATCTTGTGGGTGCACCACAATGGATGTCAGCTGATTCCCCTGAATGTCTGCTTGGAATATTTGCGGCAATTACCCCAGAAGAGTAAGGCTTTGAGCTGTTAACAAACTGCTTGTTTTATCTTATAGTATAGGCTGTGATTCTTTCCACCTCCATTGGCCCTTTCCATGAATGAGTGAGTCAGTGAACCAGACAGTGCTTCATGGTCACCTCTGAAATGGAACACTTGTTATCCAGTTAACAGATGTATTTAAAAAAGGTATAATATTCTCACCAAAATTATCATGGAGTATGCTGCACAAGATGTCCAGCAGCCTCCTTCAGCAGCAGCTAGTGCCCGCAGTACATCCAGACATACACTTGCCAGCCTCACACTGTTCAGGGGCACCATATTCAGATTTATATTCCCAGAACAAGGCCCAGAGCAGCACTTCCTGCAGTGCCCAAAGCAGCAACTTCTCCTTTTATAGCAGGCTACATAATCTACTCTTCCACCCTCAAAGCTTCCAATAAGACCATAATTGGTGCTCCATTCCTAAAGGGCATTATGCAGGCTGTTCATTGATCCTGGTGGCTTGGCCATCTGTGCTTCAGTCCAGGGGTGAATTTTCTTTCTATATGCCTTATCCAGTCCCTTTTGCAAGTAATTTTTTAGTATGTAGTGTAAAGAGTTTAAAGTTTGATATGTCCTGTATGCTACTGTTTAAACATTTTTATATATGATGTGCACTGCTTTCCTGAGCATTATCGGCATTTCTGAATGTCTTTTCTAATTATATATTTTACGCATTTACTTTTGTGTCTGGTGTGGTCTTTGTTGATATTGATAGGTATATTACATATTAATAAATGCACATCTGTTTGTGATAATGCACCAAACTATATTTTATGAATTGCATATATTTTGAATTGTGCACCACAATGACCACTGCACATAATGTTATTTTATATTTCTGAATCTCATGACCCATGTTTGGATATGTTATGCAAGTTAGCCGTGGAAAGGAGAAATGTATGCTAGATATTGGTAGGAAGGAAAACCTGATAAATGGAATATCTGATTATGATTTATTCGTGGTTTAGTTTGGGGCATTACCTATTTGTATTAAAGTGGCTAGATGGTTTAGTTTGGGGCATTACCTATTTGTATTAAAGTGGCTAGATGGTTTAGTTTGGGGCATTATCTATTTGTATTAAAGTGGCTAGATATATCAGTTTGGATCTGACTGTTTTTACATTATGTGTATAAATCAGTATTTCTGTCCCACTAGCATTGGTAATTCATTTGGTTTCTTTCTAGTGCACTGAATATTTATTTGATAGGTCTGAATCCTATTCAACAAGATAGCAAAAAACTCTATTATTTGAAACATTTTCATAAAGCATATAAAGAAAAGGTTGTATCCAATACACACACACACACACACACACACACACACACACACACACACACACACACACACACACACACACACACACACATTTAATTGCTAACCATTTTAAGTAGGGAAATAAAAAAACTAATTTATTAATTTCTTGTGGCAGATGGAAATTGTAATTTTAAACATCCTTCTGTTTTAATTAAAATATCTCTCAGTGCTACTTTTGATGCATTTAAAATGGACAGTGAAACTAGATTTAGTATAGTAAAACTCTTTGTGAAACATATTTGCAAGACTATCTTCATTGTCTTGGCACGGACTTCAAATAATAAAATTCATGGATTAGCCAACTGGTAGGCTGAAAGAGTATAGCATACAATCTTCATATTTGCTGGAGAACAGAAAATGATTGATTCATTGCTAGGTGGGAAGCATTCTCTGTCTCTTATAAATTCTTGCAATATGTCTATTATCCAATACATTTATTTCCATGTTGACCCTGTGGAGTCCTTCCATTTACTCTATACAAATAAGCAGTGTTTTCTTGTTTATCTCCTGAGCAAGGCATGGTCTCATAATGCTTTCCTTCTTTCTCCAGTACCATGCTGTTATTGGCAAATAAAGATATAGTGATCATCAAACTTTTCTGGAACACTCATGTAAAATCATGACACTAATTTCAAAAGCTCTGGCCAATATATACTTGCATTATGACACCCAGTGTAGTCCTCATTATTGCTCTGGAATAATCAAGACTTTAAGTACTATATAAAGAAGGCGACGATATTCTGAACTTCTCAGATGTTAGATGTCACACTCAAGGTTATTAGGTTGTATGTCAATTAACAATGATACTGCAGTAACCCAAAACACACAGAAAAGATTAACATCCTAGTAAATAATACTAGTGCACCCTACTGCACATCAACTTTTACGAAAACTTTGACACCCAGGGTTGAATTGCCCCAATAGATTTACTCCACTTACATGCAGATAACCTTTCATTCTTATGACTCTAAAGTGACATATCTAGTTTGCATTGGATGAATGCTTCCTTTAAACCTTTTAAACCTTTTAGTTGTAATCTTGTTGGTAGAAAAACAAAAAATATTATTACCTCTAACTGAAAATGTTCTTACTTCCAAACATATCAAAATCATGTAAACTTTTGAAAAGTTTTACTTATATCTATATCTATAGCTATATCTATATCTATTTAGCTATCCAAAACACAAATTGCATCAGGTAATTCTATAAAGAAATGATTATCTAAAATGTAAAGTTTCTTGCTCCCTAAACAATTAATAGCTTATGCAAGCATATTACAAAATATTATAATAACAGCTGCTGTCATCCAACAAAAATGACTTATCTTCTAATCATAAATAAAGCTGTTCTTTGCTAAGTACTACCAATCTTAATACTATAATGCTATTCATATACCAAACACTGACCTGAATAAATCAGAAAATTAAAAGTCAGTTTCTATCATAAGCACAGATATTCAAATAACAGTGATTGTTTTAGTGGAAAGACTAGAAAACAAAGAACATTTACTCTCACCCATTTCTGTTCCAGTAATCCAATATGACACATAAATTTTAAAATGGTTTCATGCCTGTTGAAGAATTGCATAAGTTGATGACATGAACACTCTAGAGTTTTCGGGTGTATATCAGATCATCGAACGCTGAAAACAGCGAACGATGATTGATCAACCTTATTTCACTGAAAATTGAAAATATTGACAGCTCAGAACAGCAATTTCTTTCATAGGGAAAGAAATCACTGTTCCAACAAAAAAAAAAAAAAAGGAAACAGTTACAACACATACACACCTACCTTAACCTTACTTCTAACCCAAAATAAAAAAGGAAACAGTTTAAAACATATATCCACCTAACTTAACCCTACTTCTAACCCTCCCAAAAAAGTAAACATATGTAAACTTAACTAAACCCTACTTCTAACCCTAAGGTGTACGTTAAATGTATTACTATATATGCACTTACCTTAACCTGCACCCTAACCCTAAGGTCAGTAACTATTGCACATTTATGTTCGGGAGCCATACCGGATAAGGGAATTTCTGAGACTGCACTCGGAGACCGCACTACAGAGCAAATCATGGCAAACTAATGAAGTGGCCAAGCCACTTCTTTCCCAGGGAAAGAATTCACTGAAAAGCTGCTTTACGATTTTGCCTGTTCGCTATTTGAAGTTCGGTGAAAACGCATTCAATAGAATGCGTTTTTGATGACGTGATAGGGACCCGAGTTTTCAATATAATTGACATTCCCTTCTTACAAAAATCTTACAAAAAGTGAACATCACACTACCCATTCTTTATATTTGTGATGCCTAATGCTTTCACTGATTCACCATCTACCCTCTCCAAAAATAAAAACAGCTGACAGCCCATTGAAATTAAAAATGACACAAGGCAAAGATGTTTACTCTCCTCCTAGAGGTTCAACCTATATATGGAACCTTTATTTAAAGTCTTTCTACACATTCATTACTATTCAAAATAAAAATTGACTACCGCATAGTGTCATTTACAGCTTCTGAAGTTTAAATATCGAAAACATCCCACATTTTTTCATTATCAAACCTACTGCATGAAGTCTTGTACTTTGCTAAAGTGTCTAATTGCAAGGTAACGAATAAATCCATCACCGAACCATTAACACTGAGTTCCTGTGTTAATATTTTAAGCAAATGGGAGATGAAACTTAAATAACCAATCTGTTAAACATACAGAAATGCACTTTCTTGAGCATTCATTTATGAATAGTATAAGAAAAGTCAGATCTCAACAGTGACTTAGATTCATGGTAATAGTATACTGTTCAGAAATATATCCTGTTGGGGTACTTCTTTGTGGTAAAATTATAATGTCACTCTATAAATAAATAAATAAATAAACAAATAAACAAATAAATAAGTACATACATTCATACATACATACACATATACATACGGGTCTACTTCAGATGACTGAGCCTTTAAAACTTCGAATTTCACATAGCCGAAACCATATGATCGAAGTTTCAAAACTTTGAACACCTGAAATAAAAATAAAATGAAAACAAAAAAAATTTCCTGGACATTGCCCCCCTCACCCCCACACCCCCTGCTATGTAAATATATCAACTCTGAGATTGCACTGCAGTCAGCCATAGGGAAAATTTCCCATTCCATGCTGTATGGAGATCTTTATTCCGAATGTTCGATCATATGGTCCCGGGCATATAAAAGTCTGAGTTTTAAAACTTCAGTCATGTGAAGGGGACCCATACATACATACTTAAATAAATAAAAAAATAATCCAAGGGCCCTGTATATTTTAAAGTTACCTACAACCCTTCCAGCTTCTATAACCAGTTTAACTGAGCACTTTGGCCAGTTATTGACAAAGTCATTCCAGATATTTTTTTAAATTATATTCCAAGTCCTTATTATGTACAACTTGTTTATTTCTATTGCTTTTCCTCACATTATTAGAATACCTCTGCCGTCAGAAGTACTTTCTGAACCGTTTAAAGTATCTTGCATTATCACAATTCCAAAACATAGTCATAGTACTTTAAACCTTCAGATTTCCTTCAGGCTTACTGCTTTCTTTTTTCATTAGCTGAAATCATGGGGAAGGTAGCAGCCATGTACCTGAAGACACAGAGTGGAACATAACACCATATTGGAAACCAACAGTATGGCTTCTCGCTGTATAGCACTGAACTTGTACTTAAATCTTTCACAAATAGTCTGTCACTTCACATTGAAGCTGGCCACGTAGCAGGAGCTGTTATACTAATCCAGTGCAGTTTGCTGCCTTAGGCACACGCACTGATTATCTGGGTATCTAAAAATTCCTCAGTTACTCTTCAGAAGCTTCTAAAGAGCAACTGGGCTCTGAATAGTTAGCTTTAACATCAGTTCTGGGAAAACCAAAATTATTAATTTAGTAGTCAGACATGGCAAGGTCAAGGTGTACTTGCATATTCTTGGTCTATATGGTAACGTCTGTAGCATGCCATCCTGATTGAGCACCTTAGAATGTAGTTTAGTACCACTATCAATGTGCTTGATTAGTTTTCTCTTAGCTTTTAACTGTAAGAAGATGGTGATTCCAGTGGTTTATTATTCCACAAGTCTCCTTCTGGAATTTGGGGAGCCACAGAGACTAAGTCTGGCAACCATTGTTGTTTATAATGTATGTGCTGCCATTCACATCCAAAGCAGAGGTGTACCTTATGATATACTGACATAAATCAGGTTTATGCTTTATCTGTCCTTTACTCTGGAGTCTGGCCTGACTTTATTATACTCAAAAACTATCTGGAATCCATTTACAATGGATGATGAAGTGAAAGGTTAAAAGCTAATTGGCCTAATGTTTAGCCAACAAAAATGGAGCATTGCTGGTGCATGCCATTTCATATTCATCACATGGTTCACTCCTTTACACTTAAGTTACAGTGAGAATAGACTGGAATTTGCCTCCCAGCTTGCAGAAGTGAGTGTGATCACTGACAAAAACTCATACTTAAAGACCAAGTATCAGCTGATATTGAGACTTCTTATTGCCATTTAAGGAATTGTTCCTTTGCCTGAAGCACCCTGCCATCATCAGACTTAACTACAGAGGTTAATGATCTGTTAAAGCTTTGAAGGTCTATTCTAGCACCCTTAACCATAGATTGTCAGGTGAAAATCTGGTACAGTTTCAGATGATGCAAACTCTGCAACAATCTTAAATGGGGATTCATGGTCTGTCATATTATTCCACTCTATAGGATATGACTGACTGTCTGTCATTGCAATATCAATTCAGTTTTTTTGTTTTTTTACATTTTTGCTGTGTAAAACAATTCCACCTGTCTGAAAGAGATGTTGTCCCTGCTAGGGCCCTCACATGTTCATGTCTGGGTTGCTACCTGTTTCAAAAGCATGTTTGGAAATTCCTGACGGGGTATCCTTTGCTTATCATGCTGCAGTCCTTTGGAATCAGATTTGGTTGTGCACCCTTTAGGCCTTCTTCAGATCTCTGATGTCTGGCCATTTTAGTACAGTTTTTTACATCCTTCATAAAGCTCTACTTTCACACTTGTTCTTCTAGTAGGTATTTATCTTTCTATAATTGACCTTTTCATTGATGTAGCATACTGTTTAGCTTGCCTTACTGTCTCTTGCTATTTAATGTGTCTTCATATTTGTCTTTACAAAGTCTAATGGGAAAAATAACTACTTTGAATAATATTAATACTCTTTTGGCTTGATCCATCACCATTTACATTTACTTATTTAGCAGGCAGATAAACTGGACAACTGCAATTCCATTTTTTCACAACCTAGTTACAAAAACAGAAAAACAAACAAAAGTACAACATGGCATAAGAGAGCAGTAAAGGACGACAGAGGTATACCATTTCCAGATACAAGCCTGCTTTTTTCAATGAATGCAGAGAATCAAAGCAATTTACTGTCTCACATTGTGAATGTGTATGGGGAAAATAAGAGACAATGCCAAGTTCTGAGGGACATTAGGGAATGCACTAATGGCAGAGGATGGCTGACTAAATTATTGAGCTTTCAATTATCTTTGAATAAATTAAGGTGCTTGGCAGGTCCAAAAATCTTTACATTGGTTTTGCTAAACTTAATTTTTGGTCTATTGTGTTCGTGTGCATGTTTCGCTGAACTTAATTTTAAGTCTCTTGTACTCACATGCATGACATATTAGTGCCCAAGTAGAGCTGAGGGAGCTACAGATTGCCTCTGGTGAACTTGACATTATCACATAATGTCATTTACATGTACAGTGATATTTATTTTCTTCTGGATAGGATGGGGGAATTAATGCAGATGATAAACTGAAATGGATAAAAAATACAGTCTTGTGGGATGCCAGATAATGCAGGGTGAGGAAAGAAGCAATTTAATGATTAATACCATGGTATTAAGACCATTAAGTGATGACTCTTTAGCAGGGAATGGTAAGCAAGGTTAAATATGCTACAGAGTCCAGTGAGTATGACCCCAGTAAGGTTCCCTGCATACATTACTTAGCAGAATCAATAGGAAAGAGCTGTGTTTTTCACATGCTCCCCTCTAAATGTGTGATTGTGGCTCAATATTGTCCATAGCATTCAATGTCATCCTGTAGCTAAGTAGGTGCAGCCATCACTAAATTTTGGCAAGAAGGCACAGCACAACAATTGGAAGAAAGATGTCAGGGATTTTCTACTACCTTGTGTAGGACTTAAAATAATGTTAGTAATTTTCCAAAGGTAAGAAGCAGAAAACACCATGTGATGCATCAGGAGGACTCCAACAAGTAGTTTTTAGCGTAGTCAAAATTTAATATTCGCTATTTGTCCAACAGACTTCTTCAGAAACTAAACATAAGAACTCAGTCAGTTAAACATTTAAATAATACAAACAATTAACACCAGCCAGCCAGCACATCACTCTCATTAAAACTGATTACATCATACCTAAATGCTGATTAAAAGACATAGAACAAAATAAAATGCAAACAAATAAACTGTTTCAATATTCAAAACTTTGTTAATTAAAAAAAAAATAAACTAGTGCTGTAGGAAATGACCAGTCACTTTCCTATTGTTTAAAAAACACAATGTTCACAGCATCATTAAGACTTGGGGAAATATAGGAGGCCAACCTAAATTGCCACTCAGCCTCCCTCTGGGCCACAAGATTTCTAAAGTCGCCTCCCCTTATGTCCTGCCTAACCACCTCCAACACAGAAAAAGTACATTTTTTCCAGTTAACACAAGCAATAGAGTACTTAAACAGAGCATTGTTGGATTTTTTTGTTTTAATGGCATACTCATGCTCCAAAATTCTTCTTTTCATAAACACCTAGTGGACATGCCAACATAAAAGCAGGACATGTAGAACATAAGGCAATGTAAACAATACCTACAATACTACAATTTACTCGGCTAGGGACCATAAAAGTTCTATCCACATGGCCTAAGGAAGTGATGGGTCCTTCAAAAATAAATTTACAAGCCCTACAACCAGAGCATTTGACCATCCCCCCACCACTCCCAACAGTACCCCTGGCACCAGAATGAATTCTATTAGACTCCAAAAGTTGTTTTATATTTCTATTCTTTTTGTAAACAAAAGATGGACTGTCTCCCAAAACTCTGGCTACATCATGATTACCTACAATGACCTTCCAGTTATCACAGATAATTCTATGTATAGCGTGACTATCTACACTCATCTCTAAAGCATACCTGGGACCATCACTAGTCTTGTTGTTAACATTATCTAACTGTCCCACTACAACCTTTTTCCAAAGGTCTTGAAGCATATGACTTGAGAGGCATTTGTTGCTAATATTCTTTAGTGGAAAAGTAATGAAAAATGCAGTTTTTAAAAAAATTATGGTAAAGGTCTTCTAAATCAAATTTTCTGTCTGTGGGAATTTTCATCAGACATATATTCATTTTTAAGTAAAGTAACCAACTGAAATTAAAACTGTCAAAATGAAACAAAGGCTATAAATGGAGTCTAACTTTAAATCCTTACAATAACAAAGCATGTGATAAAATCTCTGCCATACTCCAGTTTGGGGGTCTACTAATAAAAGCAGATTAAACAAGACAAGTCAGTAATTGATAAGAAGTGTGTCACTCCCTCATTTTGAGTATAACCCCCAGTTATCTGCACTATTTATGTACATAGCCATAGGATACATACCTTACAAAACAAAATATGTAGGCAAGAGGTAGGCTTGTTGCCAGATGGCTTGCCATTAGGTGGACTGGTTAGAAGACTCTTTTTTACAATGGCTTAGTCTCAAGACAAATAGTTTATGGCTGGAGAACTGCATTAGTGTTCAAGACCATAGTCAAAAACAAGCCATAAATAATTGAGTATTGCATAATTAAATGTGTGTGTGTGTGTGTGTGTGTGTGTGTGTGTGTGTGTGTGTGTGTGTGTGTGTGTGTGCGCGCGCATGGGCATGTGTGTGCATGTATGTGTACAGCTGTGGGCGTGTATAATATATATATGTGCTGGGGAACAGCGATGCTCTCAACCATCTTTGAAGTCACAAAATGTGTCTGTTTTTGCCTCATATTTCAGTCTGTTGCTTGTTACATTTGTTGTTTTTCTGAGAAATCAGTAAGGACTGCAGTTTCTAACTAATGACAGATGTTTGAATAACAGACCTAGTAGCTTTCAAAAAAAGCATAGCAATGTAACACCTACTGTTCTAATATGTTATTGCACCATCCATCAATGATTTTGGTCCTGTGTCCCTCTTTACTTTATAGTGCTGTCCTTAATCCTTGCAATAGGAGGTTGAGAGGCATGTGAGGGGTTCCATTTGCTTGAACAATGTATTCTGACAGCTGTGAGCTGTATGACTGATGAGATGCATTCCTGTGTGGTAGTTATTTATGCATTCATTTATTTGTATGATAAATTTCTGAGGAGTACAGTCATAGTCAACTGAGAGACTGTAAATGATGGTTGTGACTGTGTGTGTGTGTGTGTGTGTGTGTGTGTGTGTGTGTTTGTGTGTGTGTGTGTGTGTGTGTGTGTGTGTGTGTGTGTGTGTGTGTGTGTGTGTGTGTGTGTCTGTGTGTGTGCATGTGTGTGCACGTGTGTGTGTGTGTGTGTGTGTGTGTGTGTGTGTGTGTGTGTGTGTGTGTGTGTGTGTGTGTGTGTGTGTGTGTGTGTGTGTGTGTGTGTGTGCCTGTGCGTGTGTGTGCGTGTGTGCGTGTGTGCGTGTGTGCGTGTGTGTGTGTGTGTGTGTGTGTGTGTGTGTGTGTGTGTGTGTGTGTGTGTGTGTGTATGTGTGATTGTGTCTGTCTGTCTGTAATATAGGCATGCTTGTATGTGTGGAGGGTATAGATGCTCTGAAAAGTCCCTGGTTTCACAAACTACCTCTAATATTGTCTGATATTTGGTCACTTGCTTATAATGTAAGTTTTTTTTCTAGTAAATCAGTGAGGATTGTTGTCACTAAATAATGGCAATGTTTGAATTTCAGACTTAATAGCATTCACAAAAGCATGCTAATGCAAACTCCATTATTCTAGCAATATTCTACTTAGATACGTTCAGTATCTGTCCACGATTCTGATTTTTTGCCCCATTATTATTATTTTTATTTTTATTTTTTTATTTTTTTTGCTTTCTGCTTGATTCTTAAGCAAAGAGGTATTAGTGTGGGGTGTTGTAGTGTATTCTAATAGCAGTGAGCTGAGAAGGTATATTCCTGTGTGGAAGTTATTTAATAGTTATTCATTCATTTGATCCCATCAAACTTCTAAGGTATATAGTACAGTCAAAACAGCTGCTGTAATCGATGGTTACATCTGTGTGTGTGTGTACCTGTGCATGTGTTTGCATGAACAGGAAATTTGGAGTATGTTATATAATGCATGGTTTTGACAACAGCAGTTATTACTTTATTCATTTGATCCCAGTCGAACATCTGAAGTATACACACCCATAGAATTTGTTATAATAGGTGGGGATGCAAGTGTGTGTGTGTGTGTGTGTGTGTGTGTGTGTGTGTGTGTGTGTGTGTGTGTGTGTGTGTGTGTGTGTGCTTGCACTCATGCATGTAGGTGGCTAAAAATAAATTACTGTAGCCAATTCTTATTATTTCTTACAGCATTATAATCTCATATCTCAGGTATATACAGTCAATACATATGGATTTAATTGCTGTGTACTGGGCTGTTGATAAATACAAGAGACTGACCCTGCCATGATTTGGGCAAGTTAATAAGTCATTATTCTGGCTGTGCAGAACTAGTGTACATTTATGTGACTCCAGCTGAAATGCTTTACTGTAGCTATGTTCTTAACAGAACCACAAACCTGACAGATGCACAGTGAATGAAGTTCCAGTAATTGGAGGAAATGGAGGTCATCTGTGATGAAAATGATAGTGTGTCAGGGGAGTGTTTGCAATGTATCTAAAAGCGGCAAATTGCTGTAATTGTGTTTTTCTAACTTTCTATCACAAACAGCAGTAATATACACTGCCACTGATTGTCTGTGCTGATGGGCAGGATGTATATGAAAACAACTGATCACTGAGATTGTGGTACAGCAAGTAGGATTGCCACATCACAGGACTTGGTTTTGCATTTGCATGTTTGGCTATGATTCCTTCTTTGTTGATACCTCCTGTTTCTGTGGGTTTTATCCAGATGCTCTGCCCCCCCCCCCCAGACTGTCAGCTGTAAACTGTATGCTGGTGGCTATTTGTGTTTTTATTTTCATCTTAATGTAACATCAGGGAAGTACACAGAAGTTAGCTATCCTGCTTTCGAGGGCAAGCCTGCAGACTCTTGTTCTATATAGAATATGTAAATATATGTGTGTGTGTGTGTGTGTGTGTGTGTGTGTGTGTGTGTGTGTGTGTGGGTGTGTGGGTGTGTGGGTGTGTGTGTGTGTGTGTGTGTGTGTGTGTGTGTGTGTGTGTGTGTGTGTTTTTATGTGTGTGCTTGTGAGCGTATGTGCATGTCTGTGTGTGTGTGTGTGTGTGTGTGTGTGTGTGTGTGTGTGTGTGTATATGTGTATATACAAATCCAACCCAACCACAAACCCTAGTCCAAGCAACCCCCCCACAACTCAACTCCTAACCAACAAGAAGACAACAGACCTACCTATAGTGTCCCTAAACATCAGAAGCATATGCAATAAAATCCAAGAACTACACACCAGCATAAGCATATATTCCCCAGATATTCTCTTCCTAACTGAAACCTGGCTCAAACCTCACATCAAAAGTGAGGAAATACTTCCACCTGAATACAACATCCTTCACATACACAGATTGTCCAAAAAAAGGAGGTGGTGTAGCATTGATATTTAAACATCACCTCAATACTCAACTCCTGAACGCATCTGCCCCTCACCACAACAATGAAGAAATCCTTTATGCCAATCTCAAACTAAACCCAAACAAAACAATCAATATCATAGGATGCTATTTCCCACCAAAGCAAAATATTACACCCCTAGAAAATCTCCTGAGCTGGGCTATTGGAAACCGTCTAACATCAACTGGCTATCCTGTAATAACAGTCTCCCAATCATTCACCTTAATCTCCATGGGTTCACTCAACTCATTCAATCCCCTACTCGAATCAACAAAAACCTTAACAATCATACCTTACTTGACTGGATCCTAGTCAACAAAGCCCCTCACTCTTACCTAGCAGGCTGCTTACCTGACAGTCTTAGTGACCCCTCCCCCACTTTCCTAATTCGGCACCACACAGACAGTCTGAAGCCCATTATCCACAGGCAAATATGGAAAAAGTCCAACCTCAACCCCAACTCCTTCATCTCCTCCCTGCAAAGAAATAACTGGTCACCACTAAAATACCTCAACCTAGAAGAGGCTGTCCACTTCTTCAACAGTACCTGTCTCTCCATCCTAAACACCCATGCTCCTGTAAGAAATGCCACAGTCAGATCCTGGTATGCCCCATGGTTACAAAAGACCACCAGAACCCTAATGAAATCCAGAGATAAGGCATAGGAGCACTGGCGGACTAACAAAAAATAACTCAGATAGGCAATCATTCCTTGAACTGTGCAATAAAGCCAAAAAGCCTATAAAATTAGACAAATCCCTCTACTATAAATCCACCCTAAACTCTACCAACCACAACCCTAAGCAATTCTGGTCCACTATTAACAATATCCTCCACCCAGGGAAGGTTGATACCCCCCCAGCCGTCCATTTCTTCCTCCTCCAGCAGTATTGCTGAATCCTTCAACAAACACTTCACTGAAACTATAACATCTCTAAACAAACAACACTTCCCTACAACATTCCTCCCAACTCCTAACCCTAAAATCCCCACTCCTCTTTTCTTCTTCACCTCAGTACCTACCTGCAACATAAAAAGACTATTGTCAAAACTTAAACCCACCAAACATGCAGCTGACAACCTCCCCTCTGATACTTGAAAATTGCAGCTGATACATTAGCCTACCCAATTTCAATTCTAATCAACCATTCCATAACAGAAGGCTATGTTCCCTCAATATGGAAAATATCCCACATCATTCCACTCCACAAAGGCACCCCCTTCACTGACCTTTCCAATTACTGCTCCTCTGCTATCCTCTCCCCTCTCTCCAAGATACTTGAAAAATGTATCAACACCCAGGTCTCCAACTACCTCCTAGCTAATAATCTCCTCTCCAAAACCCAACATGGTTTCAGGCCATATCACAGCACAACCTCTGCTCTAGTCTCCTTCACCATCACTATACGTCATCACAAAAACAATTACCTTTTCTCTACTGCCGTATTTCTGGATCTCTCAAAGGCCTTTGACATGGTATCTCATGAGCTACTACTCTGTACTCTCCCCAACCTCTCCTTCTCACAATCAGCCTGCAACTGATTCCACAGCTATCTACATGGATGCCAGCAATCAGTAATCTGGGACGATAACATATCACCTCGCCTCCCAGTTACTCTCGGAGATCCCCAAGGGTCTATCCTTGGCCCTCTGCTATTCTCACTTTTTACTAACAGCCTACATACTGCCACCACACAAGCATCTCTTATACAGTATGCAGATGACTCTACTCTCATCTGCTCTGCCACCACTCTACCAGAACTACAACAAATCACACAGGAATCATTCTCTTCTGTAGAAAGCTGCTATCCAATGCTCAGCTCCTACTCAACTCAAGTAACACAAAACTTCTGTTCCAACCTTCCAAAGCCACCCAAAACACCCCCACTTCAACATTCTTGCCTAAGACAATACCATCATCTCTCCATCAGCACACACAAAATTACTCGGTGTGAAATAGACAACAAACTTAGACTTGACACCCACATATCTCTCACAATAAAAAAAGTTCAAAAGAAATGTGGTGCATTATATCGAAGCCGCCAATTCCTAACCAAGGCGGCTAGAATCTCCATAGCCAATTCCCAGCTAATCTCCACCCTACTCTATGCATCCCCCATACTTACCAACCTTAAAAAGACAGACCTACACAAGCTGGATGCTTGTTACAACAAAATCGCTAAATTTGCTACTGGAATGTCCTACAACAGCCATCACTGTATCTCCCTTAAAGAACTAAACTGGCTAGAACTACCACAACTCCTTCACTTTAATCATTTCACCTTCGCTCATAAACTTATTAACCACCCCCTTAACATCCCTTCCCTTCAAACCCTTCTCCAACCCTATCACTCCACTAAGCCCTAAGATCAAGCAACAATAATCAACTCACTTATCAAACCCAAAAATTCAGCAGGAGAAGCCATATTTTCATGTATCATATCTAAACTTTGGAACAATCATCCACCCTCTATAACTACTCTACCTTCCAGCAGCCTTTTCAAGACTGCGCTCAAATTCCACTTAAATTTGCACTGGCTTTGTCCTTGTTCTAATCCAGACAAACACCTACCCCTTACACCCCCCCACACCTAGACTCTTAACCCAACTATAGTACCGCCACTACTAACCACAGTCAGAAATGGCTAGTTGTCTTTAAATACTTTAACATCTTGTCTGACAACTTTGTTACTAATATTATAAACGACAAGAAACTATCTTAACTTGCAACATTTACTGTATATACTGTTGATAATCAATATCTTGTTATTGTATTAAAGCCAACAACCTGTAATGTTGTTTACTATTACTGCAACTTTGTGTCTCTATTTATCATGTACATGATGTGGAATGTTTCTCCCCAGGCATCCGACCTGCGTCTAGTCAGAATTTCCCAGTAAACAAATGTAAATAAATAAATAAATAAATAAAATGAGAGAGATTGTCACAGCTGGCATACCCAATGGGTTAATGCTTCACAACTAATTCCCCTCCAAAGCAGCTCTATACAGATTTTGTGATAAATTGCAGTCCTTATTTAACATAGTATAATATGCACAGCACTTCCTGTCCCATCATGCCATGCTTGTAAGAAAGATTTTGCAGGTATAAAATGTATTATTTAGCTGCATAATGCATTTGTGACTATATGGATAGAATGAGAAAAATCCTTAAGTGTAACAACATACTGATTACTAACCTATATTTATAATCTCTCATCCTTACTATTTCTTAATACACACTAAATAGCATTAGTATTAAATGTGAATAGCATTAATAATAAATATATTTATGCAGTTAAATACAGCATTAGCTACAAATTCTTAGCATAGAGATAATTACTCAACAAAAATAGGTAACGCTCCCTAACGTTAGTAAGACTGCCAGATGCTCTATATTCAGTGAAACATTTCAAAATTACAGAGAAACATGAAAACTAATTTGCTACCTGAACTTACAGTGGAGATTTAAGGGAACCTATGGTCCTGTACATATTTATAACTGTTCCCTCATGTATTGTGATACTCAACTGTAAGTGCTTCAAGTTCCGTTGTTACTATAACATTATTATCTTTTGTCTAGGCAATGATGGTATGAATGGTAAAATCAGTACTGAGATCAGCTACAATTTCACGATTCAGCTTCTAAGGATCAATGAGTGGTATCAGTATATGAGCAGTGTGGTGATCTTTAGTGAAGGGCTGAGCCACTGAATCATTGCAGCATCCATATCAAAGGGCTGAAGGTCTGTTGTACTCGGTAGTGTGAGAAGAAAGCTGATTGTGAGCTGCAGTCATTATTATGGGTGTAGGCCTATATGTATGGGAACCTAAACAGGTAAACATAAATGGAGCAGGAAAGGAAAAAAGCAGAATGCAGCAGAAGGAAGATAGGGATGGCTACAATTATGCTCACAATGCAATCAGCCAAGTATGCATAATCAAAGGAAACAACATGGACAAGCCAATGTTTGTTATACATCCTTTAGGAAACACTAGAGATGAGAAATTCTTCTGACACTGTCAGTTTAAAAAGTTAACAAAATATAAAAAGAATGCACTATCACTATGAGCACAGGTAAGGGAGAAATGATGGGGATGTTGAATGCCTGCTGTTCAGAATAATGCAATATCACAAGATACTCTGAGGGGAGAGGTTACCACCCAGAGGAGCATTGCAAGGTTATCCATGTAACAGAAGATGCATTTCTCAGCTAAACATCTGCTACATTAGTCAAAGTGATGCAAGTCATACTCCAGCATGTTCAAAACATACAAACTATTGTCACATGTCACCGAGGAGGATTTGACCCTACAACTTGGCCATTTCCTTAGCAAGACCATAACTAATGGCAGAACCAAGTTTATAGCCATGAATGCAGACTAGAGCTTGGCTCTGTCTCAGAATTTAAAGTTGTTACCCCCAAATCTGTAGGATCTTGTAAGCTCAATCACTGGTTCAAGAAATGGGACAGATTATACCCAGATGAGTGTGTACAAGCAACGTTTACATGATGTACATTAATATGGGAACAATGGCATTAAGCTGGTATGTGAATGTTGCCTTTATGCTCATGTCAGCAAAGGTACATTCCTACTAGGAGGTACTGTTTGAGTCCCTGAGAGCCATTTCATAGGATGAAAAAGTTCAGATGAAATCTCAGTATATTATGATAGAAAGGAAGGTAGCCTTCAATGTTGCCAAAAGAAGATTTCCCAAGAGTGGCCTGTATGGATGTTTATCCCAATTCAAAGCAAGCAAATGGTATAGAGCTAGTGGTCTGTGCTTCAGCTGAAGTCCTGAATGTATATAGATTATCATGTGAAGAAGAATTAGTGAGCAGCACTTGTATACCTACCACCAGGGAATATTCTAGATGCATTCTGGACATGGATGAGGTCAAATACAAAGAGTCCAATGCACCTTTCTGCTGTTTTGGAGAATTAGTCAGCAGAACAAGTATACCTTCCTCCAGATGATGTTCTGTATACATTCTGCATAAGAATGAGGACAAATACAATGTGTTTATGGCACTGTTCTATTGTTTTGTTGAGCATCACAGCAGTGGTTATGTATGTGACTCATAAATCAGATCAATGGTTTGGCAACCTCATTTATGTAGAACCTCAAAGATAATTGACTCGTGTAGAAGTGCCAAAGAAAGGAAGACAGCCATTGTATTACTACTGCTAAAATAGGCATCAAAAAGTACTCTACAGAAATACAGGCCTGCTATCTTAACAGTCCTGGCAGGGAAAGTCATGGAGGAATCTTGAGAGGAAAGCTGGTGGGATTTCTAAAGAATAGTAATCATCGGGACAGAAGGAACTGCCAGTAAAAGCTCATCCAGTTTTATGGATGCATTATAAGTCAACATGTCAGAGGATATCCAGGATATGTAGTCATCTTGGACTTCTGCAAGGACTATAAGTCTCTACCACACACGAGGCTGATGGGAAAACTAGATCAACTAGGTGTAGCCCAGGACTAGGGGACTTGAGTAGCTCGACAGTTCCATGGTGGGACATAGAAAGTTTTAGGGACAATTAGAGGAATTCGGAAAGTGACTAGTAGAATGCTGAGCATGTTTGCAGCGGTTTGATACTCTTTGCTGTATTTGTCCATATCCGAGGGGAACAGAGAACAGGTAAGCTTTTGATGATGAGACTAAGGTAGGTGTAGCTGTGAAAGATGTCTAAGCAAAGGACTGGAAAAGAATAAACAAGGTGGTAGAAAGGTGATAGTTGAGGTCCTGTGCAAAGAAATGGAAACTACTGCACAAATGCCACAATAGTATGAATATCTTCGGTATGTAAACTTTTTTTCTCATTAGTGGATGCTGCCTTTATTTGCAGTATGGCTGGAAAATTTGCAGATTCCATTAAAATTGTATTATTTAATTTGTTTTTGGAGTGATGCATTTCTTATGTGATGCTCCATTTCACTGGTCAACTCTGTGAATTAGTCATTACTAAATTAGTTAATGAAAAAACTCACACATGAGCAGAGAGTCAAACAGGTCCTTAGTTTATAGGTGGTCATGATAAATCTGTTTCAGTTTGATAGCAACTTCCTTGTTTGACAGTCAGACTCTAATTATCCTTGAAAAGTCAGAAACCTGCTGTGTACCAGTTCACTCATAGTTGCACCATGTGGATAAAAGGTCAAGAAATAGTATAGTGCTGCTCTTCTGTTTTACTTCTGAAACCTTTTACAACTGCCTTTGTGGATTGATATCCCTCTATCATTGAAGAGTAGGTATATATATATATATATATCTATCTATATATATATATATATATATATATATATATATATATATATATATATATATATATATATATATATATATATATATATATATATATATATATACATATGGTTCCACTTTGAATCATTGAAAGCTTGAAACAGCAAAATTCTGATCATTGATACCAGAACATTGAGTTTCAAACCATCGAAGATTCAAAGGGAACGTAAAAAAAAAAAACCTCTAAAAACTATTTTATGAAGGGGGGGGCTTCACCCCCCTGCACCACCTATGTGGGGGGCTGCACCTCCCCACACACCCAACTTTAGTATACCAACTCTGAGATTGCACTACAGTGGGGTAAAGGGAAATCTCTGTTTTAGCACTATATGCAGAAGCGCTAAACGGGAGATTTCCTGTACCCTGTCTGCAGTGCCATCACAGAGATGGCACATTCACAGACACAGTGCGCAGGGCACCTTGCTGCCCTGCAGAAATACTAGCTTTTTCCCTTTTTTACTTACCTTTTTCTTCCCCTTGACAACATCGATGTTCTAAACACTTGAAGATATGGTCTCGACCATATGAATTTTGATGGTTTAGAATTTCAATGGTTTCAAGTGGAACTATATATATATATATATATATATATATATATATATATATATATATATATATATATATATATATACATACATATATATAGTTAATAAGGAGAGATGATTGATTGTCTGGAAAATCCTAGGTCGATTTATTAATAAAGAAACCATAAATATAACAAGCTGATTAAAGAGAAAAAGCAGAAGGCCAATAGCCCATGAGTTCACCCATTTGTTGTAGACAGTATCTGTATACCTCTCCACTTTATCCCCTGTGAAACACTGACTGACCATCCTATAATGCTGTGCTTTATCTACATGCCATTATCTTCCCAAGGAAGTAATATCAATGCCACAACACCCGTTTTGTAAATAAAGGATGCCTTTAAGTCATACTTACATACTCCATCTTCTGTTTGCTGTGCATTTCCCTTCTTTCCTTTTGTTCTTTCATCTTAAACGCTGATACATCAATCTTCTTCCAACAGCATGAATCAATTTCATATCTATTTGTTTTTCTAAAAATATACAAACTCAGAGTTTCAACATGTTTTCATATCTCTGTCACCATGATTGCCTTACTGGGTCTTCCCTGCATATTCTGTAGCAGTCAGAGGTCCATTTCTCTTTATGACAATCAGAGGGAAACCAATTCTCTATGCAAGACTTTTACAATGATCTCTGCAGTACAGGAACGGTCACCTGCTACTCTGCCACTCATGTCCACTTTCTTTGCTGCTCACTACTTATCACATCAATAGTGTAACTAGGGTCGGGTGAAGGGTACAGCTGTCATAGGTGTAGAGTATTAGGGGGCATGACTGGCAGGTGCCAATTGGTTTTAAGTGCATGTGCATTACCAACATTCAGAAATTAATTTTGTGGTCAGAACTGAAGTGCTTTAGTACTGCATATGTGAGATGAACTATAGTAACTGCTTGCCACAAATGCAGCAAACAGTGGTACTCAAGCACTCAGTGTGTGGACTGTAGCAGCTGCTTGGTACAAATGTAGCAAGCAGTTGCCACAGCTTAAAATGAAAAAAAGAACTTTTTTTCCAGTTAATACATTCTGTGTATAGACTGTAGCAGCTGGCAGCTGCTTATTTATTTATTTATTTATTTTTTTTTTTTGCACAAATAAAGAGGTGAGGTGGGTCTAACAGATCAGTAGGCAGCACTGGGCTCCAGAATAGCTTGCTATACCTTTGCTTCATACACTCACACACACACACACACACACACACACACACACACACACACACACACACACACACACACACACACATACACACACACACAGTGCTACACGAGTACAGAAGACATCACTTCAATGCATTTTTCCCTCCTCTGTCTTCTGTAAATTAATGTCCCCTAATCCATACATTAGTCTGCAAAACCCTTCCCTTAACTCTGTAAGTTTTAATCTAATCTAATTCATTCATTTATTAACAAGGTATGCAAATTGGTTATGATGCACCATTTTCACTTGTGACCGAGGCATAAGGGCAAGATTGACAGCATATCACTGACACCAGTGCATAGTACAGAGCATTTAGAATAATATCACATACTATATGACTACGCAATGTACTTCTGAAACATGCTGAAATGCATTGCTCTTATTATCCATTTTGTTTACTGCATGCTCATTTCATACCTCTCAGCTGTACAGATTTTCACAGAATGTCCAGATTTTTGCTTCATATTTTTGGTCCTCATAAAAAATTGTATTTTTTTTTGTTTTTTTTTGATAAATCACTGGGATGATCAAAGGATTAAAGTCACTAAATAATGACATGCCTTTGAGTTTCAGAATTCTTAGTCTTCAGAAAATGCATGCTAACACAAATCCTATTATTCTAGCAACTTTCTAAGTTTATAAGAGCAACATTTAAAATGTGTCCCTATTCTGGGGTCTTTTTCCCCCCATTATGTTAGCCTTTGTCCAGATTACTTGCGCTAGGAGGTTGAGAGGTATGATTTTAATCTCACTTTGTTTTTCCACAGAGTGATTCTGAATTTCATTTGCATAATTATAATTGAGGAACATTCATTAGTATAATTTGAACTAAGTCTAGATATTTACCCTGCAAGCACCTAAGAACTGCTTTATGTAATTGAAACTGAGAATTTTGCTATCTTTGTAAACTTTTAATATTAGTTTATATTGTCATCGTATGTACCCAAGCATATTCACAAATTTCTCACATTTCTTTTAATGCTGTACTACAAACTGCAAATATATTGACTACACAATATGGTTAGCTTTAGATGAAGGGGGGGTGCAGATGGCTTTTAAAAATCAGTAGTTACTTACTATAGCCATAGCTGCTTTTTTCTAGTCCCTTCATAATTTAGTTTGTGGGCTTCACCCCTCACCCATATCCCTGTCCCCTCTATAAGCGTTAATTTTAATTTTAGCTCCAGTTATTTCCTCTTTCACCAAGAGTGTTACTTCTTCCTACCATGTATCATTGTCTTCAATCTCCTTGCTAATTAGTTCTACTCATATTTTTTATTTTGTCTGGAAAAAAGTGAGCTCAGTAGCAGTAACAAGGAACATGACCATATGATCCACAGTCCTTTATGTGAAAGAGCTACTCACATTTAATTGTTCACATCAGGTATATATTCCCTTACATCTCCTGGGAGCGGTATGGAAGATCCCTGGCCTAACATGGTGAGTATAGTAGTCGATGGAACCTGAAGCTGAATATGGAAGACCTAATGGGTCACAGTAGAAGGAATATATTTGGACTACATGGGCAACTTAATAAAACAATGCTACTAATGCACTCATCCTTCATCAGTTAAATGACCTGTCCCTTTCGATGTAGATCTATGCACTTAACTGGGCATCAATGGCATTTTCATTGTCCTGTAACACAATTATATCCACCCCAGTGATACCTTATAAATGACCTGTTTGAACTATCAAGCAGTTGCATGTCTGGGAAACAGCTGTGAGGAATGAGAAGTGACCCCAGTAAAAGTATTTCCTGATTGATTGTAAATGCTTATGCAAGGTAAAAGACATTCAGGAATGTGGTAGCTGAGTTTATTGTAGATTCAGTACCATACTAAATTCCATATTCATTCATTTTGAAAGTTGTGCAGAAAGATGCAGAATAAATTAGTTATCAGACTTCCATTTGGAAGAATTGATTGACTTGACATGGTATAATTGGAAAGGAAGAAGAGGTTCTATGGCTTAACACATTACAAGCACTTTTACATGACAAGATTTTATAAACAGCTACACATTCAGTGGTGAGTCGGCAACTTAGTGCTCTCATATGATTTTTGGGAATTGTTAGAAACTTGCTTAGCATAAAATAATAAAGAACCACTGGCAAAGCTGCAAGCTAACCCCCTGTGGCTTACAGCTGGACAGAAAAGAAAATGTGTATCACATGCAGAAGCATGCAAAATGTGCATCTGTTTCTTTACTTTTGGACAGGTCAGTGAGGTTGCACATGCTTGATTGAGAGATGTATTGTTTTTTATTAATGTCTTCCATAGCAGACAGTAATAGGCTCATAGGTTCATAGGTAGGTACTAGGCTATTGGCCCTAGGCAGTGATGGGAGTAACTCATTACAAAAGTAACATGTTACTGTAACATATTACAATTTTGAGTAACTAGCAATATAACACATTGCTTTTTCAAAACAGTAATAAAGTAATAGTAATATATTACTTTTTTTAAGTAACTAGTAACTAGTTACTTTTGCATTACTTAGCAAAATCACAGGTTGGGAGACCTGCCGGGGCAGATATCGAGTGACCAAAAAAAGGGGTTCTTTGCTGCTGACTGTTTCTGCCCCCTTCCAGGTTTACAGTATGATTCACTGCTCTTTGTAATACACAACCCTGGGTTAGCTAGAACTGTGCATCCTTAAGGACACCTCCTTGCAGTACATCATTGCTTTTAGCATACTTAAAGCAAAATGCTGCACCTTTACAGATAGTATGTCAATCTTTGGCTCCCCAATATTACTGGGTACCTCTTATCACTATGAATATGCCTAGAAATGAAATTCCCATTGCATCTCCAAAAGAATTGACCTCCAAGAAGACACAATCCACAAGTAATAAAATACAGTTAATACCAATTGTCCATTTTCATATTTACCTCCATATGGTGAAAACGGCCCTACATGTCAACAGTGATACATTCCTCCTAACTTCCTGAACGCCAGGCTAGAACTCACAGTCTCCAGATTCTATCTAATATCCCCACCACCACATTCAAAGAAACAACCCAAACTATCTCTCAGTGTATTGGTCACAAGCACTATCAATTGAACGTAATAGCTACTAGAGGCTGGCTGAGACAGCATTGCCAAGGCGTGTTACAAGACTGGGAATAATTTGTCTCTTGTAAGTTTTAGAGGTACTGTTTATAATATAGGACTTTGTATGAATGGTTGCCGATTTTATTATCAGCGTACTACTTTAGGGCTTCTGATTTTGCCTTAGAATTGTACACTGTCTGTCTTAAAATTGTTGATTGTAAAAGGTGGACAGCTGTACAGAATGACGCATAATGACCAACAGCTATTCGGCTAATTCATCTCTTCTTATTCTGTAATATTTTAAAGTCAGTAAAACTGTTATTTAAAATGTCTCCCTGTTATGAGACTTTTATCCTTTCTTATTTTTTTGCTTTGAACCTGCCTCTAGCAGTAAAAGGTTGCTACACAACTATTTACACTACTTGATGCTGCCAGCTTTTCAAATGCCCAAATTGAGACTTTTTTGTATGTGAGACTTTGCAGGGCAAAAAATACCCACGGCATCTCTACCCATGGTGGCAGCATCTTCTCTTTTAAGAACACTGCGTGCATTACACATGTGCCAACTCAGATGTTAACATGTTCCTCACATTCACACAGAATTTAAAATAGCCATCCCATTGAAAGAGAAGGTAAGCAAGTAAGAAAGTGAGCATGTGTATATGTATATGTGTATGTATGTATTTGTATGTGTGTGTGTGTGTGTGTGTGTGTGTGTGTGTGTGTGTGTGTGTGTGTGTGTGTGTGTGTATATATATATATATATATATATATATATATATATATATATATATATATATATATCTGTATATGGTTTAAATTAGTGGTTCCATTCATTTCTGTATGAGAGAGAAAGTGCATGTGTATGTATGTGTATGTTATTTAAATTATCCTTTCTGTTTGTATGAGAGAAAGTGCATGTGTGTGTGCATGTTACTATGTGAGTGAATAGGTGTGTGTGTGTGTGTGTGTGTGTGTGTGTGTGTGTGTGTGTGTGTGTGTGTGTGTGTGTGTGTGTCAACTGTCCAGATTTAGCCTCATAGCTTTGGTCGGATTGTCATAAAATTTGTGGTTTTCTGGCAAATCCTGGAGGACTGAAGTCACTAAATAATGACATATATGAGATTCAGACTTCATATCCTTCAGAAAATACATACTAAGACAAATCCTGTTATTCTAGCAACTTTCTAAGTTAAAAAAGCAATATTTAAAATTTATCTCTATTTTGGGCCATTGTATCCCCATTATTTCAGACTTTGTCCAGATTTCTTACACTAAGAGGTAGAGGGGTATGCATACCTCTCAACTGTCTAGATTTTTGCCTTATATTTTGGATCATTCCTTAACATTTGTAGTTTTCCAGTAAATCACTGAGGACTGAAATAATTAAATAATGTTAAATATTTGAGCTTCAATTTCTTTTAGAAAATGCATGCCAAGGCAAATGTTATTTTAGCAAATTTCTAAGTCTATAATGGCAATATTTAAAATCTGTCCCTATTTTGGGGCCTTTGTCCCATTATATTACACTTTGCTCAGATTTTTTATGCTAAGAGGTTAAGAGGTATGGAGCTATGGTATGTAATGCCCTAGTTGGAGAGGGGTGCAGATTAGTCAATTAACTTGATCAGGCGTGACCCTATTGGTTACAGGAGACAAGAGCCTAAACTCTGTACACTGACTACCAGACTGCTGAAGAAATTGAGCTTCAGTGGAGACTGGAGACAAGAGCCTGAATCCTCTACATCAACTTCCAGACTGCTGATGTGACTGTAAGTTTTAGTTTTAGTACATTTTCCCAGAATTATGAGTTTCAGTGCAATTTTAAGAGATTATGAGTTTTATTTCATTTCATGAAATTGTGAGTTTCAATGGAAGATAAGTTTACTGCTGCTCATGCTAAGTCTATTTTCAATGTCCAGGTAACTGTTTTGTTTTGCAAATGGCAGTCACTGTTTGTGCTGTAGAATTTGAAAGCAGTGTTAGTAGCATAATTGCCTTCGGTGCAGAAAGCTGTGGATTCTACTTCCATGAGCTTATCAGTGGAAACTGGTGATTAAGGTACAACCAATATTACTTTTAAAACATGCTAAACAAATCTATTTTTTTTTAGAAATACTTTAATCAAAGTAAAAGCGATGTACATTTCCATGGTTTATCTTCTGATCTTTAAGATGCGCTTTTGCAAATTCAGCAGTATTATCTGAAGACTATCAGGAGTTCTGAACAAAGATTTTATAAAAAATATATGTAAAGTCAGCTAAAATACTATGTAAAGTCAGCTACAACACTTTTCCCATGCATATAGTCATTTAAGTTTTGACAGCCAGACATAGTTGCCATCATTTCCTTTTCAGTTTGTGCATATTATCTTTGTGCATCATAGTCCTAGATCCTTATGCTGTTGGCAATGCCTTCTTGAAGCTGTACTTCTGCAAGAACTACTTGAATGGTATCAGCCCGCAGAATGACTGACTGAGAGATATGCATTTTCTGAGTTGGAGTTTACATGACAAGCTTTTTCTAAGATTTCAAAAATGTATTCACTCTGAAGGCAAAAGCTACATGACAGGTGGGAAGTTGGCATATTGGTTAAGGTGCTTAGCTTACAGACGTAAGGCTAGGCTTAAAATGGTCCACAAGAACAGTTAGCCTAATACTAACCAATGAACATCTTACACCATGTAGATGGACTGCTGATATTGCAGAGCCCTTTTGATTGCTGATTATTTGGTGCATTTTAAGGGGGATAGGGATTCTACACTCTTGAGTGTGTCCTCCATGTCTGAGATGCCTAGTAACTATGAACTTGTCAGTTTATCAGTCATTTCCTATTGCAGTATTACCAACTTACCAATTTCTTTTAATGTAACAGGCAATTCTTCAAGGGCAGGAGGCACTGAATTTGTAGATGAAACATTGAAATGTAAGGTTGTTTTGACAATAGCAACCTCTTCATTAGATACAGATGTCTAATTTAATCTGGAATTATTTGGATGGCTTTTACTTCTACAGAGATTGTGTTTACTGAGTGATATTGGTGGATTGTAATGTGACATGTAATATAACGATTGATAAACTATACTTATGTAAAAGTAACTCAAGAGTAACTTGTTACTTTAGTTAGTAACTGGTAATAATATATTACCTTTTTAGAAAAGTAATAAGTAATAGTAATATATTACCTTCACTGAAAAGTAACAAGTAATAGTAACTTATTACTTTTATAAGTAACTAGCACAACACTGGCCCTAGGGCCTATATAAGTCTAGCCAAATGGTACCCTGGCTTTTGCCACCCAAGAAAATTATTTTCTTGTGCCCCTGTCAAGCAGAGCAACAGAAGTGATCCCCGGGGTGAATTTCCTATCTCCCATCCAATCATCAAGATTTTTCTTGAAGAGTGCTAATGAGGAGTTTCGTTTGATCTAGATAGGTAGTGTTGTTCCACAGCATGGGTAGTCTCTGAGACAGGAATCTATCCCTCCAGCATGTTCTGTTTATTGTGGTGACAAGGTTTAGGTCCCTAGAGCGTGTAGCTCAGAGGGATTGGGATTTCTTTAAGTGGAGCATGTCCAACAGCTTTGGGTTTGACATAGCTTTGTATGTTAGGCAGAGATCACCTCTGAGTAGGCAATACGCGACAGACTAAAGCTGGAGTTTTTTGAGATGGTCTGCTTAGGGCATCTGTTTGAGGCTGGTAATTTTCCTTTTGAGGTATTTCTGTGGCCTTTCCAGTTGTAGATGCCTTGTGAGGTACATACCAAAATGGGCGTTGTACTCTATAATGGATCTAATGAGTGATGAGTAGAGGGGAACAGTAACCTCTTTTTTCCTAGATGGGAAACCTTTTGTGATGAGGTGTGCAACGTAGAAGGATTTCCTGACTACTGTGGCAATGTGATTATCAAAGGAGAGACTACTGTCTACCTGTGTCTCAAGGTCTCTTATCACACTTTTGGTGTTAAGTAGACTACCGCCTATGTGGTAGTTCATGGGTACAGAGTTTTTACCAAAAGGGATGACAATGCACTTTTTGGCATTGAGCTTGAGGCCATGGCTTTGACACCAGGCATCTGTCTCAGTGAGGCCCTTTTGTAGGATGTCCACATCATTAGGAGTTTTGATTATGGCTCCTAGTTTGTAGTCATCTGCGAACTTTGTTAGCCAAAGACCTTCTGTGTTAGCCTGTACTTCAGAGAAATCTATAGGTTCATAGGTTCATAGGTAGGTACTAGGCTATCAGCCCAAGGTCCTACGTAATCCTACCCAACAAGGTTCTTTGGCTTACACCACCCAAGGAAGTTATTTTCCTGTGCCACTGTCGAGCAGAGTCACAGAAGTGATCCCTGGGGTGTATTTCCTATTTCCCATCCACTCATCAAGATTTTTCTTGAAGAGTGCTAATGAAGAACTTTGCTTGCATACATGGGTAGCCTGTTCCAGATTATGGGAAGTCTCTGGGACAGGAATCTATCCCTCCAGCATATCCTGTTTATTGTGGTGACAAGGTTTAGGTGTAGCATGTCCAACAGCTCTGGCTTTAACATAGCTTTATATGTTAGGCAGATATCACCTCAGAGTAGGTGATATGCATTCTTTCTGATAAAAATGCATCCCTCAAAGACTAAATCACCCTGCAGTCTTAATACATGAATAGTATCCCTAAAGCCTTTCTAGATGTATTTTGTCAACTTTCCTAAGTTGTATATGTGAATCCTTCCTTAATCCTTAAGTGTCCCTGGACATAAAAGGGGGCATATATCTTGACATTAATACTCATACCTGATAAAGAAACAATTAATGAGACAGTTGAGAAATTTGGTTCACATCCTTCTCTGGTCATTAATCCTTTTTCTGGAATGTCTGCAAATATGTATTAGTCCAGGTGTTTGATATTGTTCAAATTTCTTTCTCTGGTCAAATTAAGGGTCAGATGCTTTTTTGTGACATTTAGTTGGTTGTCATAATGGTCTCTGTAATTCATTGTCATTTGAACAGGCTCTGGTCCATCATTCTTGTTGGTATTCTTAGCTTATCTTTGTGAGGTTTCCGTGTACTAGATCCAACATTACTGGTACTCAATAAAGACTCAGTTCAAGATATAATGCCACCAGTAGCTACTTTATTTCTATGCTTTTTGCTTTAATATGTTAACTTGTGATAAATTGTATTTTTTGTATAATGAAATTGCTTACATTGTACTTTTCCTATGACATCATATTTTAATAACTGTGTTCTTGACCTTAAACTATTATTCAGAATCTGAAAAGTGGGTATGGTGTTGGTTGCTGTTTAGTTTATATTTTTCTAAGAAAAATAAAACTCTGAGTCTTATTCTGCATTTGTTTATGGTGCATAATTCCTATTTTTGTAAGAAAAAGAAAGTGGTTTGTTAGGTGATCTCTTAATTTTCCTAGCCTTCTGCAACCTTTACACAGATGGTTTGCAGCCAGTCAATGCTGAACGATGAGATGTATTAGGGATATAAAATGCATGACACCATTTTGCTTATTGAAGGCTGTAAACAGTGCCCAATTATACCATACATTTTGCTGAGGAAACTGTCTCTTGCATGGATAGCTGCTTGCACTGAAATTGCTTTTCTGAAGTTGCCGAGTCCATGCTCACAACTGTGGCCATTTAAAATAAGCACACACTGCAAATGGGAATGCAGTGTGCATGAACATGCCTGCAAAGTCAACAACAATGTTTTACTATGGCTCTGTGAGCCATTGATGTAGTCATTGAATTCCTGTTTGTACACGCACACTCTTATTGCTGCCCCCCAAACCACTTGGCAATTAAAAATTGGGAACATCTCTGAAGCTGTTGCCCCTGCTACCCCTCCCAGCACTTAGTGTGTGTAACATTTTCAGCTGCTCAGTCAAAAACTATTTGAGATGAGATATTGTTTTAATTTGCAATCTTTTCTGTAAACAAGCTGTATACATGTTATTAGAGGCATTAATTCAAGTGGTTATAAGTATAATATGACCTCAGAAAGCCCCATTGTTTCTGATGCTCAGAAAAAAATTCCAATATAGAGTACAAAAAGTATGTCTGAAAACATCCTTGCTCACTGTCAGGCTGCATTCATGGTAAAAGTGGCATAGTTTGAACCACTTACAAGAAAGTCATTAACTTTCTTATCTAGGCCAGACCACAACATGAAACTCGAGGCTAGGGTCATTGTTTTTCACATGATAACATTCCTTTCTTGAGTAATGGCCAGCTTCCTTATTCTTACTTTTCAAGCAACCATACTTTTATTTTTCATTGTAAACATCTTTCTTTTGTTATAGTCTTTTCCTGATTTTCCCCAGGGTCCATTATGGTGTATTTTTCTGCATTTAATGTTAGATGCAGCACTACTAGACCTTCCTTTTAAACCTGCCAGCCTCATGCCATTCTTTCCTTACTATCCTTTGTATCATGTTTTCTGCAGATGTTTACGCCAGTCACAATATCACACACACACACACACACACACACACACACACACACACACACACACACACACACACACACACACACACACACACGTGTTAATGTACCCCTTCTGTGGTGTCACTTATTTAGCTACTCAGGTTGTTAATTTACATACAGAGTTCTATGAAGCTCTGTATTTCATTCCTCCTTCATTGCTGTGTATATGATTATTGCCTTTATTTTCTTCTAGATATACATTTTTAATCCGGGATTCTAAGATGTGACCATTTGTAATATTCTAATGTTTTTTTTGTTTGACAACCTGTCAAAGGCTGGTCTAGCTCTAGGCAGTTGTTATCAGTAACAGCATGTCAGTGAACCTTCCCCCTTTTTTGAAATAATTGTCTTGGTCTCATCCACCAGTACTCCCTAGACAATCACATTTCCATACCACGTTTATCAGTTTGTTCTGTCTCTGGTATGAAAGCACCAACAAAGGAAGGAAGGGGACAGCTGGAACACATGACCATCACACAGCACTGACTAGAAGTTTTTATTTTTAGTTTATCAATGCCCAATGCATTGGCCAGAAAGCAAAATAGAAAACCAGGATTCACAAACTGAATAAAAAGATTCTAACAATGCGAGTATTTTAGGCATACTTTTTTAATCCTAGGTTGGAGTAATATGCTGACTGCTGCATCTTCATTGCTTTAGATCTCAGAGAAGTTACTGGTTTATTAAACCAAATGATACAATCTAGTAAACGGTAGACTTGATACCAACTGTATTTGAATTCCCTCCTGTATGAAGTGTTCTATAGAAATTTGCCAATGGTCAATGCTATCAAAATAAATAGGGAAGGTGATAATGGATACCCTTGTCTGGTGCCATTGTTAATGTTAAAGGTCTTCATACTTAAATTATTAGCACAAATCATAGATAAAGGATTGGCAGTATAACAACTGCACTTTCCTTATAGAAGTATTTTAAAGTCACATTTCTTACATAACTGTCCATGAAAATTCCTAACTGACTTTGTTAAATACTTTGACAATTACTTTGTCAGTGGCAGCAGCAGTCAGTTCATAGCTCTCAACTTCCAGATTTTCACAGAATTTCCAGATTTTTGCCTCATATTTTTCTTCTGTTACTCAAACAATTTGTGGTTTTCTGGCAAATCACTAAAGATTGAAGTCCTTAAATAATGCTAAACAATAGACATTTGAGTTTCAGACTTTATAATCTTCAGAAAATACACAATAATGCAAAACCTATTGTTATAGCAACTACCTACATTTATAGGAGTGATATTTAAAATTTGCCTCGATTTTTGGGACTTTCTTGATGCATTATTTTTGGCTTTGCCCAGATTTCATTCTCTGAGAATTTGAGATGTAGGAGACAGGTCTTTACACAAAATCCATATCTATTCATTAAGGAGAGCTCTAGCCAAGTCTGGTTCTGCTATCTTTAATAAAGCTATGATAATCACTGGGTACTAATGTAGGAAGTATAGTCTCTAAGTAATTAGCCAAGATTTTTTAATAAGTTATTCGGCCTAATTGCAACAATGATACTTGGCTATAGTTTGATGGGTTAAGTCAGAATTTGCCTGATTTAAGAAACAGCATAATCGGTGATCCTTTGAATATGTTCTTAAAAAACGAATTTGCTGTTCAGTGGCCTAAAATACTTCTAATAAAATAGGTGCCAGATCATCCTTTAAGGCTTTATAGAAGTCAGATGTGAGGCCATCAATCGCTTACCCTTTCCCTGCCATTAAGTTATTAATGGCTTATTTTACTTCATTATAATGACAGAGATTTATTTTGCTGTATGGTAATTCTGGGAGGTGCTAGGTTAGCATCAACTCCATTCTTAGCTAACAACCATCAATTCCAAGATAGGCATAAACTTTCCAATACTCTCCTATCAATACTCCAGTTATCAACAGTGGCAAACTGACCATTTCTCCAATTTCATCCAGTTTCCCCTCAACCGTAAACTTTCTAGCTCTTTCTGTACATTTTTCAGCTAAGAGTTTGGATGTCAGACCTTTAGCTACCAAAAAATATGTATGTGTATATGTATATATATACATATGTATATATATATATATATATATATATATATATATATATATATATATATATATATATATATATGTATATATATCTATATCTATATTTATAAATAATATTCCTACCTATATATATATATATATATATATATATATATATATATATATAATCTGCATATATTTATCAAATGTCATTTTATCCATTTATTTATTTATTTATTTATTGACATTTGTTGAAAAGTCCACTGGACTTGAGACCCATTTTCAGTGGAAGAAAAGCTCCAACCTGTTTACATGAAAATCATTACATGAATTTGTAAGGAAACACAATTATAATTATAAAGCAAGTGAAATAATACAGAAAACTATCTAAACAGCAAATATGTTGTAAAAAGGTTCAATACAGTAACAATGGAACATTAGCAGGTAGGAAAATTATACAATTAAAAATATTTAACAATACAGCTCAATTTTTTTGGGGGGGGTAGGAAAAGGGAAAAATAGAATTAGAGAGTTAAATTTAAAGGTAAGACAGATATAGTTAGAATCGTATAGCTAGGTAGTGGGAATAAGTAGATTATAGGTGACATATAGTAGTATTAAAAGTAGAACGTGGCAGAGAAGAGGAGATGTGTTAAGATGGTTATACTGATGTGTGGACTATGATAGTAAAGATTAGGGATAACTCATATGGTGTAACTGTATGACATATACATAAGTATATTTACCACATGAAACAGTTTTGCTAGATTAAGGAGGCCGTGGATATGTGTTGCATGTGCAGCTGGGGTTATCAGTGAGATGTTGTTTTAGTTTTCTTTTAAAGGAGATTATGTTGTCTAATTCTGTAACTGATGATGAGAGGGTGTTCCACAGCTTAGTTATGGAATGGGACTAGAAGCAGCTACCTGCTCTTTTACTTGGTTTTGATACTTTAAGTAGGTGTTTGTTGTTAGAGCGTAGATATTTGGATGGGACGTAAGGTTCAATGACATTTTTCAGGGAAGAGCAACACTCAGGTTTATAAACGAGTTTATGGGCAAAGGTAAGTTGTGTGTAATGTAGGTAATTTCCAAATTCTAGCCAGTTTAGTTCTTTAGTGGCCTGGCAATGGTGGGTGCGATTTGATTGGGCTGATGCGAATTTTGCAATCTTGTAATAACAGGACTGTAGTTTGTGTTGCAAAAAGTTGTGGAAATTGGTGAAGATAGGAGACCCATATAATAAGGTTGGAAGGAGAAGACTTTTTGAAAGTTTTATTCAGATGGATTTGTCTAAGTATTGTTTGTTTCTGTAAAGTTTGCCTAATTAGAAGTGTCTTTTTTATTGCATTATTAATATGCAAGCCAAAGCTAAGTTTGTTGTCATAGTAATTTCTAGCAGTTTGGCCTGATTTACTAACTCTATTGGGGTTTTGTTTATGGAGAATATAGTAAAGTTTGTGGGAGCAGATTTAGATGCAAAGATGAGTAGTTTAGATTTAGTTGGGTTAAGTAATAGCTGTGATTGGTTTAGCCAGAGTTCTATGGATGTAAAGGCCTTTTGTGTTAACTTTTGGAGGTCAGATAAGTTATTGGAGGTACAGATTATGGTTGAATTGTCTGCATATTGTATGGTAGTACAGTCAGATGGAACTTTATTTAGGTCATTTATAAACATGTTGAATAGTAGGGATCCCAAGACTGACCCCTGGGGCACTCCTATGTTATTTGGGAGAAAGCTAGAGAAGTTATTCAGTCATTTTATGGATTGCTGTCGGTTTTCCAAGTAACTAGTGAACCAGGTTAGGGTGGCATCAGAGCATCCTAGTGAGTGGAGTTGCTGTATAAGTTTGATGTGGGAAGACTGTGTCGAATGCTTTGAGAGATTCAGTAAAAGGACTGATGTAAGTAGGTTACGATCTAGGGCGTTATAGATGTAATTTGTGAAGCAGACTAGGGCTGTAATCGTACTGTGGGATGGTCGAAAACCATGTTGTGAAGGGGATAGTAGGTTATTGCCGGCTAGATATTCAACCAGTTGTTTGTGGATGCATTTTTCCATTATTTTAGATAGAGGGAACAGTATGGAAGTGGGTCTAAATTTTGATAGGTCATGAGGGTTTCCACCTTTATGAAGTGGAGTGATAACTGATTATTGATTTTTCCAGAGCTAGGGGACTGCGTGTTCTGCAAGTGATTGGTTTATAAGGATACTTACTGGGGAACATATTGCCTTAGCTCAAATTTTGAGGTATTCTGGGGGGAGATTATCAGCGGATAAGGAGCCTGGTTTCAATTTGCCAAGTAATGTTTGTATTTGAGAGGTTGCTACAGGTTGGAAGTCAAAAGATGGTATGGAGCTGATATTGCTTTGAGGTATGATGGATGGGTTAATGGGGATTGGGGTATTGCCTGCATTTACTAATGTAAGGATAATATCAATAAAGTTTTTATTAAATATTTGACTGATTTCATCTGGGCTTTTGTCTGGAAATGGAGATAGGTTTTGGGTGCTGCCAGATGTAATGAAATAAAAAAACTTTCAAACAAAAAAACAAAAAAAAAAAAAAAAAAAAAGTCAAAATGCTGAGTAATCTCCACAAACTAGAAAGAAGAAGAAAGAAAATTCCATTCATTCACAGATTGTCCATTTTGTGTCCAGGGCATAGGGCATCATCAGAAATTAAAAACAAAAAACGATTTTATTATACTAAATACACAACATACTACTACTAATTAAAAAAAAAAAAAAATTTTAAATTATAAGAAAAGAAATAAAAAAACAAAAACACATTAATAAATGTACTATAATATTAAATAACTGGATGACTAAATAAAAAAATATATATATAAATATGTGCAAATCCTGCTATAAATAAATAAGTTAAGGTAAAAAATTTGACTAACAGAAATGTACCAAAGAAGGGTAATTATAAATAGATATCTTAGCTGGTACACCCCAACCTGAAAAAACTCTTAACTTCAATACAGAACATAGGGTAAAAGCGCTTAGTCTGTGAATAAACGGTTGTTTTATTCTCCTTCCTACCAGTTTGTGGATTACTCAGGATTTAGTAATGAGTTGACAGATTTCCAGAAAAGTCTGGGATTATTACTGTGGGAGTTTATTTTTGGGGGAAGTAAGTCTTTTTGTCCTGATTAATGGCCTGTTTTGCTTTGTTTCTAAGTATTTTGAAGACGGTTTTGTTGGGTGAGGGTCTTATATTTTCCCCGTTTGTGCCATGCTCAGTCTCTATTAATCAGTAGTCATTTGGTTGATTCAGATAGCCAAGGAGATTGGTTATGTCTAATTTTCTTTTTTCTTATGGGGGCTATGGAGTTAAGGGTATCTAGGAAGGCAGTACTGAAGTAATGTACTGCTTCATGTAAGGGACTTGCTCTTATAATTCACGGCAGTCTGTTTAATATCCTGCTCTAACACAGACATCATATCTACATGTGAGCATGTCTCCTTCTTTCTTAGCCATTCTTTTTGCCATTGTCTGGAAACGGTCAAATCGTTTTGAGATAGTGAGCCTATATGTTCCTATATTGTCTGTGCTGTACATTTATCCTAGTCCTTGAGAATCAAATGGTCAGACTGCCTGCCCACAAACTGGGCTTCTTCTGTACTAAATATCATATTGAAGCTAACTGCGATGTGGCCAGAAAGGCTGAAGGTAAGAATATCGGCCTTTGACATTTTGAATAAGAATTGCTTAGAAACTAACCAGTAATCAGTTGTGCTAGCTTTATCCATTTCTGATCTAAGGAAAGTATAGCGTTTCTCTGTGCATTTATGACATCTCCATCAGTCAGTTAACTCCAGCTCCACTAAGACCTACTTAGTATCATAGGTAACCAGAAGAGTTTTATTTCTGTCTGCAGGAATCTACCTGATTATACAGTCTAGGACTGCATTAAAATCTACTCCTGGAATATATCTGGCTGTCTGACCTTGAAGTCCTTTAAATGAAGGAGGGTCATCTCAATTTGATCCATGCTGCTGTTGTAACACAAACTGTAAATCATTTACATTCACTTTTACCACTAAACCTTTCCCACTGTAGCCTTAAAAAGCACTGACAACAGATCAGTGATTGATGTACAAATATCATCACCTCCTTTATAGATGATGTAGCTGAGATAAACCCTTTCCAGATGGCAACTTTTACAATTTAATTTAATTTCCAGCAAAAATACCACATTATATTCCCATATTAATAATTCATGCAGAATTGCCTTTGATTTAATAGGGGAAACATCACAGAAAAAAAAAAACAATTCTATGCTGTGTTACAATTACTTTTCCTATGCCTGCTAATAAATAATGCTTTCTTTACATCAGTTTGTGGCTTGCCATGCAATGCTTTTTATGTTGGTTCAAAACTATAGGTCTACATACAGGGGAAAAATGTATACCAAAATACAAGCATACATACTTAAATAAATAGCTAAATTAATTAATTAATAATTAAATGGGCACTCGACTTATAAAATTAAAACAGAAGTAAGTTTCCCTCACACAATAAACAAAATCTTCTGTTCTCCAAATGGCAAATCAGTTGAAGTACATGCAGAGTCGTGATAAAATTCCAGTACTGGAGAAAAAGATAAACTTGCTAAGTACTTTTCCAGCATGGGAAAGAGTCATTATAACAATTGTTACACATCTCTTTATGCACTGTTACAGCTAGATCTCATGCTAGGGAGTAAGAACGAACAGTTATGGCTAGCAAAAAGCAGCAGCAAAAGCTAAAATAGATTTATTTCTGTCAGATGCCCATGCCTCTCAAATGGAGTTTGTGTCATATTTTTGCACTGTCCCTAATAATTTAATTTTATTTATTTATTTTCTGGTAAATCACTGATGATTACAGTAAGTCAAACAATGCGAGAATTATGGTTTCATCCTTCCTTATTGTACAGAAAATGCATGTCAATGTTCTATTAACTTTTTAAGTGAATTAGCACAATATTTAAAAAGCTGACCCTGATGTTGATCCTTTGCCCCTTCAGAACTCTTAAGTAAATAAGCTGAAAGATATTCTGCTGAGTATTTGACATTTTGTACTTTTTCCTTTTTATTTTAGAAACTGTTAGTACATGGAGCAAATAAAGGTTCATGCACTACAAATAATTACGATTAGGTATCTGATCATAATCCTTTATTGGGTGTTCTAGGCATGAAGTTCAAGATTTACTTCTTGATCTTTGCTCTCAAGATAAATTTCATGGAATCCTTGTCTTGAACATATAATAAACTGGCTATTTATGTAATTTAAATATGAAGAACATCAGCAGCAACCCTGGCTTTTACATATCTAATTACCCCACGTCCCCATGGAAACTATCCTTATGCAACTAATAATACATGCAAATGTGTTGACAAAACATACGCACACATACATAGAAAAAGGTATAACATGTAGCAACTTTTCCAGTCTTAGAAACTAGTTCAAAACCATTACATCTAAAGCATTGTCTAGAAACATGTATAACTATTTATATCCATCCACAGCCCCTTTTCCCATTGGGTCTGGATGTCACTTAAACAGTGATAATCATCTAGAGCCAAGGATTACACCACTGGGTGGCTAGCCCTGCTGCAGTTCTTCTTCCACACCACACACTTTCACATATGGCCAGTTCTGAGTGTCCAGTCCACCTACTGCATGCCTTTGTAATGTGAGAATAAATCAGAGAATCCAGAGACAACCCAATTGAACAAGGGGGCATGCATATTCCACAGAGTAGGCACACCGGCTTAGAAATGAACCTGAGAACCTCATGGCATCTATCCACTGTGCCAACTGTGCCAAACATTTATATATTGAGAGTCAAACCCCTAAATTTTGAACACAACATATTTAGTTACAAAACTGTATCTCTGTGCTCTTTTTACTGTATGGAAAAACAGGCCAACATAAGTACATATTAGACAGTTGTATCATAGTGGATTAGTTTTCCACTAGTGACATAAAGTGACCACTTGAATTTCTGAGATTCGCTATGCTGAGTCCTAGAATGTACAGGATACCAAACAAAAATAAAATTTATTTAGCACTTTCGTCAGATATTACAATTGACTTCTTCAGAATACCTGACAGTCTTTATATACATCAAACAATTACTTCACCAATTAATCAATCAATAGAACACTCATAAATATTTAAAGAAATAGACTCCCTTGCCTTATAAAATTATTTCCTTCCACAATAAAATAAACTTGTTCATAGTTGGACTACAAAAATACAAATTCTGAATATAAAACCTGAGACCAGGCAGTAGAAAAATCACTATTAATAAGTGCATGCAGCGCTAAAAATCCTAACGAATATAGGATAAAAAATGAACAGTGAATGCATATGTGAAGTATATAACCAAAAGCAAATATGTGCAATAAAAATCCAGACATATATATTAAGTACAAGATCACCATTTCCATTTTCCCCAAGGTATGGTGATGTTGGAGTGAAATAAAACAAGTGTGAGTGAAAAAAGCGATGGGTAATCTGTCCTCCATTATTTATAAGACATCTACTATATATTCACTGCTTGCTTTTACTGTACTTCAGAAGTGTTATCTAGTAACAGCCTAGTGACAAGTTGTTGCTAGACAATATCTTCAAATTTATGGATACACAAAACTCCATTCTAAAATGTCACACACTGACTGTACTGCAATGATTTATTCATAAACATGATTATATTCTAATGCTGTTGTTTAACAAAGTCGTGGCTGAAAATGGTGTCCTGTATCCCAGTTCACTTGGACAATTAAACTAAAATAAAGAAATAAGTACGACAAGCAGTGCAGCTTACTAATTCGATCTTTATAGTACAGTAACAGGATCAATGATTTATTTTTGTTCTGTGGTCAGTGTCTGTATAGATTTTATATATTATCCCTTCATCTGTGTGAGATTTCTCTATCAACTCCTAAACGCTTGTTAGTAGCGTGGCTACCCTGAAGAATCCATATGTGCTGCATTTAACCTTACTGTTTTGGCCTGGATCATGGATGAAAAGAGTCCACAATGGCCAATCTACTTATTAGTGTAAGAAAAAAAAAAACAGGAAAAAATATAGCTAGTCTTACCTACCTATTGCCATATTCAGTGTGTTGGTTTACTTTTGTTTCTGAGACTTGAGTTTAAATTTTGCAATGGTTTATTTTTTAAGATGCATATTGGGAAACGTATATATCTAGTCAGAAGAAAGAAGAATGCACTGGGTCCAGGCACTGTAATGTTCATGTGAGATAAACAAATACCATTAATGACATGGAAGAACAGTTAAAATCAGCACTCTGGTTTGATTGTCACATTTGTAATTATATAATTTTACCCCAGCTCTGAGAACGAGCAATTGTTTCACACTATTTTTTTAAAGATTGTGCTATTGTGAGAGATATTGCAGTCTTGGAATATACAGAAAACATACATTGGATTCCCTGATGCATACCACTACAATAGCAAGTGAGCAAATATACAATAAACAGAGAACCTCAAGCGAACATTTTAAAAATGCAGTTCCATCCTTAGCACCAGAAGGAAAGCCATGCTTTTGTCATGTTCAGTCACAAAAGTAGGTATAACCTAAATGTATTACATGGACATATCCTGAGTGCAGTACAGAATAAATAGCAAATGATAATATCTTAGTGCGGATGAAGCACTTAGGGAGCATATTTCACGTTTAATTGGTTACTCCAGTATTCAAATGCATATTTTAAGATAGAAGGTACAGCAATATAAATCTTGTAGCTCCATTTTTGCTTTGAGATTCGTAACTATACAGCTCTTTTTTTAAAACACAATAAACGTTGCAATAAAACCACTCAGAACATGGAAAAGTCAACAATTAAAAAGTCAAAAAAGCTTTATTACTAAAATACAGTGTGCCTGGTTGAGCACTTTCATCTAATGGCACAAAGACTTCTTCAGAATGATACAGGACATTACAAAATCCTTTATATAATACAGGATATTGGCATCAAACAATTGAAAGTAATTAAAAATTGCTATGAGAATGCCGAATTAAATAAATTACATCACTTCAGACCATTAATCAAAGCAAATTTGCCAAGAAACAATGAACTCGAGTTAAAATAAATTGACTAAAATAGATGTACTCAAAATATTCTTAACAAAAAACAGTAACTTAATCATATACTCTTAGTTTGTTGTTCAATTTGATGCCAGTATCTTGTATTATATAAGGGATTTTGTAATATCCTGTATTGTTCTGAAGAAGTCTTTGTGCTCAGCCAGGCACATTGTATTTCAGTAATAAAGCTTTTTTGGCTTTTTAATTGCCGACTTTTCTAGGTTTGGAGTGACTTTATTTCAACGTTCATTGTGTTGTGTAGTCTTTTTTTAAACATTAACTCCTCTGCAAACAGTGCATGTAAACGGCATTTAACTTGATTTACTTCCACTAGATGTTAATTAAAATAGCTAAATAAAATAAAATATGGAAGAACCTGGATTTTGACATTATTGTTTTACTAAATGAGGTCAGTTTATGCTATTTTTTAAAAAAATAACAAAAATGTAGTTACATATTTTGATTAGTTTAGAATTTTCATGTGCCAGAGTATTTCCACGCTCCACAGAAGTGGAATAATAATCAATATATATTTTGTAAAGGAACAAATATACATTTCATATTAAAACTGTCTTAAAATGAATATATATATATATATATATATATATATATATATATTATTTATTTATTTATTCTCTCAGCGCCTTATGAAATATCAGGAATGTTAAATCAAAGCTGAATGATCAGAGAATAATTTGAAAAGAATGATAATGATTGTGAACAGAACTGAAAGTGAGAAGTTGTTTAGAAAAAGGCAGCATGGCAGATTTTAGCATAATACTCTTCTTCCAATGTCATTGGTATACTTCTCAAACATAGCCTGTTAGAATAGAGCTCTAGTTTTTTTTTTATTCAGGAATGGTCACTCTGTCACTTTCTTTCCTTGCAGAAATGGTCAATTTCTCAGCTGTCTTCTTTCTGTTGGTTTGTGCCTCCCTGTGCATTCTGACAGAATTTTAAACAGCTCATTATATTTCTTTTTTTCCCCTATCCAAACAGCAGTTCATATGTTGCTACCCTGACAGGTCTCTTAATCATCATGAGCTAGGCAAATCATTGTAAGCAAAGTGCTGCTTAGGTACTTTTATTAAGTCATCATTAAGGCTCGTAATCTTACAGATGCTGAGAATCCATGTTGGATGGATTAAAAGCTTAGGAAATTACATTGCACTGGAATAACTCAGCTCTTTTTACCACTGATACTGACACACTTCAATTTCATTATAAAGTTGTCCTTGGAGGTGAATGTTTCTTTGTTTTACTGCAAAATATATTAGAAAGTCTGCAGCATTTAACTCACAAGGTATTGGAGCTTAGTTTTTATATTTGCATCCTGAAATAGGTTGATAGATTTTTAAAAGGGTGTACATATCAGAATGTTATAGTAGTATAAATGGTTGAATGATACATAAATACATTGTAAAGATGTACAGTGTTGTGAGGTTAAAATCTGTACACTTAGAGCACAGAAAGACAAAATTACTTTCACACGTTATGCATGCATATTACTTTTCAAGCATTTTATATTTCGGTCTGGAAAAATACCATGTGTTCTTTATCAATAATGGAGCTTAGTGTCATGCAAAGGAATAGTCATATATCACTGTCCTAGTTAAATGACAAAATGCTGAAGTCTGATTATACTGTCATTTGTTTCATGTACCTATACTGCATGGTTAAGAAACCACATTTTCTTTGACAAATATGAAGTCTAACCTTTAAAGCGCATTCAATTAATTAACATTTTCATTTAATGCAGAACTCCTGCAACTGAGAAGTTAAAATAACTTGGTAATTAAAATATAAGTCAGAATTCTATACCGCAAAGAGATATCAAACAAGATTCCTGATCTCTCAGGCTTAATCAACTTTCACAATTCTGCTCTCCAACTAAGATCCACAAACTAAGCCCTTCTTGAAGTAGATAAGGGTAGACACAGTTCTGGTGAATCCCTCTACTCCCTCACAGTTGCTAAAATCAGGAATTCTCTTCCACCAGATATCAGATTGCAAGACAGCAGTCCCATCTTTAAAACCCAATTAAAAGCCCACCTCAATCTCGTCTGGCAATGTACCTGTACTGACCATGGCTAGCCCTATTACCACCATTCAGATAAATCTTCCTCTGGCACTACTCAAAGGTCAAACACATAAAAAAAAAAACTACCATAATGAATTGTATTTTTAAATGAATGTATATAACTGCATGTAGTATTATTACTGCACTTTCTTACTCAAATACATTATATTTTCTGCTTTACTACTGTACACACTATATTTTGTATACTTCTGTAACTTCTCCTCATACTATGCCATGATATAGCATTGTTTGCTCACTCTATTTGTACTCATCCTATACATTTCCTTATGTTATTAAGTTTATGAATCCTTCATTGTAGCTGGTACACACTCTTTAAAATAAGTAGCATAGAGGTTCCTACAGTGGCCTTTATGTAGCATTAGCTTGTGACAGATGTTGATCAGTACTGGAATTTCTAGATATTTTTTCAGAGAAGATCTGGGTCTAGCATTTCTATTTACATCCCATAATCAATTCGTAGATGATGTCCTCGATAATAATACACTTGGTTATATCTGGCCTGCTGTCTGCTCACTCATACCATTTACTTCATGATGGTTTACTACAAAGGCTATATAATCTTGAGAAGAGTTGGAAAAGAAAAACCTAAAACTGGATGCGGATGCTGTCAAGTAGCAAGCCACTATGAAGTTTATAGGCTATCAGTACTGTCCAAAGTGTTAATTTTGTACTGAGGAGATGTCTGTTGCAAAGAAACTACTTTCTATATTCTATATAATACAATGGTGCTAACATAGCTTCATTTTACTGCTTCATTTAGATAAATTCAAAGTGAGGAAAGAATTTGGTTACTTGGCTAAAGGAATGAAGGCATAAAGTCTGGTATCTAGTTCTGGCAAGTAAGGCTAGATGCAGGTAAACCCCAAGGAATAAATGAAAGTATAAGTTTCATCAGTGTTTTAAAAATTAGGGCTGCCAAATTATAAATTACAAAGTATTTTATAAGTATTTTATCTTTGGAACATACGCTTATTTATTGATTTATTGATCTTATAGTATTCTATCACCACCTTTCAAACCATACTTCTATGACAAGAATTAATGTGTCCATGTTTTACAAAGTTTTGGAAAGGATGTTATTATGATAGTTTATTAAAATGTTATGTGTATTAGGAATGTAGGCTACATTGTTTTACTTTAATTGATTAATATAGCCAATTACATTGTGATGAGGGGACTCTGGCTAGATTTGATTATGAAATGTTCATTGTTACTGATTACATTGTTCTGAGGAAGTCTGGGAATAATACAGATGAACGTGTTTAACCTTACTTGTAATTGTTTTACATTTTAATATGTGGATTTAATAAACTGGGTTGGACTCTTCTTGAGATACATTTGGCTTCTATGGCTAAAATTGTGACTTTTGGTGTTTCTAATCATGCAGAAATAGTTAACTCTGACACTGGTTCATTCCGCTCAACCTCTTAGATCAAGAAATCTGAATGAAGCCATAAATAATGGGGAGACAAAGACCCAAAAATAAGGACATTTTTTAAATATTGCTCTTATAAACTTCAAACGTTGATACAATAACCGGTTTTGCATTAGCACAAATTTTCTGAAAGGTATGAAGTCTGAAACTCAACTGCCTGTCATTCTTTTCTGATTTCAGTCCTCAATGATTTGCAAATGATTTGCGAGAAAACACAGATTTTTATGAGGAACAGAAGAAATAAGAGGCAAAAAATCTGTAAATTCTGTGAAAATCTGGCAAGTTGATAGGTATGCACTGATTGCCCTTTCTTATTGCCTGGGTAGTATCCAAACTGCAGACGTACATCTAGAAAGTGAAGAATCCTTTCTCCCTTGTCTCCAGCTTCAGGAAAGAAAACTGGGAGGTTAATTGTCTGGCTTAAGATAAACTCTGAAACTACTTAATTCATAAAGATATGGTTGTCCTTGTGAAAATAAGGTAGGGTTGACTCACCATAAGTGCCTGTAAATTAGATGCCCTCTCAACAGATGTCAGCACTATGAATAAAACACACTTCCATGCTAAGAACTGAGTAAAACACACTTCCATGCTAAGAACTGAGTAAAACACACTTCCATGCTAAGAACCTCACTTCGGCCTGATGAGCTGGATCAAATGCCACTGCATACGCTTTGCAAGCACCATGTCTTTAGTGGTAAGGAAATCATTCTATATTGCACATCTCATAAATAAAGGCATCACATCTAAGACCAGGGGCATTATAGCTCCACTGTACTCAACCCTTATCAGATCACTAATCAAGTACAATGCTCCCTTCTGCATGTACCTCACCAGACACCTGCAGCAACTGGAATGACCACAGAGGTTCCTTACCATGAGAATGCAGGGCCTCCAAAACATGACCTACATGGAAAGACTAAAAGCCCTGTCACTATACTTTGTATCATTGAAGCTACTGAGAGGTGACCTATTCCTGGCCTTCATAGCAGTTTCGGACCCTACCCTAATGGAATTGAAGGGCATCTGCAAATCAAATCTGGATGGATGGGAGATTGAGGCAGGGAATCATCTCTGTCTCACTGTGGTGTCTGCACAAAGGCACAACAAACACATGGTTTTTTATTTTTTTTTTTAAGGGTGGAAACAAAAAAACAACTTTGCTAGGGGCTTATAAATGCCTTAGGGCAAATAGCCTAGTATAAACCTATGAACCTATGAACAAGAATAACTTACTACAGAGATCTCAACCTAGCCTGTGATATCAACAGAACATGCTGGAGAGACAGATATAGCCCTCAGCAATTACTGCCCCTCTGGAATAAGCTCCCACTCCATGTGAAGCAAAGCTCCTCAAAGACCCTATTAAAGCGCAACCTTGACAACTGGATGGGTGACCATAAATCATTCCCTGGCATGGCACCTATGTCCCTCATGGACAGGGCAGTCGGTACTGATCACAGTTTTGTGCTGCTAACAATGACCATCTAAATCTGGCAATAAGGGTATTCAGGTTTTTACATGGCTAGGCTTGTAAAGGCCCCAAGGCTATTAGCCTAGTAACCTCCTATGGACCTATGAACAAAACTGAGATCAGAAGGAGGACACCCCTTTCCATTTGCTAGATGAGCAGATATGAACTACTCCTTTTAAATATTGTTTCACTTGAACATTTTTGGAAAAGGTGGATCCATAAGCAGACCAGCTGATATGGATGACAAATGTAGCTTAATAGAAAAGAAGAACAAACCACTGGACAGTAACTTAAACAAATATTCAAAAACCAGTAGTATCTCAGCAAGCCAAGGATCTTGAATCTTAATAAGGTATCAGCTAGAAAGTCTTTTTTACTTACCCGTATATGATTTCCTAGAAGCAAGTTTTCTCACTTCTTTAAGTAACCACTGCCCATCCTCAAAATCAGAATTTCTTTAGTTGTCTGTTTTGAAAGGAGACAAAGAGATCTACATGAGGTGTTCTCCATAGTTGCAGCACTTCCTGGAAGACCTCAGCATGAAGTTTCCATGTGAGTGTGTGTGTGTGGGGGGTCTAATGAGGTCCTACTGAGCTTGCCTGCAATAAAAGTTCATTCTGACAGAATGTATGAAGGATGAAGAGTCAGATTAAGCTGAATTTCTAGCCCTCCCAGGCTGTCATAATCAGCCAATGAAAGAGTGTTGGATATGGTACCCCCTTATTTGTTCATTTATGTACCACATCTCTGTGGTGTTATTTGTTAACACTAACAGAGATCCTGGTGACCAGATATGATACAAGACCTTCAAAGCATTGATAACAGCCAACAGTCTGATATTTATGTGCTTTGTTCTGTCTACAGGAATCTGTGAAGCTTGCATTTTACTCCTTTTTAAACCATCAGATCTGAAGCACCTGTTGTGACTGACTGGAGTTGAACGTAAGACATAGTTTGCATGCTGCCTTATTTAACTACTATCCAGCCTCTCTCTTTACAGATCCCAGAACTGGAATCTGAAAAGTGAAGGGTATAGATGACAAGTCCATGCTAATCTGGTATACCACTGTATTTTCCTTGTGTGCAGTTGGCAAAGGGTAGCATTGACAATCATAAATGCCATGTGCACCAGAATCCTGAAGAACTCCCTTGCAGATGATTGGTTTAGACTGGAGAAACTCAGGAAGAACTGTTGGAACATTTCTACTTTTTCTGGAGGGAGCAAGGCTTTTCTGTTATTTGAGTCCAACAGATATCCCAAGTATATCATTTTGTGTGAAGGGATGAGAGGATACTTCAGTCAGTTGATTTGGAATCTCAGACTAAGCAGAAATTTCTGGACAGTTTTATAGACTCTTGACAGCTGGAAAAAGAATCTGCAAAGATTAAACAATCATCCAAATATGAGAAAATGTGTATGCCTTGGAGTGTGCAATGAGCTATGACTGGAACATTGTATATTGTAAATATCCTTTATGTAGAAGAGAATCCAAAAGATAAAGTAGAGAACTGATAATGTAACACAAAACCTAATAAAACCAAAAGGCATTCTGATACCCGTGCACTGGCCCAGCAATTAAGGAGCCCCGATCCTCATCACTAACACCAGTGAAGGGCATCCATTTAGTGAAAGGATAATAAATACAGACACAGTAAAGTACAATTTCCCTTAAGAGCACACAGAGATCACAGTCAGTCTGGGGCTAGTTTTTCCCTTTTTCTCCAGGTCCCCAATAAGTCTCCCCACTGGCACAGCTATTGGGTCCAGATCTCAGCCTAGTGGACAAGCTAAAGCATCCAGCACCCTCTCTGTCTAACCAGTGCTTCATGTCCCTGCCCAAGTAGCTGACACACACACACTTTGAGATGAGTTATATACAACCACACTGACTCTCCTGGGGAAGGCTGGCACAGGTTCTCCAGCTGTGCCCCTTTTACCCAGGCTATAAGGTAGTACCACTTCCCACCACCCACTAATATTTATCAGCTACTAAAAGGCCCTTATGAAAGGGTGCCCAGTTATACTTTGCGATATTATTGTCCAAATGGTAAGTGTGACTGAACAGCAAGGCTATTGGAGTGGCTTTGTACAATATCACTAAATACATGCAATGTACTCTTAGAGCTTAAATTATCCCTACACAAAACAGCCATAGTTGAAAGGTTTAAAAATATTTAATAATAAATAATACAAATACAAGACAATCCTTCTTACTACACAGTGCTACTCAAGAGTTCAGAAATCACAGAGATATACTTAAAATAATACAGTAGAAGAGTTCTGACATCAACACAGAAAAAAGACTAATCTAATCTTCCTCTTTCCTAGCTATATCTAAGAGAAAATACAGTTCTAAAATAAACTTAAGTATAGAACACAGGCAGGGTGCTGGTGAGTTGGGTGTTCTCAAGGCAAATGCTAAATGCCCTCATTCTTTCTGTCCTTAAATTGATAACACAGTACCACTGATTCTTTTCAGATTACTTTTCTTTCTGGTTCCCAGGCTAACAGAAACTCAGAAGTTAATAGCCCTTTTGATCTTGCAGCTGGTCAGAAAGTCAGAGCAATAAAAGAAACTATACATGCAAATTCTAGCAATTAACTCTGGTCACAAAACAATAGCCAGAATTCCTTCATCCAGACATCTTGGCTCCAAGCCCTGAGATCAAAGACCGTCATGAAATGCTTGACTTATCAGCTTTCTTACAGCAGAGTACACTGTTGTTACATTTTTTTTTTCAGTTCAACATCCAATACAGTCTTTTCACATTTAAGAGAACAAGCCTGTGGCTTATATGAATATTTACAAATAATAGAATTATCCACAAAATTATATCTATCTAGGCTGGCAGCCTTCACCTATCTTCACCCCCCCCCCCCCCGGAGAACTCAAGCTAGTTTTTAAAGTCACCAAGGTGCCATAGTAACCAATATTACACAGAAAAATGTGTTGCAACTAAAACCCAACAAACAATTCAGCATGAGATGCTGACACATTTCCATCACACAAAACTTCAATATTATCCTATAAACCAGTTCTTTATTCCTGATCCACCCCCAAGCTGAAACCACAAGACACATTAAAAAGCACTATATTACTTTTAATTATTTATCAAATTAACTGAAATAGGGCATCTGTATTTCACAATATACTAATCATATAAAAATTTACTGTCCTAATTACAATTCTGAATTCAGTTACACCAGTTATTTCAAAATCGCTTACATAGGGTATAATAGTATAACAGCTTACCAGACATTTCAAGCTTCACTTTCACAGAATTACAGTATTGAATTTGCTAACAATTTTAGTAATTCTGTGAAGTCTGTCTGCAAGAAAATAGCTATAAAAATCTCACATCACTACAAACACATTATATAGACAATGTCCATAATGCTTAGAAAATCTTCATCATTTGTGGATCATGACTATAGGTTTATACTCAATACAAAATGGACATTTGTGTACGTCTGACCACTAGTACGATTTAACCACTTATTTTCCACTGTCACACTGATTGAACTCATACCTCTCAACATCTTAGAGCACAAAATCTGGACAAAGCCATACATAAAAGTGGGACAAAGGCCCAAAACTAGGGACAGTTTTTAAATAATGCTATTACAGACTTACAAAGTTGATAGAATAACAGGTTTTGTATTAGCGTAAATTTAAATAGAAAGCACTGCTTTCATTCTGCTAGCATTTGAAAGAACACCAGAACTGGTTAACCAGTTCTTCTTCCTTGAGGGGAGAACTTTAGGAGGTACAGGTGACTTTTAACATTCTTTTTGCAGGAAAAATATCTTAATCATCTGCATGTCACATTACATGAGACAGCAAATACTCTAATAAACTATTGTTGAAAAGCCTTCTGCCCCTCTTGAAAACAAACAAATAGAAGCACTCTGCCTTTCTTATTTTGAAATACACAGTGAAAATAGAACCAGCATCTATAGTGGTGATTGGCAAGCACTTGAAAATTATTTTAGCTTCATTCAGTCTGTAGATTTCCTAGATAGCCAAGGACACTTGTTGGATACAGAAAATACTTTGTGCCAATTGTTACCATCTTTGTACACCCATATAATGCTTCATTTTATGATGGTTATATCTGCAGTGGGAATGGCACAATATGCTGTCCTGAGGATGTGATGACAGTTTGTTCAACACGAATGTTATTAGTAAAACCTGATACTGTACAACATGTAATCAACAGGGATAAACCCACAACATACCAGAGAGAAAAATAAATACATAAATACGGCATAAAAAAATCATATGGCAAAAATTTTTATTTTGTTCCAAAAGACTATATACTCTGGCACCTTTGACAATAAAGACCTAAGAAGTGACACCTCTTACAAATAACTCTTTTTACATCATCATCAAACTAATCAATAATCAACTCTTTTGTTGCAACATGTGATTGCTATTAATATTTGTGCAAGACAAATTATGTACATGAACTGCTTGACAATTACAACACTATTTTTTGTATAAATATTAAAGCAATACAAATTCACCATAGACTGATGTTAATTATCGTAAGACTGAGGTCACTGTTCTCAGGCAGAAAATTATCTACAAGGGTATAGCTACCTAGAGCAGACCTACAACTGACTTGTCTTTTGTGTTGGTGGAAAGCTTACATGACCATACCTATACAATGTTCAGTTCTTCCACTTTCATTCCAAATGTATTTACTACATCAGAAACTGATTAACCTACAGAGATTGCCTTTTATAGCCAAGCTCCACCCAAATAGATTTTAATGCATAATCTCAAAGTCTACTTTAAGGCTTCAGTTCAACAGATGTACTTTTTCCCATAGTAACTGTTATATTTTAACTGGTGTATGTGTTAGCAAAATTCCTTTTCTTAAAAAGTGCATTGCACTATAACCATACAAAGCATTGTTTTACGCAGTCCAGCACTAAAAGCACATAACCATTTCAGTTGTATTGCCAAACCAGTGAACTTAATTCTCCCCAATTAACATTATTTTAAACAGCAACTGTGACTTCTGGGAAAATATTCAGTATCTACTCTTCAATAGTCAGATATTCTATTCATGTATTTATAGCCACGTGTATGAGCAACCTGCAGAGATTATCTTCCTGGGTCTGCCTATGTGCATTGACTCTGAAGTTATCACTTTACTGATTCATTGCCTGTACCACTTCAAATTACATTCTGATTTTCTATTTTTATTGCAGGAGAAATACCAGTAAGTGTCTAATCTGTATTGTCTAAGTAATGGCAAAATCGCATTATTTTCACTGAACTCAGCATGTCAGGCCAAATTTCAATAAAACCTGCATTTTTCATGCACGTGCGAGCACACACACACACACACACACACACACACACACACACACACACACACACACACACACACACACACACACACACACACACACACACACACACACACACACACACACACACACACACACACACACACACACAGATTATTCACCCCGAACACACAGATCCTAGTTTGGCACTAAAAAAACAAAATGGGAAGGGTGTGTTTGCATATGCGCACACTGACATTGCGGTTACAGGTCACTGGCATGAAAAAAACAAATGAAAAAAACTGTTTTGGCGTATGTGTACACTGAAGTTGCAGTTAAATTTTGTGGGGCACATGGAAGAGGTCTGAGGGCCGCATGGAAGAGGTCTGAGGGCCACATATGGCCCGTGGGCCACATGGAAGAGCTCTGAGGGCTGCATGCAGCCCGCGAGCTGCAGGTTGGACACGTCTGGTCTAGGGTTTCTATTATTATGGTTATTTGATGTGAATTTGGTCTTCCTGAGGTCTTACACCTTGACTCCAGGATTCATTCGTTCATGTAGTCAGTTCTCTGAAATCCGTTCATAGGGTCAATACTGAAAAATTCAGCCACATGTAATGAAAGATATTTTTTAGTGCACTTTAATCAAGGTCAATACTGTGTATTTTTTTTTCAGAAACCATTACTAGGGCATATCAGTTTGGGGCATTATTGAACCATTCTAATGCTGCTTTCTTTAGGGAAGCTGAATCAGAGGAATGTGCAGACATTGGTGTCAGAAGTTATAAATATGTAAAATAGAGGGGCCCATTTCCATGTACTATATGGACTGGGAATGGACAGAGCAGCATTCATGAAACTATGCAGCAGAAAGTACAATGCAAAACAGGTGGTGATGCTACTGGGGTTTGAGTTGTCTAAGAATTATCGGTGACTGCAGAAAAATCAGAGGAGGGCAGAAAGGAAGTCCTGAGATCTTCACTGAGAATTGTAATTGAATCCCTTGATAACCACCTGAACTATCAGCTAAACAGGTTAGCAGTTTTAGGTTTACCTTTACATTAGAAATAAGAACAATACAATACAATTGCTCTCCCTATTTTATCAAATGTCAGTGTTTTGTAGCAACAGGAAAGAGCATAGTAGCAAGAAACAAATGTAGCTTCTTAAGTTTATTTCAATTACCTCCTCAGCCTAGCTCAGCATTTTATAATAAACTTGTGAGGAGAATTTATATTTTATAGGAATGCATTGATGCATTGGTGAGGCTGAGACAGATGTCTGCCCTTAAGGAGAAATGACATTTATTTTATTTAAGAATCTACTAAAACACACTAAGAAATTAATGTAATATAAGATGGGGACATAAAAGTACTGTATGGTAGAGACCTAGATGATATGATGCTGGTGTTGCAGATTATGCTGTGTTTAAGAAAGAAACTAAGGTGAGCAGTTCCAGGAGCTGGTGGTAAATGTTTCCCTCAGCAACCTGTTTCATAGCTAAGGTGAAGCAAAAATGTGAGGAAGGAGGGCATATTATACTGTACCAGCGGAGTTATGGGGTATTATAGGAGCACAGCCTTAAAGGGCAGTAAAAATCAAAGGGTTAAGTGATAGCTTGGTGGTCACTTGGAAAAAGAAGGAGGATGTAATGGAATTTGTATAAGAGTATAGAAGTGACCAAGTAAACAAAGGTAGCAGAAATGGTAACAGAAATGTTTACCATTCTTGGAATGGAATGAGTAATTCCATGTGCATTACGTCTAGATGAGCAGCACCTAAGAGAACAGGACAGTAAGGAGATAACCCAATTTGATTCCAAGAATGTGGATAATATATTGTCTTAGCCAAGAGAAGTAGTGAGTCTTTGCATGCAAAGCTGATGAACCACTAGAAAATGCTAACAATGTACCTAAGTAACTATTTTATACTAAAGAAAGAAGAGGTGTAGAAATATGCGTACTTAATTGCAATACCTTATATTTCAGTATAAATGCAGTAGTGGAGAAAACATCAAGTTGCATATTAGAAAACCATAGCAAAAGCTCAGACAATAATGTGACCAAGACATGGTAAAAGTAGTTGATATCGAAGAAAATGCATTACCATTTGTAAAATGACAGCACCTTGTCAGAAATAAGTAAAACTGTATAGGTTAGGCAGGTAATGGTTGGCAGGGAGTGCATAGGAGGGGAGAGGGATGTAATGACATTGTACAAAAAGGAAGCCAATCTGGTGGTCCCTGCCATAAACAAACTTTACAACAAAAGGAATATACGATCCAAGGATATTGCCAAATATCTGGCAGATCGATTCAGTGCCAACCGGTAAAAAACTAAAGCCAAGAATACAGCATCACATAGACCAGATGACATCCCGATGACATCCCGGGCTGTCTACACAATGAACTACAATATGAACTCACTCACTACCTATGTCATGTTTTAATCATAGCCCTCACCTCAGGTTTCTACAAGCCTTTATCTGCAAGGCCATGGGGCGTGATTATCATGGAACTTATAAACAAAGACATTGGCAACTAAGTTGGCATTAATCCTATGTCACCCAATGGGTTGCTAAATAGAATACCGCACAACAAAGTAAAGTAAAGAAAAAAACCCCCGATCCCCAAGAGAGACACAAGACAAGTGGGAGTTTTAGGTTCAGTCCTTCAGCTCTTTGTTTGGCATCTACTTCTCTGAAGTACAGGTCAACACTAAGGACTTCTATTAACAAAGTTTGCAGATGACCATGTAGAATTACCATATAGGTGGCAGTACACTAAACACAGAAAGAAATCCATGACTCCTCATCATCAGGGATTTTCATTCAAAAAAGAAAAAGGGAGGTCATTGTCCACTGTACCTCATTTCATTTAGACCATTATATACACCCCGCCCCCTTTTGGTATACCCCTCTCTGATCTGCAATCAACTGAAAGGGGCCTCAGAAAAATACCTCACTAAAAGAATCACAGGCCTAAAGCAGATGCCCCTGGAATCCATACATGTCAGGCAGAGTGAGCTGCTTGGACCTCCTCAAGACCCTTTTTGACAATTGGATGAGGAGAAAAATCATCCATAGATCACATCGTGCGCCTGCTAGACAGGGTCCAGGAAAGTAAATAATATATAAAAACCCAGTTGGAAGGAAAATCAATGAAGGGGATATATGCAGTCATGAGAAGAAAACTTAGAAACATGCAGCATTAGAATCTATCTTGAAATGCATCTTAAGACTGAAACTGGTCTGCTAAAAAGGAAACTTACATAAATAATCATGTAGAATTACACACTAATTATCTCTGCTTTGAATCTCTACTTCCCACCAGGAAACATAGGAAGCATGAATGTTTAGAAATTTACTAGCATTGAAGAAGGGTGACAGGCACTGAGGAATAAAATTTTGAAGCCAGATCCTGAAAAAAAAGTTAAGTTTCTGGTGAGAAGGCTAATGTAGCTTTGCAGTTTATAATTTATCTACTTATTTATTGTTACATGTGATGCATCTTATAAAAGCGAAGCATGATCTGAATAGTCCTAGTACAAGACAGAAAGTCTGTGAATGTCCCAGAAAGTACCACTTGTCCATGTGGAATATGCAACAAACATAAAAGATGATAATTTCAGAATGAGAAAATTCACAATCACAGATTACTTGTAAGATCTCATGTGAATGGCCCTAAAATGTAAACCTTCCCCTTTCTTCAGCCTCTTTCTTTTCCTGAACTCCCTTCTCTAAAGTGATCCTGCTTTTTAACATTTTGGGGTTTCACTTGTGCTCTTAACCACTTAAATCCTCTTTTTATGATGCTTCCATTTATGACTAAGAAGGTACAAATTTCCAATTCCATGTGCAGGTATTCCTGCTCAGACATATTAAAGTTAGGTCTGCCCATTATCATCAAAAGGGCATCTGGCTTTGGTTGGGTGTATAGTGTATGGGGATTTTTTGTATCAAAAAACTGATTTTTGCCAATTTTTGTCTCTGGTAGCAGCATTAGGGTAATCGGTATCCTCCAGTACCATACTTCAACAGCTGACACCAGTGCTTGTTTACATCATTATCAACCCCCTTTTCCTATTTTCTACATGGGGTTGGGGTACTGTGTGAACTGTTGCCATCTCTCTCGATTCAATGCCACACTCTTGCCTTCTTCGACACTCAAGCCTGACTGTCACGGATCTTCTCTCACACAATCCATCCACCTCTTTGCTGGATGCCATTGTTTCCTCTTAGCTTCTTCATGTCTGTCCCAAATCTTCTTCAATAGATTGTCTTCTGCTTTTCTGTGCATGTGCGTGAACCACCATAATCTGTTCTCTTTGATATTTTCTGCAACTGGCACTACTTTGGCTTCTGCTCTTATGTCCTCATTTCCTCATCTGTCTTACAGTGTACATCCAGGTCTATATCATAACGTCGAAGTCTTACAACTTCGAATGTCATAATATCGAACCCAGTAGAGCGAAACACCAGAATACCGAACAGTCTGAATAGCAATTTTTTTTCCCACAGAAAAAATTTGCTGTTCCTACAAACATACACACAACACAAGCACACCAAAATAAATAATCCACACACACACACTTCACAAAACCATACACTAAACCATACATACACCACTAGCTATCAACTTACCTTAACCCAGCCCTAATCCTAAGGTCCGTCACTATCGCACACTCACCTTACCCGCTCCCTAACCCTAACTCACCTACCCCACCTTAACCCTCACGTCCACACAGTTGTACACTTATCTGACCCATGCCCTAACCCTAACTAACTAACTTGTGCCCAATCGCACACTCACCTTCGTTTGCACACTTACCTTAACCTGGTCCATAACCTTCGCTCCACAGTTGAGGAAATAGCAAAGCTGCAGAAACGGCCCACCGAATACTTTCCCTAGGAAAATATTCGGTGTTCTGCAGCTTTGCTATTTCCAGTGTTCTCTCTACTGGGTTCGATATTATAACATTCGAAGTTATAAGACTTCAATGTTATAATATTGACCCGTACATCCTACCACCCATCTCTAGCTTCCTCACCTGCTCTGCCTTTACTGTTCAGGCTTCTGTACCATAAAGTAGTACTGGTTGCAAAACTGTTTTGTATACCTTACTTTCAGCTTCTTTGCATCCTTCCATCATATGCTACCCCTGACTCTCTATGCCAGTTGGCTGCAACCCTTCTGATTCTAGCTTTGACCTCTTCATTCAGACTTCTCTTCTACTCAACCACCCCTCTCAGATACTTGAAGCTGTTAACCTGTTCCACTATCTTCCCTTCTGTCTCAGTTCTCAGCTTCTTCTGACTTCCCCATTTCTGCCATTTCCTCTGTCTTGCCTGTACTCCATTTCATCCCATGTCCCTTCAGTTTGCATTTCCTTCCCCTATCCTATGCTGAAGTTCTTGCTTAGAGTCTGCCTGTAATGCCATATTATCTGCATACAGCAACTTTGTTGATTTGTCCCCTCCAACCTGTTTGTCCATCAACAATATGAACAGCAGTGGGCACAGAGCTGATCCCTGATGCACACCCACTCCCACTGTGAACCCTTCTGTGAGACTGAACACTATTCGTACTTGAGTCACTGGGTCCTTGTGCATAACTTGCACTAATTCTAGCAATATTTTTGGGACTTCAAACCACCACAGGACTGCACAAATCAGCTTTCTTGGGATCTTGTCACATGCTTTCTCCAAGTCTAGGAATATTCAGTTGAACTCTTTAATCATCTCTAGCTTCTTCTCAACTATCTGTCTCACTGCAAACATTGGACCATTTGTGCTGCATCCTGATCTGAATCTGGAATGCTCGTCCTCATCTTATTTTCTACTGCTCTGCATATACATTTATCAATCACCGTCTGCAGAACTTTCATGCAACTTGACAGGAGTTTGATGTCTCTGCACATCCGACAGGTGTGAGTGTCTCATTTGTTCTTGTACACTGGGACTGGTATGTACACAGTTGTGGATGTCCCCTTTGTTCTTGGCACTAGTATGTCCACAGTTGTGGATGTCCCCTTTGTTCTTGGCACTAGCATGTCCACAGTTGTGGATGTCCCCTTTGTTCTTGTACAATGGCACTAGTATGTCCACAGTTGTGGATCTTGCCTTTGCTCTTGTACACTGGCACTTGTATGTCCACAGCTATGGATGTCCTCTTTGTTCTTGGCACTAGTATGTCCACAGTTGTGGATGTCCCCTTTGTTCTTGGCACTAGTATGTCCACAGTTGTGGATGTCCCCTTTGTTTTTGTACATTGGCATTAGTATGTCCACAGTTGTGGATGTCCCCTTTCTTCTTGTACACTGGAACTAGTATGCTTAGGTTTTAGTCATCTGGGATATAGCTTTCTCTACACACTGCTATGAGAACCCTCAGGAGGCATTTCTCCCCTATCTCACCCAACATATTTATCAAATCTGCTGTGACCTCACCTGAGCCTGCTGCTTTTCCTGATTTCATTTTCCTTAGTGCTGTTCTTACTTCTTCTATGGTGGGCTCCTCTTCTCTCTCTTGGTCACATCAGTTTCAGAGTAATGAAAACAGATGTGCAGAATGAAATTCAGTGAACATACCCACAAATGTAACAATGTCATCAGGAAATCAAAATGTACTGCATCAGGATCAGAACCTGTTGCTTACTAACAGGTTTTTGCAGTATCATATATTTGCTCATTAAATTAAATTTTACATTTCATAACAGGACACAGACCCCTTATGAATGAATGGCCTGATCTCTGATTTCTTGCAAACTGTGATGGGAATCATTAGTGTAAATATCTTTCACCACCCACTCACTTTGAATGCAGTTAGAATCATAAATAGTAGCAACAATTCCATTTTGAACTGGGTCATGCTTCAGAAGCGCAAGCAGAGTACTACACAGACTGGAGCTGAATCATAGTGTTATCAGTATTGCATGTAAATGCTTGTCTGACATCTAGACAATATATTACTGAAGATAATATTATGTTCTGTTATCATATTTTACATGTCCTCTCTTTCCATGCAATATTTAGGAATTACTCTAAGAGGGATACATAGAATGCAGCACCCTGGAGTAATATTAACACAGATTAGTGCACACAGATCCTTGTTGCTAGCGCTTAGTCCCCCCCCCCCAACCACCACCATTCTAACTCAAAATATTTGCTAACTTATTAAATGTTGCTCTACAAATGACAGCAGCAATTACTTTATTGCACTTTTATTGTGGCTAATGAATAAAAATTTTACTGTCATGTTCCTTTTTACAGTTGGGACATGAAAGCTTTGGCTACAAACATGGCTTAGCCAAATGATATGTGCCCATGGAAGCTGCACACTCAAACCTTCTACCAGAATAGCAGACATTCCAAGATATTTAGAAATTCGTGTATTTGGCTCTTGTACAATGCTGGCAGTCTATGTATGTCTGAATTTAATAACCAGAGGAAAAACATTTTCAATTTAATAACAGACCCTGGCATTATACCTTACAGTATTAGCCCAGATTATGTATTCTACACTACACTCCTTGACAGAGAATGCAATCATATGCTACTATAGCCTAATACAAGATGAATTGAGATGCTGTACTTTGCTTCATTCTGTTAGCATGGGACAGAACAAAACTCATTAGCAGAAACTCCTCAGAAAACAGAATGTCAAAACCTATTAGCTTCTTCTAGTGAGCTCTGAGCTATCACAGCCTCCTGTGTCTTCGAAATGGATTTCTCAGCATTTTAATGCATATTGTTTTTCCTAGCGGTAGTATTAAACAGAGCAGTTTATTTAATGAATAAAGTTTTGATTCATGAGCTCTTTTGAAGTACAACTCATACCAAAGTAATTTACAGATCAGAGCTCCAAATGCTGTGTCATAACTCATGCAGAGGAGTTGTGTACCAGCTGAAAGAGCTGAAAGAGTAATACAGAAGCATACAATTAGTTAGCAAACATGAAGCACATGGCTTACTTAGTTTGCTAAAAGCACTTTTGTCCTAGCTTTCCATGAAAGCCATAGTTTTTATTTTTTATTTTTAAGAGACAGAAGAATGTGATGGAGAACAGTAAAAGCTATGATGTGTGAAAGGAAGCCGTAGCTGTGCATGGTAATATTTAGACAGAAAAGTTCAATGCCAAAAAGAGGAGGCAGAGAAGCATAGTCTGAATCACGGTTATAATGACAGAAAGGCTCATAAAGTTTGTTATTTATATATGTACTTTTGCTGAAAGGGTTACTTTTACAAGGCTAATGGCCTAATTTCAGAGGAAATCCAATGTGGTATGTATACCGAACTAGCAGTCAGATTTAAAGGATGCAATAAGCTGAAAGGTGAAACTGTAGAGTGACTGGAGATGTAATATCCAGTTACATGAGAAAAAAGATAAATATAAAGGTGTTGTTAGACTTTTGTACATAACACTGACATTTCTGAAATAGTGAATGCTGCAGAATGACATGCATTTTAATAAAAGATGCATGAAATCTAAATGCAGCTGAAATGTCTGGTTGAAAGCTGAATGTGTATTACATAGATAGCACCTCAAACCTTGAATAGTCATGAGAATATTATATAAAATAGATTAATAAAGAGTGATGAGAAAATACAAGATGCTAAGGAACATTTGCAAATGGCTGCTGACTGTTTATTACTTGACAATTGTTATCACTGGCAACCTAGCAAGAAGCATTGTTTTTAGCTAATGCCTCATTATGGTAACCATGCATCATTGTGCTTCCTAAAAATGCATTTATCTGTTTACTTGGTTAACTGTGTAAGTGAGTGTTCCAAATACCCTTTGCATTACTACTTTTAGTTATTAATGGTTGCCATCACCTTTTCATCAATGGCAAAACAGTCAGTGAGCTTCACGTGAAATAAATAAATACATCAACATTTACTTATTGTAATAATCCAATCAAAACAGATACATTGCTAATTTATCTACTGACATCTTAAGACAAAACTTTCTGTTTTGTAATACTTCTTTCTCAAACGCTATTACAGAATCATAATGCAAAAAAATGTACTACTCAAGGCATACCAAATATACACAGAAAAACAAAATCACTTCTTCAAAAGATTAATTAGTCTGCCATTCTCTCTAGTCATCTTCGTTTAAGGGGTCTCAGTATGGACATGCACAGATTTATTGTCTCCAGGTAGTACAGGAGGTGTAAATGAACTCTATTTTTGCTTATGATCTTAGTTTGGGTCTATATTATAACATAGAATTTTATAAAGTTCGAATGTTATAATATCGAACCAGTTTTGTCGAATGCTAAAAACACCGAAGGTGCAGGACACCAAATTCTTTCCCAGGGAAAGAATTCGGAGGGCTGTTGCTGTGGCTTCGCTGTTTTCAGTGTTCGATATGTTGGAATGTTACGGGTCGGGTTCAGGTAAGTGTGCGATTGTGTGTAGGTTAGGGGGCGTGTTAGGTGAGTTAGGGTTAGGGAGTGGGTCAGGTAAGTGTGCGGTTGTGTGGATGTTAGGGTTAGGGCGTGGGTCAGATAAGTGTACGATTGTGTGTAGGTTAGGGTTAGGGAGCGGGTTAGGTGAGTTAGGATTAGGGCACAGGTCAGGTAAGTGTGCGGTTGTGTGTAGGTTAGGGTTAGGGGCAGGTTAGGTGTGTTAGGGTTAGGGCGCGGGTGAGGTGAGTGTGCGATAGTGACGGACCATAGGGTTAGGGTTGGGTTAAGGTAAGTTGATAGCTAGTAGTGTATGTAAAGTTTAGTTTAGGTTTAGGTGTAGGATTTTAAGTGTATGTGTGTGGATTGCTGTTTTTTGTGTGTATTTGTGTTGTGTGTATGTTTCTTGGAATAACTATTTTTTTCCCTGGAAAAAAAATCGCTATTCTGACTGTATAATGTTTGCGGATTTCGGTGTTTAGGGTTCGATATTATAACATTCGATCTTTGTAGATTTCGATGTTAGAATATAGATCCCTTAGTTTTTGGTGATATTGCAGTATGCATTTTTGTCTGCATCTTATTTCAGCTTCTCCTCACGCTATTTTATACAGTCCGTGTCTTCCATTTCTTTTATTCACTTCCTTTCTGCTCCTGCCCATTTTGAGCATTTTCCCATTACTGGGACACATGACAGGGTCAGCTAACAGTCTGTTTAGGTAATGTGTACAACATGACAGGGTCAGCTAACAGTCTGTTTAGGTAGTGTTTACACTACCAAATCATATTTTATATAGCCTGTAGTCTCTGCTAGTAGGTGTTTGCCATGGCAGCATGTATAGTTTTGAGGTCAGCATGCTTTGCTGTTTCTTTTGCATATAGATCATACTTTTGCGGGCATATATACTACTGTACTTACTAAACCTTGTTCTGCTGCAGTAGGCCAAATACAGACTATAGTTGAAATCTAATCTCAACATTATCTTTTACTTGTTGATTGTCTGATGTGTAGACAATTTACTATGGATTGTTATAGATAATATTCTGTTCTGCTTATTGCGTTTTGCATGCCCCATTCTTTGTCTACCCTGACTATTTTTTTATCATTTTTGATGTGGATACATAAAGTACAGTACCCCTAAGTGCACAGAGGTCCTTGTTGCCAGTGCCTAGCACCCCAACCATAACTCGGACACATAATTTCTGCTACTATCCTATTAAATGCATCTTTCCAAGGCATGGACTACTAGCCAGATTTTTTAAAGTCAGAATGCCTTTATTTCTATCCATTATGCAATATGCTTGTTACTCCTGTTATGGGGTTGAAAGCACTCTGTCAAAGATGGAAGTACCAAGTTGTGCATCCCAGCTTAAGCTTTTTACTGTTAGTTCTGCTAACTTCCCTACTTGGGTCCTTAACCATTTTGTGGCAGCAGGGGCAATATGATTTATGATTAATTTACTACAGTAAAACATACCACTGTGCATGTCTGCTAGGAACAGGGTTATTTTGCATGCTTTCACACTAGGTTTTAGAAAGCTGCGGTAGGAAAGATAGCTCCTTTTTTCTCCTCCTTGCTGTACTGCATTACCGCTCATTTAGTGTCACTAATGACCATGAGCAGACTGATCAAATCCTTTAAGTGCGCAAGGTGTGGCCAGATTCATTAATCACTTACCTGCATTTCCCAACCTGCCTGCCCCTCACTACACTTACGGCCCCAGAACTACTCCCAAAACCATTCATCTTCTTGAAATTAAGTTTCATAACATTGCCAGAATTTCATCTGTTGTCATCTCAGTGGAGCAAAGTCAATCACCCCAAATAACCAGTGATCCAACCAACCAGCCAGCCAGCCAAAACAAATATTTTTTTTATTTAGCCTGCCTTGTGGTATCGAGGCAAGAAACCTTGATTACAGCCCAGGCAATGAACTTTTTTTATGATTCCTCTTTGACCTTGGCTTTAGAGTTAGTATCTGAATTATTCTTGTTTCTATTTTTTGGACATCATCCACCTTTATAACTCATGGGCTTATCAGTGTCAGGAAGATTTTATACATTCCATCTGCTTTTTTTCTTACTTGCTGACAGTTATGCTTACAACATGTAGAAGAACTTAGTACTTCTTGAATATTTCTTTTGTAATATGAAGTTGCTATTCAATAGGGAATTATGGTTGCCTCTCGATCTTATGCATATAAAAAGAACTGTAGTTAAGGGGTAGAAGTGATGGTTGTAGGGCTCAGGGTGGGTTTTATTTTATTAGAGACTATTTGACTCAGATCTTGTAATTCAGAAAAAAACAGATGAGCTCCAAAGCAGGAATAATATGTGTTTCAAAATAAATCTAAACATATTCTTTCATAACCTTAAGAATCCATCCACTAGTATATGCAGTTTACCAATGTTGTGTGCCAAATATTATCTAATAAAAGCTTTCAAACCAGCAGTGATTAGTCTTCTCACAGAGTGGTTATAAAGGCAAAGGTTAGGTTTTCTTGCTTATATGAGTTATTTCAAAGCTTATACCAAAGTAAATCTAGAGACAAAAATAGGATTGGTTTTAGTTGTTTCATACGAGTTGCTTTTATTAGTTCAGAAGAAATACAATAAAATGCATTAGAATTGAATTCCAAATATTCTAAAATAAATTTAAGAATGAAAAATGACTAGTGTATGTAAACAAGATAGGCAATGGCTTTGATTAATTATCCTAGTCAACTAAGGCATACAATTGGGAAATATGTTTATTGTATGTATGTATGCCTGATTATTTATTTAATTGTCTTTATTATTCACAATAACTTTTCTTCAGTGACCTTGCTAAGCATATTTCTATTAAGTAAGTTTATTAGATTTCATTTCAGGTTTCAGTGTATGAAGAAGGTGCAGAAAATTAATAACTCAATAGCAAAGATGCCCTTGATGAGTCTTTTTTTACAGTAGGTTTCAATAGAATATAAAAAATAAATAAATAATATATATATATATATATATATATATATATATATATATATATATATATATATATATATATATATATATATATATATATATATATATATATATATATATATATATATATATATATATATATATATATATATATATATATATATATATATATATATATATATATACATATATATATATATATATATATATATTGAAGGTCTCAACCAATGCCAAATTACAGATTGTAAGATAATTATGATAGAATGATTTGTAGATCTTTAGTACCATTTTCCTAAAGTATTAATGAAATTATGCTATGTGGCTTCCAGAAAATCAGCATCAGAGTCTGAAGACGTAACACTTCCTACACACATCTGTGTAGTCACCGGTACTGTTACTTCATAGAGCACAGAAGGCATTTCAGCTGCTTTTGTTTGCCTAAGTTAGATCTAAAGGCACATCTTTCTTCAGAAACACTACCTCTGATACTGATGTCACTCATGCCTGATTACTGTTTATGGCAGTAGACTTAAAAGTAACACTATAATGCTTGTTCTCCATCTGCACAATTCCACCTTTTCAATCTGACATGCAGCTGACTTCCATGCTCTTTCATTGGATGAAGCAGACCAATAAATCTAATTGATTTTTTCATGTGACATTCATCAGCCTGTTGTAATTGTGGGTGAACATGTGTGCATTTTTGTGTTTTCTTAGGTAAAGCATTAGTATCCCACAGAATTCATCGGACATGACAATGCTAGTCACCTTGCTTGGTGTGAATGTTTCTAATGAATAGGGCAAACACAATAGCATATCTGGCATAGTGCAGTGAGTGTGCTCTGACCATCTGCCATATACAGGGAAGTATTGGGTCCATTCCTGAGAGCAGACTAGACTTTTCTTGATGCTTATTTATCTCAATCGCCCAGATGAGACCTCATACTACACAGCTTAGTACACCCCTGATAAAGAGTAATCTATTCATATTAAAGCCTACTATGATAGGAAAACAGTGTTCCAATTCACATATGCACTCATTGTCAACAGCATGATCCCAAAACTGGGCAACCTAATGGCTCATAAAGTGTGAGAAGCAAAACTGTGTTCACTGTTCATTGGATCCTTGTATCACCACTTCAGTATACATTGCTGGGCTGCAATTTAATGGAGATCTACGTAATCATGTAACTGCACTCATAGAATATAACTAGTGAGGGGTTCACTATGTCAGAGCATGTCATTCCTCTTCATTATTGGTGACTTAGGAAGAGGAATGGGCTTTGTTTATCTGACAGCCAGTCAGTGGTCAGGAAGGATGTCCTGACCCTTTGAAGGACAAAGATGCTTCCTAGTGGAGGAAAAGTAATAATGAGGTTGACTCAGCACTTGAAACATCACATAGAATGGCTGGAGAGAGAGTTCTAATAGAAAGAAGCTGACGTGAAGTAGCATCCGATAGACATGCGTATATGAATATTAAAACAATAGCCCATGACTGGCTGTGGGTAAATTCAGCAATACCCACACTAAAGGATGGGTTATTGCTATAATACAGTAAGATTATTTAAGAAAGAAATTGCTTACTTTTTTTAAGTATTGTCTTTGTATAGTGGTGCTGTAGTGTTGATCGGTTCACAGGTTCATAAGTAGGTAGTAGGCTATCAGCACTAGGGCCTATATAAGCCTAGTCAAAAAGGTACCCTGGCTTTCGCCACCCAAAAAAATTATTTTCCTGTGCCCCTGTCAAGCAGAGCCACAGAAGTGATCCCCAGGGTGAATTTCCTATTTCCCATCCAATCATCAAGATTTTTCTTGAAGAGTGCTAATGAGGAGCTTTGTTTGATATAAATAGGTAGTTCTGCTCATTCATCCACATTTGTTGATGTGCTGCACAAGTATATGGGTTTTATGTTCCAGTGCTTGCACAGTACATCAGTGCTGTTCAAGAGAAGCAAGTGTTAATGCAAGAAACCTGAACAAAGTTTAATGGAATTGGGGTGGGAGGGCTAATGGTCCAAAGACAGTAACAGATTTGGGTCTATATTAAAATCGCGAAACCTCACTTACATGAATACAGAAACGTCGACACATATATTCCGAACCATGAAAACACCGAATGTCCTAAAGCATGAAATTTGAAATGTCGAATCATCATAGTTGGCCCTTATCCGGTATAGCTCCCTAATGGAAGTGTGCAATAGTTACAGACCTTAGGGTTAGGGTGCGGGTTAAGGTAAGTGCATACATAGTAATACATGCAACCTTTACTTTAGGGTTAGAAGTAGGATTATGTTAAGTGTATGTATAGCAATATAGTTGTGCAGCTGAATGTATACGTAATTTATATTTTTCCTGTAGTTAGGTGTTGTTTGTTTATAATGAGATACATTTGTGTGTAGTGAATGTTTGATTACGATATGGGATATATAGGTGAAGTGTAGATATGAGGAAGTGTGGATTATTTATTTTGTTTGGGTAGGTAGTACGGTAGTACGTAGCGGCCGGTGGGGATGGCCAACTATGACGATTCAATATTTTGAATTTCGCGCTTCAGGACGTTCGGTGTTTTCGCGGTTTGCTATATATGTGTCGATGTTTCCATGTTCGCGTAAGTGAGGTTTCACAATTTTAATATGGACCCACAAATTTTATAGCTTATATAAACTTAAAAAGTTGCTTCAAGTTAGCATGCATTTTCTGAAGGAAGTGAAGCCTAGAGCCCTGGAGATCAAACGTCTGTCATTATTTAATCATTTTGTTCCCTAGTGGGTTGCCAGAAAGCTACATATTTTTAAATGAGGAAAAGACCAAAACTGTGAGGTAAAAATATGAGTCTTCTGCAAAGATTAGGACACTCAAAAGATATGTCAGACTGTTAGGATTTTTGGAGGTGCAGCACAGAAATGCATGGAAAACCGGGTATGTTTCTGTTTCTTTAGTTTTGCAGATTGTACCTGATTTTTGTTGTATTTTACTCTGCTCTCCATAGAATATGCCAAAAAAAATCGGCCAGAATTTTTTTCTGTTGGTTTATGCTTGATTTACAATGGGCAGTCTGTACAGACTGTCCAATCAGCATGCCCTTTTCTGAATGCTAATGAGAAGTCATTGTATGAGTTACTTATGAAAAAAAAACTGTTTACTGTTTTCCATTAAACCTGTTCATTATTCTATCTAGGTTTTATGTCCAATATCTAATTTACCTTATAGACCCTGATGAGTGTTATTCAAATCCCAATAAAAAGATATCACTGATGCTCAGCTTTTAGTTTTTTCTTCTTCAAATTCAGTTTATAATGGTATTTAACCATATTAATCTGTTTTAAATATTCTGTATAAAACTTCTGATTTTAACTGCAAGCAACATTCTCCATCCCCTTGCAGTTACCATTTTATAACAAATTCTAACATAAACTAGTTGTCAACCCTTCGTTTTCCCATCCTATTGTGTATTTCTGTTAACCACAGCCATAAAGCTTCCTGTGATAGAGGTTATACATTTTCTGAATATTTCCACCCAACCTTCAGTTCCTTACCTTCATCTCTTCTGTGCCTTTCTACATTCCTAAAACATATCTGTTATATTTTATTTATTGACATTGTTTACCAGGAAAGTCTGATTGAGCAGGGCTCTTTTTCAGCATTGGTCCAGGGTGAAAAATTCAATTATGCAAGTATTATTTGCATTGTTTCATTGTTTACAGTCACTTTTGTTTCATGAGTAACAGTTCAATTATTCAGACAGCCTTGTCATCAGTTACATCATTTACAGTTTTGATTAAAATAACAGTTACATGGGTTGTATATAAATAAACTATTTAAGATAAAGAGCTAGAGTATCACAAATAACGAAAGAAGGGTAGGATGCACAAGGAAGGTAAAGGAGAGATGATAGAGGACGATATAGTTGTGATAATACTGTATTACGTTTAATGCAACAGAGAGTTATGGTACAAATACATATAGCTATATTCGTACCAGTTTAACCAGGAGTGGTGCAGGTGCAGAGCCATTTATGTAACAGATTTTGCTTCCAATGCCATTTAAAGTCTTTCATGTTGCAGATTGTTCTTAAGAGGAGTGGGATGGAATTCCAGCTATTAGCAGTTCAGTGTAGATATAGGGAGTATCTCACATTGTTGTTAGGTACAATTAAACAGAGTAATGATTTGTCAGTGGAGCTTAGGGGTCTCTTAGTGGTGTAAGACTGAATGATGGAGTGAAGAGAAGAGAATTTTTCATATGTATATCTATAACTATCTCTATCTCCATCTATCTATTTATACATCTATATCTAATATATGTGTGTGTGTGTGTGTGTGTGTGTGTGTGTGTGTGTGTGTGTGTGTGTGTGTGTGTGTGTGTGTGCGCGCATGTATACATGTAGCATCCCTACATTTTTACTATATATCTCTAAGAACACACATCCACTCCTCTGTCACACATTTTTTATTGCTTTTGTTGCACTACAAATGTAACATCCTCATTTGCTGATCTCATACATTAGGCCTTTTTTCTAAGATGGCGGGCACTTTACCATATTTGATTCCATTCAATGTGTGAGTGTGTTGTCCTCATTTGTATGGCTTCCTTAACCTTCCTTTCCCACTACAGTCTTACCCTTGTTTTCATTCTCCTGTGTTGTCCGAATTAAACATGTCTTCCTTTTTTAATGCTACTCCATTTAGTCCACTGCCCCCCCATTATATCCTTCTTGCTTGGAATGAGAACAGTCTATATTGCTTCCTCAATATATTAAAAGTTCAAAAGGCTTGATTTCCAATCTGATAATGCCTTTGCAGCTTTTGAGTGAGAAGTGCACTTTCTTCTTTCCCAATGGCATACTTACGTGGACTACATAAATCTTTTAGCTACTTCCAACCATGTGTACTGCCTTCTTCCCATTCTACCTGTAGTTGTCAGGGGATTTTGTCCTTAAACACTAGGTGAGCCGAGATTTTTTTATATATTGGTGTTTTCCATGTCAAATCTCTATACTTCCTTAGACCAGACTTACAGTTCTCCCTAAGTATTTACCATATATATTTTCTATGAAAGATCATAGTTTTCCCTACCCAAAGTTTGGCATGCTTGCCCTTTTCATGTATTCTGATCCACTGCACTAAACTGAATGCCATGACAAGTCAGACAAGATGTATCAAACCCATTTTCCTTCTGAGGGTAATGTTAGCAATTCTTGCAATGGAATTCTATATTTGTGCCCATGCCTATGTACTATTCATGTAAATTCTGTATCTTCCCCACTAATGGGTGATCAAACATCATTGTTATGTGTCTTATAATATGCATAATATGGGGAAGAATCATAACTTAATAACATTTATTATACATATAGTCGTATATATTGTACTACCTCCCTTCTGTAAAAGTTTACTTATATTCTTGTACAAGTTTTCTAAATTCTTTTTAACTGTTCCTTCATAAGTATAGCCCACTTCCAATCTATGGTAGGTTTAGGTATTCCACTTCATTTATACTCTTTATTCTACCTTCTCCTTTACCTTTGTCTGCTCAGGTCAAAAACATTTTATTGCATGTAGTTCTTACCCTGACACTTTATAGAATTTTACAAAGATGTGTAACACCAGATGCAAGACGTTATCTATATTTTCCTCTGTTAGTATACAGTCATCAACATATAGCAGAAACATGGTCATGCCATCCATCATCTGCATCTGTTTAATTCTTCTGTGTTCCTAAAACCAGCTTATCTATTATTAACAGAAAAAGTCCTGGAGACAAAGGTCACACATATCTGGTCTCCTAAATGGTCTTCACCTGCACATAATTTCCTTAATTTATTACTACATCAAAGGTGGGAACATCATACAATATCTTAACATACTGTGTAAAATCATCCCATCATCTTTTTTGCACCACATCAAAAGAAAGCTCCCAATTTACCATATCAGAGGCTTTTCTGATATCATATAAGACTATCCCTGCACTCCTGAACCCTGACAGTGACTTTTAAGGAAGCTGGCTAGGTCCCACCAATTATCTACATTCTGTCTACCTTTTATGACTCATTTTTTTCTTGTCTCTTTATTTTGGACTGAACTCTGCCTAGCCTCTTTGCTAGACTTTTTGTCAGAATTTTATGTCTAAAGTTAGGAGTAAAATTGGTCTGTAATTAGGCAAATCTGGTCTGTCTCCCTTACCCTTCTAGATTACAATATTGCTGTCCTGTTTCATGCCCGCTGGAATCATTTGCGTCCTGTAGGTCATCTTAAAGTGACCTAATAACACTAATGCTGCTTCTTTCTTTCTTTCCTGGTTTATAGAGTTCTGGAGGGAATCCACCAAGCATAGGGTTTTACCTCTTGTTATATTCTGTATAACCATCTGAGTCTTCTGTAGCAAAATGGGCTTATTCAGATTACCCTGGTCTTTCTCATTTATTAACTTTTCAATCCGTTTGTTCTGGGACTATTCTGTTATCTGCCCCCCCCTTTTGCTTTTAATATATTTCTTCAGAATATGATTTTAACACCTTCCTTACTTAATCTGGGTGAGGATAGCATTTGCCCTGTTCCTTCCTTTATACTGCCCACAGATTGTTCCCAACATTGTCCTTTGTATATCCTTGTATTCTGTTTCAAACTCTCCTCACTTTACAGCCACCAGAAGTCATTTTTAGTTATACACTCTGTCTCTTCCTGCAAAATTGTTAAGGACTCCAGTTCTCATTTTAAGATGTACATCTTTTTTGACAGAAGAAATAGGTTGTTTCTCTCTCTTGGGATTAGATCCTGCAGTTTTAATCTATCTTCCTTCTTTCTTTTATTTGTCAGTAATCAGATATCTCTACTTCTACTTTCCTTGACCAAATGTTAGCACTCAATGCTGTTTTCAGTCCCTCCCCCACCATATGATATGCAAAGTGTCCTTCTTAAGAGGATTATTCATTATTACTAAGCATATCTGCTTCTTAGCTTTTCTCGTTTTCCTTTAATGTCTTCTTGTACCAAACCCATCTCCATGAACCACTGCCATTGTTAAAGTTACTGGGGCATGGTCTGAAATGTGTCTGCCTATTTTATCACTTTTGCCTGGTCTGTTCTTATTTAAAAGAATGAAGACCAGTGTACTACCTTGGGACTACACTGTCCTTGAAAATGTCAGTGATATTTTCCCCCTCACGGTCTTCCATGTGTTTATTAAATTGTGTTCACGTATCTCTTCCTTCAGACTTTCTATATTTTAAATGGTATGTTCCTTTTGTACCACATAGCCTCTCCGGTTAAGGTATTAAGGTAGCATTGAAGGTGCCTCCTAACTACTTGTATATTTCTTTCCTCCACTGTTCCATCCAATTTAAAAAGAAATACTTAAAAAATATTGGGTCATTACTATTAGGTGAGTATATGTTAACTATAACAATTTTACTCTTCTGGATTAATCCTCTTCATGTAATCCCCCCCTCCCAATTCTCCTTATTGTACATATTTCAGTTTTAACTTTTAAACTTTTATGAATTAAAATGACCACCCTCTACTCCCTCCAACAACATTATGGCATGTCACCATATATGCTAATTCCTGTTCTTGCAACTTCTGTCTCTTTCTGTTCTTTAGTTTAGTGTCCTGTAGAAGGGCTTTTTGAATATTCAAAATTTTTAAAAAGCTGATAATAAAACTATGGCACATTTCAGGATATGGAATCAATATGTAGTGCTTGTCTGTTAGATCTTGTTTCCTTACCTCCATTTTCTGACGTATTTCTTGCATGCCCTCCCCCCCCCATAGATAAATTTTGGTGAACTGATTCCCCTGGGCAGGAGTATAACCCCTTTGGCTATCTTATATGCCCCCAGGGCAGTAGTATAACTCCTTTGGCCATACTATATGCCTAAACCAAGAGTGGGTGAACTCACTTGGCTAGATTTGCAATGGGAGTTAAGAAATGAGCAAGCAATCTCATTTTATCTCCCCAATCCCACCAGCTGATAGTCTCTTTCCTCAGTATGAACACCTCTTTGTTTACCATGAAAGATGTAATTTAACATGCACATTTGAAAAGAAAATTACCTAAGACACATTATATCTACAGCAGGGCATATGCCTAACAGAAATGAGCTTGAAATTAAATGAATGTACAATGCATTATCACACACATTGACTGTATTGCATTTGCATAAGCACCAGACACTAAAACAAAATGGTGTTATTATTCATTATAGTATTCAAATTCCATAGACAACTGGAGCAAAATCTATGCTTTGACATCTCCTGTAGAGTGACTTAGTCCTTTAAACCACTTCTGAATGTATTATAAGTTTGCCTTACCATCTATCACTCCATGTATGAACAATTTCTGTATATAACTGATATAGCTTTGCTTGGAATGTTCTGCATACTAACTAAACAAAGTCTTTTGAGGGATACAAATAAGTGTGCACTGTGTGTATTAAGATATCATCATTTAACACAGATATTTCTAATTTACAGAAGTCTGTTTGTAATGAACTAAAGAGAAGAAAAATTACATTTAAATATCACTAAAAACTACAGATGTTAAACTACATGCCTCGCTGTATACTGTCAGACATACCTTTGCTGCTATTTCATTGTTTATATAATTTGTCAGTCTGGATAAAGTCCATTGAATTACAGTTAGCCGATCCACTGCTAGACTTACATTCAAGAGTCAGGGCTCCTACTACTTCTGGGGTGCATTTTCTCAGACTTAACTGTCAAAAGTCAGAGTGCCTTCCACTTCTAGGTTATATTCTCTCAGACTTACTTTTGAGAGAGAGAAAATGTGATGGAGACTTCAGTATTACATAAATTTAACTTTCTGGTTATATGTAAAATTGATGCTAGTTTAAGAGGTGGGGATATACATAATGTTACTGAGTAGTTAGAAAGTAAGTGGATCATTAGGCTGAGAGCTGATTTTGGTTCAGGATTGAATGACAAAGTTCCAATTAAACCCCTATTGAAAGCACATTGACTTTTAAGATAGTTTTATGCTCTGCAAGTAGTGAATATTTTTGTGCTGTATGTATTGTTTGCTGTTTCTTTCAATGTATTCAGCTTCTCAATTAAATTCTTCATTAGTGGTTTTATATGAATGGTTTGTTTTAGTAATGTTTTATACATCTGAAGAAGCAGTCAGTTTGACTGCAAAAGCATTTATGTCTGGAACTTACGATAAAGAAGTCTCGTTTTTATGAATATAGCCTGGGTTCAGCTCATCTTGTTGGTTTTGGTTGATTTTTTTTTTTTTTACTTTTATTGCATTTTGCTTTATTTTGATACTGTTATAGGGAGCATCCCAAGGAACATAGATTTTGACAGTTAGCAAACAAAAACAGGCATTGTACATATTAAAATCATGAATAAAGAGTTAAGTAATATAAAGAGAACACTATATATGTGGGTATAGACTAGCAGCTATTAAATGTAATACTACAAAAAAATTAATATATGTACAATTTACATGTCTGACTGATGATGAGTTTATTTAGTTAGACTTGTGGAAAGTTACAGAATGAGCAAAGTTAATACAGCTACAGTTGGAAAAATATTTTGTTTTGGCACTCTGTACATTGGAATTGTTTATTAAGTATGCTATTAAGTTACAAAAATAATTTTGTGTTTTTTTAGCCCTGATTTCTGCAGATAAAGAGTTATTTTAGATATGTAAACTTTGTACAGAAAGTCACTGTCATTGTGACACTTAACTATAGATAACAGGTATAGCTGATAATACATGTTTTTCTGAAGATCTTAAAGACCTATGACAAATTTAGCTTCCTACAAGTTGTGTAAACTAGGATGTTTGTTATGATTGTTGGCTATCTTGTGAAAAAAGTTTTAAATATTTGTTAGTTAGATTATTTAATCGATCTAGCCAGTGAAGTTTAAGTGAAGCTACATTGTTATGTCCCTTATAAGTTACATTTCCTATAGCTCTATTGTTTATATATATATATATATATATATATATATATATATATATATATATATATAGGTTTACTATCATAAGTTGGAAACTTAGTTTATCATTGTTCATATAGTCGAGGGTATAGGTGGAAAAAATCAGGTTCTTAGGTGCATGAGATTGCATATTAATGCCGACTCTTTAGAGCAAGCTTTAAGGGTGCTAAAGGCAGATCTATTGAAGAGGGGCTATAAGGGCAGTGAGATAGATAAGGAAATTAGAGAACTGAATACATTGGCTGGTGTTAAAGTAAAACTCTACTTCTCTGACAGCTCCTCTTGTATAGTGAGGGACACAGAGGCTAACAGCACCAAGTGTGTAAATAGGGTCTGTTTGACCTATTCAGCAGAGGTTAATAAAGTGTGTGAAGTCATAAAGAAAAATTGGTCTATCCTGATGACTGATCCCTCTATTAGCGAACATATAGAACCAGTTCTTAAGTTTTGCTTTAAAAATACCAAGAACTTAAAACAGTGACTGTGTTATAAGCACGCTGAACCATAGAGGCACCTCACCTCCCAGCGTTAGGCCACTCATGCATGCCAGTCCTGTAAGGCATGCAATTATATATGGCCTACACACTTGATTATGCATCCATTATGCATGGAACCTATGCATCTGTCCTTTTATGCAGACTTCTGTATGAAAAATCTGGTCTATATAGCTAAGTGTAATGTATGTGATTCATATTATATAGGGAAGACAAATCATATGTTTAAGGACAGGATTTTGCAGCATCAGAGTGATATACGAAATAATAAACTAACAAATGCATTAGCGAAACATGTATCTGAAGCTGGTATGAGTCACAGCTTTAAGTTCTTGGTACTACAGGAATTAAATGAAAGTTTAAGGGAAGGGGATTTGAGCAATGAGACTGAACTTGCTGAGTTAAAATGGATTGTCAACTTTAAAGCATATGTGCCACCTGGTTTGAATAGTGCTGTTGCTTTAAAGCCTCTCCTAAAGAAAAGAGGCTTAGTACACTGATAAGTGTTAACACCTAACAATTTTAATTGTTTTTAATTAATTGGAAGCTTTTTGTATTTAAAGGCCTTTTTTCTTATACTGTTTGTTAAGGTCTGAAGAAGCGAGCAATTGTGAAAGTGCTTACCTGTTTTTATTTGTTTTTATTTGTTTTTTGGAATTAAAGTGTTCTTACTCTCAGCATTGGGCATATTTTCCTTTGCTGAACTTTGTTTTTGGATATCCTAGATTCCACTACGTTCTCTTGCTGCAGTTGGTGTGTTTTGTTCGCCAGTGGAATCATGGCTGAGAGTATTAATTTGGATTTGAGATGTGCATCTGGACTGAATAAGTCAATGTGTAAGGAGAAAACAGTGGATGTTAATACTAAAGGTACTGCAGGGATAGCTGTCCATGCTAATCCCCTGACTGGTGTGTCTTTTAGTTCATAGGTTCATAGGTTCATACTAGGCTATCTGTCCTAGGGCATTTATAACCCTAGCCAGAATGTGTTTGGCTTTTGCCACCCATTTTAAATTAATTTTGCTATGCCCTTTTTTGAGGTTAGTATACTGTGCCTCTGTCTAACAGTGATACAGAAGTGATACCCGGGTTAAACCATGTTGCACCTAATAATGTTGACTATAATGAAGTACAAGCTTTTAAAAAGGCTTTGAGAGTACTAGAGGATAAGCTGTTTAAGCATAAGCGTCTGCTCTGGCAGCGCTTTCATTTTGAAGCAGCTATATTCCTTCAGATAGCCCCTAGAGAGCTACAGGTACTAAAAATGCCATCATATGATGATAGTTCGCCTGAATTGCTTAAAAGGTGGCAAACTCTTAACTTGCAACTAAGTCTGCACTATATGGCACTACTTAATGACTATTTTCGCCCTGAAGAGGATACCTTATCACAAGAAATCAATGATCTGACTTCCCATCTGATGAGCACATTTAAAGGAAATGAGTCTGAGCAGCTACTGGATGACTTATTACTTAATGTCTCTCTTTATGAGAGAAAATTAGAGAAGGAGAAGACTAAGAAGCTCCGCAAGGATTTTGTAGACTTCCCTGATGGTAATGTGTTCTCCTGGCCGAGGTATATTCAGCTAAATGCCCCTACAGGAAGTACATCATCGCTAGATCAACATACCACAACTGTGACACCCAGAGCCATTAATGGAGTAGTTGGTGATGCACGAAGAGCTATAGACTGTGTTAATGCTCACAATCTTGTTGTGGGAAAAGGTGACGTCAGCCTTCACCAAAAAACGCCTGTGACTAAACATGTAAGTACGGAAAGGTTGCAAGTGGATTTAAAGGCACTGAATGAACCTTTGGATGTATCTGGAACTTTTACAGCCACCGAACGAACTGCTCATTCTGACTGTACCTCTATAGGTGGTTATTCACCTAATAGAACTGTAAGTACTGATGTTCTGCCTGCTGTGGCTAAGGATAGTACTGTACTTAAAGCTCACTCAGATCAGGACAAATCTGATGAGTTTTCATCTGTTAATCTGTCTTTAGCCTCTGTAAGGGAAGGAACAGGCATGGACTTGTCTGTTGCTACTAGTTTACAAGCAGTTAACAGTTCAGATGTAGTTTCTTTATCTGTGGTTGATGTAAGTGATGGTATTGATATACATCTATCTAATGATTCTGTATTATGTGATTCAGGCTGTGCTCTAGATGTGGTTAATATGAAGAGTTTAGACCCTGTAGTTAGATCTAAAATTCCTAGTATTTTTTTGGACGAGCTCTGTCCCTAATATGAATACTAACTCGAAGTCTGCATTTTGTTTGGAAAAAGCACTATCAGGCAGGACAAACATATAGGGAGGTCAAGGAGTTGCAGAAGGAGAGGCAGGATGCAATCAGACCCTCCGACTTACTCCAAAGCCCCTATGACACACAGTCATAAGTGAATAATTTGTTTTTTAACTTGTCATCTAGTGAGCTCACAGTAGAACAGTTAGCTGTGTTGAACAAAGGTCTTTCTTTTATACATGCCACAAAAATGGACCTTGTGGAGATGATTTAGATTGTAAAGTGTTTGCCAGAAATATTATGTTGAAGACTATCTTTTCAGGTAGTGATACTGGAGTCTGCAGCACTTTTAAGAAAACTAGAACATTCACACCAGTTAACTCTCCAGCTATGGAGTCTTTTGTTAAGTTATGTGAGGATGACTTAAGAAGGTCCTTTAGAGAATAAAAATAATAAAAGTTTTTTAATTTAACACCTAATGAGCATGAGGCACTGAATCAATTGGTTAGAGCAGAGCATCTAGTTATTAGACCAGCGGACAAAGAAGGTGCAGTGTAGTGTTGGATAAGTCTGTCTGTCTGGACAAAATTAACAGGCTGAATTTCTTTTTGTATGACTTATTAATGACAAAGCAGATAGACTGTTCTCTCTACACTTATTTTTCTGTAGAGCACTCCACTATACCACAGATCTATGGATTATCAAAAGTGCACAAAGACACAAAGGATCCTCCCTATCACCCCATAGTTTCAGGAAGGGGATGGCTCACTGAGCCAATGTCGATATATGTCGACAAACAACTGAGAGGAGTATTGGACAAATTTGATACAGTTTTGACAGATAGTAAACAGTTTCTAGAGCATTTATACAACTGGCTAGGGGTAGATCATTGTTTACTGTGATACCCAATGAGGATGGGATTGAGCGGGTTAGGCGATTCTTGATTAAAGAAGGTAGCTTCTCTAACTCTAAGGTTAGCATGATCTGTGCCCTGCTAGACCTGATCTTAGAGAATAATTTGTTTCTCTTTGAGTCAGAATACTTTCTACAAGTTGTAGGGGTAGCAATAGGCACAGCGTATGCCAACACATATGCAAACTTAGTTTCAGCCAGTTGGGAGCTAGAATGTGTCTTCATCAAAGCTCTATATAATACACATGTTATGTTTTATAAGCGATTTGCGGATGACATCTTTTTTGTCTGGAATGGTACTATGGATGAGCTTCAAGCCTTTGTGGTCATGTTAGAGACTTCAACTAATTATTTGTCTTTTTCTCTGCATTACTCTGTTGACATTATTGATTTTTTAGACATTACATTGAGCAAAGATATGTTAGGTAACATGTCCACTAAAATGTACAGGAAACCATGCAGGAAAAATAACATTTTACATCGTTCTAGTATGCATCCATCCCACGTTACCAGGAACGTGTTTAAAAATGTTAATAAACCATATATATATATATATATATATATATATATATATATATATATATATATATATATATATATATATATATATATATATATATATATATATATATATATATATATATATATATATATATCTTGCATGATTGGCAGTGATCAATGAATTAATTACACAGCTTCGAAGAACCTGCTTGCTTTGCCTTTCATGGATACTTATCCTCACTTGTTAATGCTTGCATGAATGCGGCTGCTAAGGATGATATTGATAAGTTTTATCTAGTGCTGCAAGGAATTCTTTGAAGACATACTCATTTTTCTATAAAAGGATGTAGATTATTGATTTTCAGATATCAGCCATGTGCTTAATCTTAAAAGCTTACAAATGCCTTTTCTTATGTATGCCTCTGTCTACACAAGCACGTTCAAGAGCTTGCTGTCAGTTATTAATGTCTTTCCTGGATGTTTTATTAAGAATTGCAGTTGTACTTGATTTCCTGTATCTTAGTTCTGTGCCATCACCTAAATTGTTTTTCTAGGGTTCTGTCATTCAGCATAACACTGTTTCTTCCATATAAATAATGTAAGAGCAAAATAAGCAATGTTTTATGCTTTACTTTTGTCTTAGAGTGCCTTATTTTTATTGCAGAAATGAGAGATTGGTAGCCATACTGCAAACATAAAGTAATATAATGAATGCTGCTTGTAGCAAACAACACATCAAAACACATTGTATTGAACTGAGAAATCATTTTACGTTCTCTTGAAGTGAATTTGATTTATGTAGCTTCTGTGTACATGCTGAATCACTGGGAAGCAACTCATATTTTTATTCATTTGATAAACAGATAAGATCCACTTAGCACAAGTATCATTGTTCAGGTGTTCTGGTTTAATGAATTGCACAATAATACAATATACACATGGGGATGGATAGATTCAAAGTCAAGAATAAAGGGTGAAACTCATTAGGAATTTGTATTATTAACCCTATGCACTAAACTTTCAAATTATCCACTCAGACAAAGCTGCTACTCCCTTCTTGAAAGAAGAGTACCATACATTGTGGGTCTGTTTTGGCAAATAAATATAAATAATTACACTGGACTTTGTAACACTGCGCACATTTTGTCATATGCCCTATATTTTGTGTTATTAGCCAGTCTTCTTTTTATATTTAACATACAAAATGATACCAACAATGGGAAGGGCAGCATCAGCCTGTCGTACTGCAGTACAACTATCTAAAGAAAGAATAGTATCACTTATGCCATTGTGCAGGTGGCGCACACACATGTATGAAGGTCTGAGTCCACGACTCTATGTCATTTCTACAGCAATCACACATGTATGAAGGTCTGAGTCCATGACTCTATGCAATTTCTGCAGCAATCACACATGTATGAATGTCTGAGTCCGCGACTCTGTGTCATTTCAGCAGCAATCACACATGTATGAAGGTCTAAGTTCATGACCCTGTCATTTCTGCAGCAATGCTGATGATACAATAAGTTAGATGACATCATGTTGCCACAGGGTTTACAAACTGAACATGCTGCTATTAATAATATAACCAAGATATAATGAACAAAGTGTTAGTAGCTTGAATCTGACATGCTGAATAATAGCCCACCTAGGATACAAAAATGCATGGTTTGGCATTTATAGCCAGTTGCATTAATACATTAATGCATGAAGAAAGCCAATAGTATGTATATTCTCCTATCGTAGAATGTAGTCAGTGTGTGGATACGGTGTGAGTGAAAGGGAGAGATGACCATCTATATGTGTGTGGGTTAGTTATCTATAACCTTCTATTGTATGGTCTGTGTAGCACATTTTGAATTTATAATATGAGCCATTGCCTTATCATACCAGGGTGATGGGATATCTGAATTGTCTTGAAATATAAAGGTTTAACTACATGCAAAGAGACAGATCCAGTATGTTAGATGTCAAGGATCTTTTTGGTGGCTAATTGCGGAAATTAATGTGCAGGTATCTGTGGCCTGAGGAAAGTTTTATTTAGCCTTTTGTAAATTATGAAATATGTGTCTTATTGCAGCTTATCTGTAGAGAGCAAATATCATGTGAATAGTTATAGTGCTTCAGAAAGGAATCATTTTCAGTAGGATAGACGTCAGAGCACAGACATCTCCTACAAAAAAACAGGTTGTGCAGCTCTGAATAAATTAATGTTTTTTTTGTGATGAACAACAAACATTTTTCTCTGTCAATGACAACAGTGAATGAACTAGCATTTCTCCCTGGTGGCAGTGAATAAACTGGCGTGAGTGAATAAATTAACATTTCTCTCTGGTGGCAATGAGTTAATTAGGAAATGCAGTGCCTGTCTTTGATCCATTTAAAGTAAATGTTGATTAATTGCTCCCACTCTGCTAACTGATTGTGAATGCACAACTGCAGGTGAAGCTTCCTTGTTGGGGGCTTTACCCAGGGAAACTTTTGTCTACTATAACCTGTTCTTAGGTCATATTATGCATGGATAAGTTAAAAAGTGAACATTTGAATTCATTTAACGGAAAGACAGAGTGATAGAGTTTAGTAGTGTGATGCACTGGTCAGGGTGTTTAGCAGTGAAGTACAGTGATTAGTAGGTTTGGCAGTGTAGTACACTGCTTAGTGTGTTTAGCAGTGGGGAGTAGTGATCAGTGTGTTTAGCAGTGGGGTGCACAGGTTAGTGTGTTCAGCAGTGTGGTGTACTGATTAGTGTGTTTAGCAGTGGGGGTGCAATGGTTACTGCATTTAGCAGTGTGATACAGTGATTGCTGGGTTTGATGGGTTTGACAATGTGGTGCAGTGTTTGGTGAGTTTGGCAGTGTGGTGCAATGGTTGGCAGGTTTGGTAGTGTGGTGCAGTAGATGACAGGTCTGGCAGTATAGTGTAGTAGGCAGGTTTGGCAGTGCAATGGTCAGTGAGTTTGGCAGTGGGTGGGTGCAGTGATTAGTGTGTTTAGCAGTGGGGTGCACTGTTTAGTGTGTTTAACAATGTGGTGCAGTGGAGAGTTAGTCTGCCAGAATGGTACTGTTTAGCAATGTGGTACACTGGTTAGTGTGTTTAGCAGTGGGGTGCAGTGCCTAGTTGGTTTATAGTGTGCTGCATTGATTGCTGGGTTTGGCAGTGTGGTGCAGTGGCTGGCAGGTCTGGCTGTATGGTGCAATGATTAGTGGGATTTGGCAGGGTAGCACAGTTTGGTAGTGCAGTGCAGTGGTTAGAAAGTTTGGCAGTGCATTGCATTTGTTAGTGGGCTTGCAGTGTGTTGTATTGGTTACTGTTGCTGCTTTGCATCTGTTTGTTCTGTATTTCCTTTATCGGTTGGTTAGTCTTCTGTGCAGAATCTGCAAGTCCCTACTCTGTTATTACAGGTTTTTTAAAGACAGTAATTCTTCAGATTGACAGAAAATGTGCATGCCATGTTTGAGTGTGTGCATTCATCCTGCAGTGAACACTCTATACAGAATTATTTTCTGTGTCGTGCAGCTCAGTGCTGAAATAAACTTTACTTCACTATCATGATTCTAACCTGGAGAAACAAGTTGTGAGAGAATCAATGAGAGAATAAACATGTAAAATGCAAATCACAATTTTTCTTTAGGAAAAATGAACTAGTTAGCAAGTTTCCCTTTGTTGTGGTGAATTTATTGACATGTCTTTCTTTCTGGTGATAATGAGCAAAATAACATTCCTCCTTGTATGTTTATCGGAGATTACTAGGCTAATGGCTTAAGAGCCCTTAAAACTTTAGCCAATATAACCCGATTTTATTCAATATATGACCCCTAGGGGCATGGGTTTGTGCCTATAGCTTGAGTATCTTACAGATTGCCCCTGTCCATAAAGGGACACTAGTATTTCACCAGATGTGAATTTGTGATTTCCCATCCATTGATCCAAACTGCATTTGAAGAAGGCCAGGGAAGAACTCTGCTTAATCTGAATTGGAAGCCTGTTCCAAAGAAGGGATAAGCTTTGAGACACATGTCTGTCTATCCAACATGTTTTACTTGAGTTACTTACTAAGTATAGATCCCTAAATCAGGTACACCTCATGCTTTTTGACTTACAGATGTGTAGCGTCTCCATTAGGGCTAGATTTGTGAGTGCCTTATAGATCAGGCATAGGTCACCCGTTATTAGTATGTAGGTGACAGAGAAAAGGGAGTAGGGCTTTTAATCTGTCCACATAGGACATACTATTTACACCCTGTATTTTCTTTGTGAGGAACCTCTGAGGTCATTACATCTGCTGTAAGTGCCTAGTTAAATACATGCCAAATAGTGCATTACACTCAATTATTAGACTAATGAGGACTGAATACAGCCAAACTATAATGTCCTAGGACCTGGATGCCATACGTTTACTTGTAAGTTGTGTCACATAGAAGGACTTTCTCACTACTGTGGATACATGACAGTCAATGTTCAGGCTATTATCTGTATATGTACCTAAATCTCTTACCTCTGAGGCTACTCTTATGGGTGTGCTATTGATGTTGTAATTTTCAAGGGTATTTGACTTCCCAAAGGGTATGATTATGCATGTTTTGCATTTAGTTTTAGGCCATGGTTTTGGCACCAATCATTTGTCTGATCTAGACCCTCCTGAAGGATATCTACATTGTTGGGGGATTCAATGTTTGCCCCCAGCTTGCAGTTATTAGCAAACTTTGTGATCCATGGCTCTTCCACATTAGTCTTGACTTCAGAGAAATATATTCCAAAGAGCAGTGCCCCAGCACTGAGCCCTGTGGCATACCACTTGTAAATGGCCTTGCTGGATCTGGATTCACCCACTTTAACAACACATTTCCTGTGTATGAGCTAATTGGCTATCTATCTGGTGATATAGGGATTTATGCCCAGTTTTGTAAGTTTATTTATAATACCTGAATGGGGAATTCTGTCAAATGCCCTGGCCAGTTCAAGGTATGTGGTAAGTACTATTTAACCCTCATCCATGGCCTTAGTGACATTCTCGAAGAAATCCATCAGATTCAGTTGACAAAGCCAAATTGAGTCAGTTCCAGTGTTTGGAGGTTTCCTATGTCATTATTTATCAGGTCCATAATTATTATATCCATGGCCTTGCAAATAAGACTAGTCAAACTTATGGTTCTGTAATTTCCCGAGGCAGTAGATGGCCCCGCTTTATGCAGAGGGAAAACTGTTGCTGTCCTCCACTCTATCAGGACAAAGCAGTTCAGAGGCTGTGGTTAAATAGAGATCCTAATGGTCTTGATTACTCCAGATTTAAGCTGTTTAAGAGGCAACCTGGTATACTGTCAGGCCCCAATGAAGCCATGTCTTTAGCTTTAGAGAGCACTGTGACAATCTGTTCTTTGGTGATAATTGGCAGTGGAGTGGTGGACCGTATTTCTTGGGGAGACCAGGGGTGATGGTGAAGTGAAATATGAGCTGAATATGTCAGAAAGCAGATTTGCTTTATCTTCTGGCTGAGTATAGATGATGCCATCTACAACTAATTCTGCATGTTGCTGAGTGTTGGATGATGCAGTGGTGCAGCAGTTGCATTGTCACCTCATAGCAAGAGGTTCTCTGGTTTGATTCTTGGCTAGTGTGCCTTCTGTGCAGAGTCTGCATGTCCTCCTTGCATTCATGTGGGTTTCCTCCCGGAGCTTGGGTTTCCTGCCACATTACAAAGATATGCATCTGGAGCATTTTTCCCTGGGCCTCGTCTGAAAATTGGCTTCATTCCAAGTCGGACTTGCCCTTAAGATTGCTGGCATAATTGAAAAATGCCTTATGTTTATCCTTAGCTTTGCAGGCTATGTTTACCTCAAATTCTTCTTTGAGAGACTTCACTAGTTCCCTGATTCACTTCTTTAGATTAATGAGGGATATTTTGCTCAGTTGTGCACATTTTCTGTTACTTCTTGACACATTTACTTTCTTTTGTTGTACAATCTACTAATACCGGGGACCACCAGGATGGCTTGTTTTTGCAATATGACCTGGGTTTATTTTGGTCTGGTGCTGCCATTTCTATGCAGTTGTTTATATGGTCATACGGGGCCTTTGTGTATACCTTTGCATAGGTTTCTGAGTTTTCCACATTTGGGGAGCTTGGAAACTGAATAGGGGATAATTTACTTTAGAGACATTTGTAAAGTTTTGGGGGTTAGGTGGGGGAACTAGTTTTATCTTTATTTCATGGGAGACCACATTGCGATCTGATCTTACCAATGAGGATTGACAGGCGGGTTGTGGGGTGGGTGGCAAAGCTCTTCCGTCTTTGTGAGTGCCAGATGTAGGGCATTTGTTCCCCTAGTCGGAGTGCTAACTAGCTGCTCTAGGGTATTTGAATTTAAAAGTCAAGAAATCTTTGTACCTGCATTTTAGTGGCTGTATATCTCTTCAGTTTAATGGAAGGGTAGTTAAAATTATCCGTGAGTATTGATATTGGGCTGGATTATGAGTAATTTTAGTAACTTCAGGTATGACATATGGGCTTCCTGGTTCATGGTGGCGAACCTGTAGTTAACAGAAAACATGGTAATTAATTTTTCCCATGGTTAGCTGGACATGGAGTAGCTCATGCCCATCATACTGTTTGACCAGCTTTGAGTTGTGCTTATCTTGTATGTAGATAGTTACACCTTCGCCTTTTGTTCTTTTCATATTCTGTTGCTGGTCAGAACCTGAGAAAGGTATTATAGCCATGCACTACTGGAGTGCTTTTAGTGGCTTTGAATTTTATTTTAGTAATAGCACAGGCGTCAACATTCGTGAGTAGAGCCTTCAAGGAGTGCATTTTCTTGTTGAGATTCCCAGCATTGAGCAATACCTTTAGCCTGTCCTGAGTAGCTTTTATTATTTTTGTAGGTTTGTTTGTTTGGCAATGCCTAAAAAAAGGCACTATAGGAGTGGATAATGTTTTCTGAAAACCTAGAGTTTACAGGTAAAGACCAACCCTGGCAAAGCACGGCTGATAAGTATTGAACCCCTTTGGAATGACACCAGTAGCTAAGTCGATTATAAAAGTTCATCATTTTCTGCAGGCTTTGTGCCATCAAATTTGGAGATGGTAGAATGCTGTTCATTGCTAGGCTCATACCTGCCTGTAACACATATTCTGAGGGCTCAGTCATGTTTCTCATTGTATAGTCAAAGAGGTATGTCTCAGGTCATTCATGCCTATATGGACTGGGACTGAGTCATATTGGTACTTAGGGGTAAGTGACCTGAATGCTGATGTGATCTGGCAGATCCTGGCCCCTGACAGCCAACTGTGACCTTTTTCTTATCCAACCTGGTAAGAGGGACATCAGTGTGTCTCATAATGCAATTTACTCTGATCAGAATATTGGGTTGTGGAGTGTTTTTCCTTATGGGTATGGCAGGTGAGGCAAAATGAGATTTTTTTTATGCTGTAATGGGAATTCTTTTGCATGTGTGCATGTGGAGTTTCTGATTACTGAACCTGAAACGCCTTTGGGTTTGGGGTAAGTTACATGGGAGCACCTCTGCTTATCTGGTTCTATGTGTGTGGTCCTTTGTGGGTGCAGTGCATGATGTGTGTGAGTCACTGACAACCTGTTTGCTGCTTTTCATGTCTGTATATTAGAATCTATCCTCCACTGTCAATGAGTAACTATGTGTGTCACATACTGTATTTGTCTGTGTGAGGATTAAGTGGTTGTTAGTGCACATAAGGCAATTGCTACATTGCCACAGGATGCCTATGTCCACCAAGCTGGATGCAGAGATAGCAGGAAAGTGTCCATCCATGGTTGCAGGTACTAATATGTAAATGTAAGGGACAGGATTGGTTTGTATTTGTAACTGCATGAAGGAAGGATGCTTACTTGGTGTAATCTGCAGCTAACCTAACCAATAATGCTGCCCATATCCAAAAAATCAGATGCTCTCTGAGCAGCGATGATCCTGTATGCTATAATAAGGTGAGGTAGACTTAAATAGTACTAACTAAATGCATAAATGCTGCTCACCACACAAACTACTTGCCCTATGAATAACATGGGACTGTAGTAAAGGTTTTAGGTGTTTTATATCAGAAAATTTCAACTTCTGGTGGTTGCAGATATACAAGGCAACAGTAACCACACAAACATGAGGCTTATATTTGATCAGAAAAAAGCAAGTTGTACACTACCTGTGCCCTAAGGCCAGTCAGGTAAGTACACAATTAGCTTTCCATCAGCAGTTCACAGCTCAAATAATTCTGCTGCCACAAGAGTGCAGACTTTGACCCTCTTAATGTAAAATGACTGGAATGGAGCCCAGGTGTTAATGAACCACAGACAGGTGCCTGATACTAAGAAACACTAGATGCAATGTATGTCAGTGCAGAACAGCAGCCTTTACAGAAATTTGAAAATGCAACTTTAAACTTTAAAGATGTGCAAAAAACCCCAATAAATAGCACAGTAAACTTTCACAGTATAATGAAAATAAGCAATGTTTCTAGATGTTTGCATATGTAAAGGGTACTGGCATGGCGAGTGGCTCTGCACAAATGTGACAAATTTATACCAGCACTGGAAATACAGAAAACCAGCTACCGCGTCTTTTGGCCAATAATGCAACCACATTTAAAGTCCTTTTCTGTGCTTCCAAACTCAGATAAACCAAGCAAACACCTACTGCCACTAGATGAATAATCCCAGTGAAATCATAGTAAGAGTGTCAGGAGTGAAATGCTACCAGAAACAAACTTAAACTTAAGGAAAGGCAATGAGTAATTCAAGATAATGGCACTGTATTTTAAGCAGCTTATAGAAGTATAATGATTTAATAAAAATACGTTACTTTGTATAAATTATCCAAGAGCCACTCAGTTATGTAGAATTTATAAAGGCAGTAAAACAATGAAAGCTGATTAATAAGTCCTCTAGCCAATAAAATAACTACATACAGAAATCTCTAGTGAGTTTCCCCAACCTATCAAGACCAGGCTACCACCCATTGCCACTAGATGGAAAATCCTCTGTCCTCTTGGTGTAGAAATCACATAAAGCAGTTTGCTAAAGTGTAAAAATGCAGTACTTTATCCAATAGCTAGCTACATTATGAATTCAGAGCAAGTAAATCAGTAGAACAGGCAATGAGAGGGGAAAATGCACTTTTTTGTTTCAAAATAAGCACAAGAAAAGGCAAATAAATGAAAGATATCAACAGAAGTTTGGAATGGGATGAACTTATAAAGCTCAATTTACAATAAGGGTTGGCAGCTTAAAAAACATCAAGTTTAAAAATCAGATCATGGACTATGACAGTGGGTGGAAAACACTCTCACACACACACACACACACACACACACACACACACACACACACACACACACACACACACACACACACACAAAAAGATTACTTTCCTCACCAGTGGTGAGTTACCAACAGCCTTTGCAGTTTTGCAGGCCTTGAGTCACAGGCTGCAAGTATACTCTGTATATTTAAGTATCACCCAAGAAACAAATTAACCAATGGAAAAATGTGAAATGTCAAGCCTGAATAATTTAAGTGTCTATCTGACCCATATAACAAAATCATCAGGCCAAGCAAATTTCTCAAAACAGAAAAAAAAATACAACAGGTAAAACAGAAAACAGCTTTTTCAGTGTAAGCAACTCACAGACAAGAAAGAGATTTTTCTTTCACTAGCAGGGAGTTACCAACAGTGCTTGTAGTTTTTGCAGGCCTTGAGTCTTATCAAAAAATACCTCCCATTTCTCCTTGATGGCAATAATCACATTCACATTTTCCCTGGTAGCAGGGAAAGAATTAACATCCCTTTCTCTTGGCAGTAAATAAATCAGAATTTAACCTAATGTCAGTAAATAACAATATTTCTTCCCAGTGCTATATAGAAAAGTCCAGCAGTATGGATTTGTATAGTAAACCTGTCAGTGCAGAACTGCAAAATTAATTTTTTTAAAAAATCCCTTCTGTGTTGCCACATCCGTGACAATAATTAAATGACCCATTATCCCTAATTTCACACCATTCCTGTCATTTCTGTGAGCTGCAAATGCTGCATTGTTCCTAGTAAGAGTTAAATAGAATTAACTCCCTGAGTCCCTCATACTATCATTGTATAAATTTAAAAAAAATGACAAAAACACAGCCTTGGCAGAATCTCATATCCACCTTGCATGCATTTGACTTATTGCCAATATGTTTATTTTATTTATTTTATTTTAGTTTGTTTATTTTAAAGGTTTATCCAACTTGGTTAGTCAAAAAATCCCTACCAATTCTCATCACCTTTAAGACAGGTTACAATTAATAAAAATGACACTTTTACCAAAAATACTCTACACAGCTCTAGTTCTTAACTTTTCTTATAAATATCAATACAGATATAAACAGATTACTAATGAAATTCCTCTGGTTCCCCAAAAGAAACAATAGCTTTTTTACATCACATTAGATTTTGGAAGCAAGGAGGAATCACATTCCCGGATATTGAAAAATATATTAATGCATCCATATTTAAGATTATTTTAAACTGGATTAATCCAAATTATCACTCTAGTTGGAAACTATTACATCTAACCTTACGAATTAATGAAAATGCTCTGTTATCCAAACTTCCATTGAATAATTCTTCTAATAAGTTCTGGTACTTCTTATGTCATATTACCCAACACAATATTGCCAAACCCTCAAAATTAAATTAATTAAATCACTATTTTAATTTCTTCAGAAACTTTGTTAACTCTAATGCTGATCTTAAGACCTGGTTTAAACTGTTAACCCCTTTTTAAAATTACAAGGAACTTTCTTGATAAAATACAGCTCAGTGTTTTAGATAGTTGGGAATTCAAGAACTTTATATGTTGGTATCAATGCATAAATGAAACTAAAGTTTTAGACTTATAAAAGAGCATGATTTACTTACTCAAAACTGGCTAATTCTACAAAGTATCTTAACTTATTCTCAGGATTTATGCCTAATACTTAAAAACTCGTCTTGATGATAACGCTCATGTGAAACTTTAAATAATAGCTTTAATTTCAAAACATTATTTCAAAATTATATAACATGTTAATTGTTTTCAAGACTAATATAAATCAAAGTTACTGGAACTTTATATTCAAATATTTTAATTTCTCACAAGATGAAAAACAAAAAATTCTGTTATCCATCAAGCATACTTTATGGTCTCATTACTGGAGTATTTTTGCTTGGCAATATCTCTATAGGGCATTTCTAACACCCGATAAGATAGTTAAAATCAATAATAGCTCCAGCACATCCTGCTGGAGATGTACAGAACACACTAAAGCCGATTGGGCACACAGTTTTTATGATTGTCCTAAATTAAAGGGCTATTGGAACAGCATAGAATATTTTCTCAAAGCATTATTCACTGATTCCTTCTTATTGTCTAAATCATTAGCTCTTTTCAATGTGAATGAAGGTTACTTTTTGAATAAGAAGAATTCATATTTAGAATGGTCAGTAATTGCTATCGCCAGAAAATGCATCACTAGAAGATGGAAAACAAGCTGCCCACCCACTGTTGAGTATTTCTTGTCTTCAGTGAAAGACCTGGCAATCAAAGAAACTAAGACCAAAGAACTTAGAATCTATCCAAAGACATTTGTTAATAATCCTTGGACAAAAGTTTTAGCACTTATTGAGACTTTACAAATGGACCACAATCATTTCTGAACTGTACTTATACTAACGAGCTTGTGTATTTTAACTGTGATATGCAGTTTTGCTTCAGGCCTATGTGCATATTGTAAATAGTTTTTACCTTGTTTGTTAATAATTTGTCTTAGAATGAGATAAAATCCCTTTCACTGGAGGCCAGGGAAGAAAAGCATCAACATGTTACAAACATTTTTAAACAGACATTCAATAATATACATGCACAGGCCTTAAGTATGTCTTCTCCATGATGACAAAACATGTGCAGTTTGTACTGGTGAATCGCTATCACTGCTTCACTAATCAACATCTGAATCAGAGGTTTTCTCCTTTTCAGCACACTAGCACAGGTTTTCTTAAGGAGACTGGAGAATGCCATCCCTATATAGGTGGAACTCACCCTCTTTTCCTTTTTTTTGGAATCTGGAGACCATGACTCCATCTGTTTTTTTCGAAGGTTCTATCCGCAAATTTCACACAGCATTTCTAACAACATTAAAAGACACATTAACCATGGCATCCTGTTAATGTTTAGCATCTCTAATGTGAATTTTCTAAAATTTAGGAAGTTCATAGGTTCATACGTAGGTAATAGGCTATTGGCCCTAGGGCCTATATAAGCCTAGCCAAAAAGGTACCCTGGCTTTCGCCACCCAAGAAAATTATTTTCCTGTGCTCCTGTTGAGCAGAGCCACAGAGGTAATCCCTGTGGCGAATTTCCTATTTCCCATCCAATCATCCATATTTTTCTCTTGAAGAGCTTTGTTTGATATAGATAGGTAGTTTGTTCCAGAGTATGGGAAGTCTCTGGGACATGAATCTATCCCTCCAGCATGTTCTGTTTATTGTAGTGACAAGATTTAGGTTCCTAGAGCATGTAGCTCAGAGGGATTGAGATTTCTTTAAGTGGAGCATGTCCAACAGCTCTGGGTTTAGCTTTGTATGTTAGGCAGAGATCGCCTCTGAGTAGGCGACATGCAATGGTGTAAAGCTGGAGTTTTTTGAGATGGTTTGCATAGGGCATCTGTTTGAGACTGATAATCCTCTTTGTGAAGTATTTCTGCAGCCTTTCCAGTTGTTGTAGATGTCTTGTGAGGTACATACCAAAAGGGGCATTGTACTCTATAATGGGTCTAATGAGTGATGAGTAGAGGGGAACAATGACCTCTTTTTTCCTGGATGAGAAACCTTTTGTGATGAGGTGTGCCACGTAGAAGGATTTCCGGACTACTGTGGTGATTTGATTATCAAAGGAGAGACTACTGTCCACCTGTGTCCCAAAGTCTCTTATCACACTTTTGGTGTTAAGTAAACTACTACCTACGTGGTAGCTCATGGGTACAAAGTTTTTACCAAAGGGGATGACAAAGCACTTTTTGGCACTGAGCTTGAGGCCATGGCTTTGACACCAGGCATCTGTCTCCATGAGTTCCTTTTTAGGACGTCCACATCGTTAAGAGTTTTGATTATGGCTCCTTGTTAGCAGTCATATGTGAACTTCATTAGCCAAAGACCTTTTGTGTTAGCCTGTACTTCAGAAAAGTGGATACCAAACAGGAGAGGACCCAGGACTGAACCCTGTGGTACTCCACTTGTCACTGCTCTGAAGTCAGATTTGGAGTCTGCGACTTTCACAGTGTGGTTTCTGTCACTGAGCCAGTTGGCAACCCATCTTGTGACATAGGGATTTATACCTAGTTTAGTGAGTTTATCTATAATTCCAGAGTGGGGTATGGTGTCAAAAGCCTTGGCAAGATCTAAAAAGGCTGCGTGAACCACCTTACTCTTGTCTACGGCTTTGGTGACTGCTTCAAAGAAGTCTATCAGGTTTAGGAGACATGATCTGCCTTTTACAAACCTGAACTGGGTGGGGTCAAGAGTTTGGAGATTACCAATGTCTTTGTGTATATGACTTATTAGTGACTTGGGAGTGCTTTTTCACAGTATTGGACTTTGTGTATATGATCCATAAGGATACTTTCCATGGCCTTGCCTGGCTCCCGGCGGGACTGACGACTGAGCCAGACTGCCCTCAGTGCGGCCCAACCACGTCCCGCCGCTGGGCCGGCAGGCTCACCTTGGGTGCATTTTACACAGTATCTTTGTCTACAGAAATGGCCCAAGTACTACCAATTGTTCCTGTCACTGTCCCCTAAATGAAGGGCATGCCTGCTGGGTTCAGGTTCCTCCAGCTATTCATCTACCTACTGATAATGTACCCAGTCATAGTTAATGTTTCTCTGTCCTCCCTGAGAACAGTCTGTAGTATACCTTGACCCTGCAATGATGCACTCAGTGGTTTATTTACTTGTTGGTGCCACAGTGAAGATACCCAGATGTCCAAACTTCTACCAAGTACAGACATTTTTTCAGTGACTACCATAACTACTGCCTTATAGGCAGATGATACCTATACATATAACTAAAGTGCTTGTAGCAAGACATCATTTTTAGCAGGTCTGAAATTGCTCAGTCTGTGTCATCTACTACTTCTAACAGACATGCAGACACCTATGAACACATGACACAGAGTTGTAAACTGTATAATACCCAGATAGACAATCTGTGAGTGTCCATGGATTCATAATGAGACTGTCTCAGTGATTTAATTTGAAGCGGAATCTAAAGTTTCACAAAAAGAATTGACACTCAAGTTTGTGAATGTACTGTTAAAAGTCCTCAGTATGGCTTCATGATCCAGAGTCAGTATTCCTTTTATGCTAAGCATTAAAAGTGGTGTGTGAGAACACACAAGTATGCAGCAGGAGTTTTATGTTAGTGTAGGTGTGTACATGTGTGTGTGTGCATGTGTGTGCACGTGTGCACGTGTGTGTGTGTGTGTGTGTGTGTGTGTGTGTGTGTGTGTGTGTGTGTGTGTGTGTGTGTGTGTGTGTGTGTGTGTGTGTGTGTGTGTGTGTGTGTGTGTGTGTGTGTGTGTGTGTGTGTGTGTGTGTGTGTGTGTGTGTGTGTGTGTGTGTGTGTTGTATGTGGGTGTGGTGTCATCCTAAATTAAACAGGCAATACAACAAGTCATGAAAAGAATAATCATGGAAATTATCTACAAGGACATAAGAGACCTCCAGACACTGGTCCATCTCAATTTGTCTTTGTTAAAGGAAGATCATGCTTGCTGAATCTGGTGGCCTTCTTTGAAAAGGTCACTAAGACAATGGATGAAGGGAAACCGGTGCATACATTCTACTTACATCTGGCTAAAGCAGTTGATACAATACCCCAACTGCGCATTGTGAACAAACTTATGGAACTAGGTGTGAACCTTTTCATAACATGCTGGATAAATAGATGGCTCACATATAGGACCCATGAGGTTAGAATCAGTGAGGCAACCCCCACAAAAAGGTTGGTCACCATTACAGTCCCCAGGGTTCTGTGTTGGGCGCAGTCCTCTTTGGCATCTACTTCTCAGATGTCAAAGGCCTTTGGCTAACCAAATTTGCAGATGATTGCAAACTAGGAGCAGTCATTGAATCCCCCCCCCCCTCCGCAAGACGAGAACATCCTTCAAGAAGGAGTAATACAGACAAATACTTGGTGCTAAAGCCATGTCTTAAAACTCAATATCAAGAAATTAATTATAGTACCTTTTGGGAAGTCTAACACCCCATTATCAATAAAACACTCTTAAAAGTTGGTTCACTTGCCAAGGATCTGGGAACTCATACAGACAGTAACCAAGCCTTCAACAAGCATGTGTCCAAGGTGTAAAAAAATATTTCTATGTTGCCCAACTTATAAGCAAGGGTATGGCATCTAGGTCCAGAGAGTTCTTCATACCACTGCACTTGGCCCTCATTAGACTCATCATAGAGTATAATGCCCCCTTTGGTGTGTACCTGACCAGACACATGCAGCAACTGGAATGTCCACAAAGGTTCCTTACAAAAAGAATACAAGGAGTATGCACAATGACTTACATTGATTGCCTCAAGCCCTGCCTCTTTACTTGGTATCATATGGACTTCTGTGAGTTGATCTTTGCCTGCCATACATGGTATCCCCGGGCCATGTTTTGATGAATATTTTGCATATCCACAAAGCAATCAGCTTCAGAATTACTAGATTAAAAGACCAACATTTTGCTTGGGACATAAATAGGACATGTTGAAGAGACAGATATGTTTCTCAGAGAATTCCCATTCTCTGGAACAGGCATCCCATCCATGTGGAGCAGCGACCTCCCTATTCCTTATTAAATGCAGCTTGGACCAATGAATTTGTAATGGGAAATTCACCCTTGGACTGCCCCTTATGTCACTTATGGACAGAGGCAGTCAGTAAATCTCCATCTATATAAATCAAATTTGTAGATCACATTTGGGCTGCATGGCTATGCTTAGAAGGGCCCTAGTGGTCTTTAGCCTAGTATACACCTATGAACATAAATGTCTATTTTTAGGAGGAGGCCTTCCAGTGTGGTCTTAGAATGATTTGCCATTCCATAATCAAGTGAAAGGGTTGATGTACTAGAATCATTGTTTCTGCATTGTGCTAGAACATTCATTTCTTCCTACCTTTACAGAGAGCACTGCATGTTGTCGTCTTCAGTCCCATGGCTGTGTGAGTCAGGCTAGAACTGTGTGAATCAGATTGCATCTCATGACTGCAGGTTTGACTTATTTGTTACACATTGACTAGAGCTAAATTTTTTATCTACATAAGAATGAATACTCGTCACAGCCCACAAAGCATTTTATGATGCAGTGCTCCAGGGAAGGGACTACTTAACTATAGGTAAATTCAAACAACTATATTACTTAAGGCAAGAATGTAACAGTTAAAAGTTAATCTGTTCAAGAATCAACACCACTGAAGTTTTTAGATTATAGTTTTTAAAGATACCGAGAGGCAGCGATGCATTGTATTTTACTATTTCATCAAGCAACCTTTTTCCACTCTGTATATACTTGGTGTAATAATAATAGTGAATAATATCTTGTTTTCACTGCAAATAATAATGACAACTATACAGGCAGCAGCAGGGGCGGCTTATGCTATAGGACTGCAGCCCTCCCATCTAGAAACAAAAGAAATAAAAAATGTGAAACATAAAATTAAAAAACAAAAATATATATTTTTTACGAGTACCAGAACTACATGCGCAGACATACTCAGACTGGCCCACAATCTGTGCAAACTCTGACTGCCTGAGTCAGCAGTCCAGATACAGGGAAGGTATTTTCTGCCCCACAGATGCCCAGGAATCTGTGTGGTAGACGACCACACAGAACAGAGGAGCTCCAGACTGCTTGATCCACAGACAGGACCAATCAGGAGAGTGATGAGGTTAAGCTCTCACAGGGATTCAAGCACAGGACCAATCAGGAGAGAGGTAAGTTAAGTTTTCAGCTGTTGCAGGGAACCATTGAAGGCAAGCGCAGGTTTGCTGCTTCGAGTGATTCCGGACACATTTCCAGGTAGTGAAGTTGGAGAGTGTGTGTGTTTGTGTGAATTGCCCCTGTTAACACACAGTGGTGGATAGAGATACTCAGGCTTGAACCTTGTACCTTGGATGTAGGCAGCAAGGACCTGAATTCCCTACCCACCACTATTTGTAAAAAAATTGCAGATTTTTGCCTCATATTTGTTCTGTTCCTCATAAAATCTGTGGTTTCTGTATCTTCATTTTTCCTTGCAAAGGCTTGTAGTGCAGTGATGCACTGGTAGCATTGTTGCCTAACAGCTACAGGTTTTCTGGTTTGATTCTTGGCTGGGATGCTTTCTGTGTGGAGTCTGCATGTCTTCCCATCCCTTACAAACATGTGTCTGGAATGTCTCTCCCTGCTCTGCTGAAAATTGGCTTTGTTTTGTTCCAAGTCAGACTAGTTTCCTGGTTAACAAATGTTTAAAAATAACAGGCATTTGAATTTCAGACTTCATATTCTTCAGAAAGTACATGGTAAAACAACACCTTTTATTCTAGCAATTGTCTAAGTTTATAACATGGATATTTGAAATTTGCCCATATTTTTGGGACTGTATTCTCCCATTATTGGCCTTGTCCAGGTATTTTTTGCTAAGGTTGAGACTATGGTGAGAACTGAATTCACTGAATGTTTGGGTGCTGTATTCCTCCCATTACTGGTTTTGTCCACATGTTTTTTGCTAAGAGGTTGAGAGCTACGGTGAGAACTGAATTCACTGAATATGTTTGGCAGCTGTATTCCCACATTATTGGCTTTTTTTCAGCTGTTTTTTGCTAAGAGGTTGACAGCTATGGTGAGAACTGAATTCACTAAATGGTAGCCATTTAAGTTTGTCTTCCTCTGTTTCAACTGATTTGGCATAGTGGTATGTTTCTTTGATTGTTTTGCACAGGGTCCCCTGGGTTCAAGACATGGCAATGAAATGTATGGTGGTAACAGCATTTTATTCTAGCAACTTTCTAACATTATACAAGCAATGTTTAAAATATGTCCCTGGTTTTTGGCCTTTTGCCACCCCCCCCCCCCCCACAATACATTTTGGCTTTTTCCAGATTTCTTGTGCTGCAAAGTTCAGAGATACTGCTGAGTGTCGAGTAGATTTTACAAGGAGCTGAGAGCTGCAGGGGAACCAAAGTTTAGTGCTGCTTATGCTAAGTGTGCTTGCATTGTTAATAGTACAACAGGTAGTATACTTGCTTTTGATGTAGAAGGCTGTGGGTTCTACTCCCACAGTAGGTAAATACTTTGATGATACTGTACTGTGTTGTAAAGAGGGTGGATGCTACAATCCTTTTTGTCAAAGATACCTAGTAACTATGAACCTGTTATCAGTTTGCCATCCATTCCCTATTGCGGTATTACTAGCTTATCATTTTTTTAATGCATGCAACATAGGCAATTTATTCTTCAAGGGCAACATGCACTTTATTTGTAGAAGAAACAATGACATATAAAGTTGTTTGCTAGCAGCAGCCTCTTTATTAGTTACAGATTTCTTTAATGTGGATTTTACTTCTTCAGAGATTGTGCATATTTACTGATACTGGTGTACTATAGAAGGTTAAGTAGACTTTTTATGATGGAAATGTTCTAAATTGGGCAGTTTTTGTCATTGGTGCATCCATTTTATTTCATTTTTTACTGGAAAAATGTTAAAAACAATAAATTTAAAATGCTGTCTAACAACTGTACTGTATTGTACAAGGAATATAATGTAATACAGTCAGGAAGGTGTATCAAAGAGCATGTGTATGTTTCATGTTCAAGGGGCCTATGATTTTGAAAACAGCCCAAAGTTAATCTTTATCTGCCACTGGCAAAATGTATTTTCTTTGAATGTGGGTTTCAATGCTGTTTCAATGCATGTGAGTTTCAAGGGCAGAGAAGTTTTGATGCTAAGTCTATTTCCATTGTTAGACTGCATTGCTTTGTTTAATAGATATCTATTAGGGTTTGTGCTGTAAAATGCAAAATAAAACTTTCAAATGAAATCTAAATCATTGCAGAAGTAAAGCGGTATGCACATTACAGTGTTTATGGTAAATGGGGCAAAATAACCAAGGAATGAGACATTGTAATGGCTGCAGGGGGGAGGCTCCATTCGACCATGATTTTGTGAGGGGAGGAAGGGTAGCAAACTCAGACAGCCCCAGTTGAACTATACCTCTCAGTTGTCCATATTTTTGCAGAATGAATAGATATTTTCTTCTTATTTTTGGTTTGTTCCTCATAAAATTTGTGGTTTCTAGCAAATCATTTAGGAATGAAGTCAATAAATGTCAGACATTGAGTTTCAGACATCATAACCTTCAGAAAAATGTATGCTAATGCAAGACCTGTTATTCTATCAATGGTCTTAAGTTTATACAAAAGCAATTTTAATAGTGTTTGTATGCTCCCCCAATATATTTGGCCTTGTCCAGATTTCCTGCACTAAGAGGTTGAGAGGTACGTGCAAATCACTTTGTAGAATTAGGAATATCCAAACCTCTCAATTGTCCCCAATTTTGGCTCAAAATGTTGCTCTCCCCTAATAATCCCTCCTCAAAATGGCAATTTTGGAAGAAAACATGGAGGGTTTACAATTATATACAACTGCAATGATCAGAGTTATAGATTACTTTTATTTCAGAAATGCATGTAGATGCTCTTATTTTGTTAGCTGCTCAAGTTATCAGTGTTAATATTAAAAAGGTGTTCCTTTTTTGGCAGGTTCCTAGCTGTATTGTGTGGCAACTTTATATTTTTGTGTCACATTTCTGGTCTGTTTTTCATAAAATTGTGGTTTTCTGGCAAATTAGTGGCGCGTCATTAAAGATTAAAGTTGGAAAATAATGGCAGACATTTGAGATTCAGATTTCATACCCTTCAGAAAATTCGTACTAATGCAAGACCTACTACTGTTCTATTATCTAAGTTAATAAGAGCAATATTTAAAAATTGTCCTTATTTTTGGGCCTGTGTCCCACTTCTAGTTCTATGTATGGCTTTGTCCAGATTTCTTGCTCTGAAGTTGAGAGGTATGAGTGTCAGAGCCATCACTGTCAACCAGAGACATTTCAAATTGTGACATATTTGTTGCACCCCACTCCCCATTGTAGTGGCTAAGGATGTGTCCAAGGAAGGCAAGGAGCAGGTATGCAGTGTAAGTGTGCAGAGTATTCCTCCATCCAAGGTAGACCACAAGTACGACTGGGCCTTTTCATCTGTCCTTGATTTTGCAGAATGTTCTAGTTTTCTGTCATATTTTTATACTGTTAATTTATGCTTCTTATTATTCAGTAAATGCATGCTGTCACAGTGCCCTGTTGCTCTGTTTAAGTAGCAATGATTTAATGACCATCAGGTAAGCTTGTCGTAGATTGTAAGATGCAAGTAAGCTTTAATAAGCATACTGTTAAAGAAATACCAGCATTGAAAGCGTTTTCGTTGTTGCCATGCAGAGAATATTTACGTAACTAGATAATGTATAAGCCTTGGGTATTGAAATGCATATGACAGTATTTGTAATAAAAGGACAGGATTATAGTATTTTCAGAAGCTCATTACATTTGTTGGAGACTTGCAGTCATCTTTTGTTGGAGACTTGCAGTCATCTTTGTAGGCTTTACCCGTAAACTAAACAGAATGCCAATCTAACATGTGTGGTCCATAACTTGTACAGGAATCCTTTAAGCAATTTATCATGAGCTTGTTTCTTGATTGCTGTTTGTTTTTTACTTTGATCATGTCTTCCCCATTAAACAAGTAGATAGTTGTGTCAGGCAGCAGGTCTTTTTTGGATAAGAAACATTTTTACAAGTGGGGGTATCACAGAGATTGCTACTTTCTGCATGTGACTTGTTAATTTTATAAACCTGAATATAAATTATAATTAGAACTGTAGTGCAAGGAGTAGTGGTTTCAGTTGAGTGCTGCTTGTTTTTTTATAGTTGATTTTGACTGGCATTCCAGTAATGTATTTAAAAAGTAATTTATTTTTTCATGCCTCACAACCTGTTTCCATCTGGATATTAAGTAAGTTGTCATTGCATTGAAATATTTTTTTCTTCTCCACTTCATTTTGTCTTGATTGGACTCTCGTAATGACTGTTTGGCACCCAGGGCACCGTATTTAATTAAAGTTCCAGTTGTTGTGGTTTTGAGCATAGCCCCACCCCTTTCTAGTTGGTCACACCCCTTCCCAATGGCCCCACCCATTCAGCTGTCTCTTGCAGTCCTTTAATTTGAAGTCACCAGCTGCCACTGGGCAGCAGCATTCACCTCAATAAAATTTAAATCACTTATATTATTTGGCAAGATAGCCATGCGGAAAAAAATTTTGCTTTTCAGATGTGTTACTGCTTAATCCAGTACATCTGGATAGACAATAGTCACCTAGAGCCATCAAGGTAGATATATAGTTCCTATAAATGCTTTTTTATTGTTGTCAAGGGATATGTAGTATTGCCAAAAGAGTGTTGTCTGTGTGTTTAATGCACAGATAGTCAGCCACTACTTATCTCTTTCTTCTAGCGATTTCTACAATATCTGTTCTTCAATGTACTGGAACAAGTCTCAGTGAAATAAATCAGAGTTATTGTTCAAAGTGGACATGCAAGGGATATGAGATGTATTTCTTAAAACCAAGGACTTAATGAGAAAGGATTTAGTACTGACCAATGGAAAACTAGAACACAGAAGTTGCAGATTTTACTTTTAATAACAGTACAAGGCTACATTCTTTCCAATAGTTATTCTAGACATTAATGTTAGGAAATGGGATGAATGTGAAAACACATGAAAGGATAACCACAATTACATATTCAATTCATGTAAAAGAAATGTGAGAGGGTGAGATAAGAGAAACAGTTCATAGCTTAGATACATTTATAAGGCTGAAAATTAATTATTTTAATAGTAAGTTGCTAAAAATTTGAGGAAACAGAAGTGACATTAAATTTGATCTTCATATGCCTGTCTTCATATCCCACATGGTAAGAAAACTGTAGATATAATATTTTCAACAGTTATTGATATTCCTATACTCTTATACTTGTGCAGTACCACTAACTTGACCATTACTATGGTAGGTACTCCAGAAGAATAACCTCTCATTACTTAAGTGCATGGATGCCTAGCTTAGTTATGACTCAAAAGAAATTCTTTCAGCAACTGCTGAGGGAGGGGCACAACCAGTATCACTGATCTAATTACATACAGGATGTATCGTACACTCTGTGACTACATCTATAAGGTACACCCTTCTTGTCAACTAAAGACTCCTGCAGGCATTAAATAAAAGATTAGTGGATTACTTTATAAGATATATATTAGTTACAAAAATACTACATGTCATTCAGATAATATTTACCTTTCCTCATGGTATTGTTGGCCTCTGCTACCTAGTTTGACCATCTGTTTAACATGAGCTGCAGTATGCTGCTTATGTGGTACATGTAGTTAAAGGCCTCTTCTGTAAAATGTTGCCTTATCAGTATGTTTTTCTAAAGGCCTCTTCTGAAAAGTGTTGCCTTATCAGCATGTTTATCTAAAGGCCTCTTCTGAAAAGTGTAGCCTTATCAGTATGTTTATCTTTGTGAGTGACTTCCTTCTACTAAGCCCAAATATTAGAAGTATATCCAACAAAGTCCATGAACTCCATGCCACCATAGACTTGTACTCCCCAGATATAGTCATCCTGACAGAAACCTGGGTAAAACCTCACATTACCAGTGAGCAAATACTCCCTACAGCATACTAAGAGTAGACCGGCTAAACAAGAAAGGAGGCGGTGTAGCTATAATATTTAAACAGCATCTAAACATCCAGATCTTAAAATCATCAGCTCCACAAATAGGCAATGAAGAAATAATATATACCAACCTCAAAATAAACCAAAACAAAACCATCAACATAATTGGATGCTACTTCCCACCTGGCCAAAACATCCCTCCACTAGAAAACTTCCTCAGCTGGTCTACCCACCATCTCCCTCAATAAACTATAATTTTAGGCGATTTCAATATTGACTGGCAATCATGTTCTGGCAACAATCCAACCCATTATATAAACCTTCATGGCTTCACCCAACTAGTCCAGTCGCCAACCAGGATAAATAAAAACTCCAGCAAGCACACTACCCTGGACTGGATACTAGTCAGTAAGAGCCCCCAGTCATACATAACAGGCTGATTATCAGATAGCCTCAGTGATCACTCCCCAACATTCCTACTCAAAAAATACCTATACCAAGCTAAACCTGTCATCTACCCTCAAATACGTAAAAAACTAAACTTTAACCCACTCACTTTCATCTCATCCCTCAAAGAATGTAACTGGCATCCCTAAAGTACCTCAGTCTTGATGACGCAGTTGAATTTTTTAATGCTACCTTCCTGAGCATTCTTATTTGCCATGCTCCCATAAGACTTTCCAGAACAGAAGCACAACCCACCCCATGGCTACAGAAAACCACTAAGTCAGAAATGAAAAACAGGGATAAAACCTGTGTGCACTGGTGCAAAACCAAAACCCCTCAACTAGACAGAAATTCCTAGAACTACGCAATAGAGTTAAATAGCTAATAAAACAGGACAAATTCCAATACTACCAGCCTGCCCTAGACTCCTCCCAACACAGCCCCAAACAATTCTGGCCCTCCATAAACTCCATCCTCCACCCAGGTAAAGTCAGTACCCCTCCTCCTAACATCCCTCACTCCTCCAAAAATATTGCTACCTCATTCAACACACACTTCACACAAACCATACTATCACTAGCTAAACAACACAACCCCCCCCTCTCCAACCCACACCTTCCACTAGTAATCTCCCCACTGCCTTCTCATTTTCTACTGTACCTACCTCCAACATAAAAAACTCTTAACTAAACTTAAGCCCACCAAATTAGCAGCAGACAACCTCCCAAGTGAATACCTATAAATCGCAGCTTATGCTCTGGCCTACCCAGTATCCATCTTGATTAACCGATCTCTGTCAGAAAGTTACGTTCCCACACTGTGGAAAATATCACATATAATTCCCCTCCACAAAGGCAGCCCCTCCACAGAACTAACCAGTTACTGCCCCATAGCTATTCTATCTCCACTCTCCAAAATACTAGAGAGATGCATACATTCTCAGGTCTCAGACTACCTCCTTACTAACAACCTCCTTTCCAATACTCAGCATGGTTTCCGACCAAACCATAGCACCACCACTGCCTTACTCTCCTTTAGTAACACTATCCTTCAGCATAAAAACAATGGCTATCTCTCCTCTGCTACTTTCCTAGACCTATCTAAAGCATTTGACATGGTCCCACACAAACAACTCATCTCTGTCCTCAATAACCTATCTTTCAATCAGTCGCCAACTGGTTTCAGTTACCTGTCTGACCACCAACAATCCATTGTATGGCAGAATGACATATCTCCCCAACTACCTGTCTCCATAGGGGTTCCCCAAGGATCCATCCTTGGACCCCTACTCTTCTCTGTTTTCACCAATAATCTAGCCTCTGCCACCAAACATGGCACACTCATACAATACACAGATGACTCAACCATCATCTGCTCAGCCCAGTCTCTACCCAAACTGCAAAAAGTCACACAGGAAGCCTTTTCCTCTGTTGAAACTTGGTTATCCGATGCCCAATTAATACTCAACTCAAACAAAACTAAACTACTCATCTTCCAACCCACCAAACATACTCAAAACAACTTTCACTTTAACATCACAGCAAAAGACAACACCACTATATACCCAACTGAACACACCAAATTGCTAGGAGTGGAAATAGACAATAAACTAAAATTTGACATTCACATATCCATGACCATAAAAAAGTCGACAAAAAATTAGGAACCTTATACAGAAATAATCAACTTCTCACCAAAGCAGCAAAGATTTCAATAGCAAATTCACACCTTATCTCCACCCTACTTTATGCCTCTCCAATATATACCAACCTAAGGCAATGCGATCTAAACAAGCTAGAGATCTGCTACAACAAAATCAACAAATTCGCCACAGGGGGCATCCTACCGTAGTCACCACTGTCTCTCACTTGCTGAACTGGGCTGGCTTGAACTCCCTCACCTCCTTCAATGGTATCAACTAGCACTCTCCCACAAACTAGTAAACCACCCACTAAATGTCCCATCCCTCCAGAATCTACTCCAACCCTATCGCACCACCAGACTACTAAGATCCAGCAACAAAAATCACTTGCAGATCACTAACGTCAATAACTCTGCTGGTGAAGCACTATTCTCTTGTGCCATAGCTAAATTATGGAACTCCCTCCCACCCACAATTACCTACGTACCATCATGCACCCACTTCAAAACTTTACTAAAAGCGCACCTAAAAACATACTGGCTATGCCCTTGCAACTCCCACTCTAATATCACCCACTCCATCCAACCACTACCTTTCTTTCCACCCCACTAACTACCTTGATTATAGCAAGCTCAGATGCTCATAAGCCTAGCACTTATTATACAGCAGGAACTTTTTATTGTAACATTTGTTAACGTCTGTTATGTACTTCGCAGATAAAGGTTCTAGTTGTCTACCGATGTAGTATGTTCATCATCTCTAAATATGTTTGTAATTAATTGCTGTGTTAAATTGTTAATCGCTATGTAATCCAATGTAACTACTGTCTGTTTATTTTAACTGTGGAGCTTTTCTCCCTGGGCCTCCACTGAAAATGGACCTACGTCCAGTCAGACACTCCCGGTCAACAAATGTAAATAAATAAATACATCTAAAGGCCTCTTCTGAAAAGTGTTGCCTTATCAGTATGTTTATCTAAAGGCCTCTTCTGAAAAGTGTCGCCTTATCAGAATGTTTATCTCCCACTTCCTTTTCTTCCCATATTATACATGTAACCATGATACACATTGCCCAGGTACATCCCGTCAAACTTCTTCCTACATATTTAAAGTGCACATGGTCCAGAGCCACCACTTACTCCACTGCATATTTTCAAATGAACTCATTCTCCAAGATGTCTCTTCCATATATATTAGGCATACATGACTGCCATTGATCAGGGTCACTCCTTCCAACTGCCACATTGTAGTTTTTTGGCCACTGTGCTTACAATTCTCAAGTGACTCACACTGTTTAAAACATAGGGTACCAGAGTGTGTTTTGCATGTGCTGCTGATGTAGTTTTTGTACAAATACTGTAGATCCTTTTGGAGTGAGAATACCTCAACATGGATTCCACTGGAGATGTCACGGTACCTCCATTCACACTGTTAGTTTCAGAAGTCTCAGGCACATTTTGCAATAATCCAGATTTAAGACTGAAGGTATGAGGTAACCCATTAACATAGAATGTTAGGGAATCACATGATCTAGTGATGGTCAACTTTGTGTCACTTGAGATAAGGACCAGTCATTGCTACAGCTTTAACATGAGCCCAATCTCCTTCATATTGTAGCAGAGGCAGTTTCAGAGTAGCTCTGGCATGGACTTGGTATAGGATTTCCTTTAGCTGGAAAGCCTCCCTATCATCTGTCCTAATTCATTTGGATGCTGACTGATTACGTGACATAATCACTCATGATTTTGATATGGCACAGTGTACCTGGAATCAATGGTTCATGAATACAGCAGATTAGGAGATTTTTTTTCTGATGGCATGCTTCTCAGTTCACTAGAAGAGTTGCAATGAAGTAGCTATAAACTTGTTTCTAGTCATTGACAAGTTTTACTCCAAAATGTACTAGAATATTCAAAGGTTTGGCTGTAGGGAGCTGAAAGACACTTAATTATATTAAAAGTGCAACATTTTATGAATGAGATTTTATTTTGCATCATTGAAATAGAAGCACATTTGTGATGCAGACTAGATAAGTTACTAATTATGATGTCAGTGATGACAATTATAAAATAACTATATGTCATATGAATTAATGTTACACTCTAGGCAGCAGTGCCATCTAGTACAGTAGAGTCAGTGTGGCACTGGTTGGATGTTTGAATTAGTCGTTTACTTTATTCCGTACCATTAAGAGAGCTGCACATTGACCTTTTGCATTACCTGTTCAGCTACTGCATCGCACCTGCTGCCTACTTCTTTCCCCTCCTGTTACAGATTCTTACAAGTTATTAACAATTGGACTGCTGGCTTTGAAATGCACTGTTGTTAAAATTTCCTCATGCATAACAGGGCCTCATAATCATGGATATTCATTATGACAGCCTGCTTAGCTACTGAACTGAATGAAGAAATGCATATGAAGCAATCTAATATTACCTTTCTGTACAATATACTTACATGAAAATAACTCTGTTTGAAAACTGGCACCAGTATGTAATGGAGTGTACAGATACTTATAAGCAAATCTTATTTCTCTGGAATATTTTTTTTGTTTGTTTCCTAAACTTTACTACAGACCAGGAAAAATTTTGACGAACCCTCTAACTGCAACCATCTTACTTTTAATATTATATCGCATTTCTTTTTTCTGCTTGAATTCCTTTATTTCTTGTTCCACACTGAAGTCATTTGCTTCATTTCATGTCCTTTTCTTTATTTGCTATAGAACAATCACACACACATTTTTGACTTCTTTCTTTCCAAATCCCAGTCTGTATACACAAAGTTAGATTAAAAGGAAAAGGTTTGGGCACAATTATTGGATGGGAATTTGTTGGGCTTCAGCAAAGCCTTATTGATAAAGCCAGGAAATATTTACTTATATAAAATGGAGCTATAGCATTATCATGCTTATTATTAAGTTCTATGACAGCCTTTTTTATTAATCTGACAGGAAGTCAAATTAAATTCTTGTTTGTGATAAAAACAATCTCTTCATTATATAAACCAGAGAAAAATGGCAATGACAAACATCCAGCGTAATGGAACAGAAGGATACAGGCCTGATGACATTGTGGGTGACCTAAGTCTGATTAGAGGTTCAGGCACCTGTAGGACCTGGCCTGAGAGTATGTGAGTGATCAACTGATGCTGTTTCGCCCATCTTGGAAGGAGGAAGATGGCTTGGCCCACGACAAAAGGTGACACCTAACAGGAGTTGTAAGTGTTTCCCAGTGGAGACTAAACCTTCTTAGCCAGCACAGCAACAGTGCTTTGCACCAGTAATCTGAGAGAAATCTGGTATGCAAAGACATGTTCTCTTCTGGGAACTGCAATAGTGGTTACATCAGAGCTGCAAATGGAGGCAGTTACTCTTCAGGGTGAGCATCTGAAACCAAATATATTGTACATGCTGGTTGAGCCGTTGTGGTCTATAATGGAACATGACTAAAAACGTCCATCCTATTCTAGACCATAACCATCTTCAAACACTGAGATGCCTGTATGGTCATTCGCCTTTCCAAACTCTGCAGCTAACATGGATTGAACTGTCAGTAGACCTCTTACTGGGAAAGGACTAGTGAGTTTCAGAACATGTTACAAATCCACTAGTCCTATGTTACAATTCTTCAAAAAGGCACAACTCTAAAAACTCTCTAAAACTACCAGGGTCATCTCATACCGAACGACAGAACAGCAGTTAGTGGACTCACATTTATTAACCTTATAGGCAAAAGAGGAGCTAAGCTAATCTGTGTAATGCAGAAGGATCTTCTTCAGACACTTCAAAGGACTCCTTCTCCTACGGGTTCATTAAGTTTTTAAGAGGTGAAAGGCTGAGGTGACTGTAGGGTTATCATATATCAAAACCAGAAATGGGAGGTTGCAGTTAAGTTCAGCTCTTACAATCAAACAAGAAGTGAAACTGAACCAAAATGCCATGCACAACTTTGAAGAAGAAACATAGCTTATAAAATTCACGCTGAGTGAATTTTAATACCAGAAGAAACTTACGTGAAAATGCATTTGTGTTTTGTTAAGCTCATTTTTATAAAATATGTTCTTCAAAGTGGTGCAGACAGGCTACAGGTAGAACCAAGAGCCTGTTACAGGTCTTGAGCTATCTTGCTAAAGAACGCTGCTGTTAAGAAGTGAGCATTTAACATCTTTTCCCCAGTTGCAGTCACACCATTCTATGCAAGTGCACAACTGAGGCCAAACTTAGAGGTAAGCCATCACAACTATCAACATTACAGTGTGACACAAAGTTTGGTATCCCACAGTGAATGCCAAAGATAAAGCTTCATGGAAATTCTCTTTGATCCAGTACTCAGGGATATTATCGACGTGTAGCAACTTCCTAATTTAGTGACTAAGGGACAGATAGAGATAAGATGAATATTATAGGGTCATCAGACCAAACATTGAAGAAAAATATACTTTTTGCTACATCTGGCCGTGGATCTAGGCTCAGATTTATATTGCACTAGTAGCACACAAAATAATCAACATTATGGTTCTTAGTAATTTACTTTGCCCAGTCAAATAGGAGTTTGTAAAGGGCTTCAGCAATTTTCATGGCTTCTGTGGCTGAGTGATGGTGCATGCCTTCTTGCTGCTTTTAAAACATTTTAAGTCACTTGCTATCAAGGCACTTCAGGATTCATCCACAGAGGCTCCATCAGGTTTCTTTGGTGGGTGCAGTGGTTCATGGCCATTTTAAGCTGTTCCTCATAAGTCTGAGGATTACTTCGAAGAATAGATTATATGAAGATGAGGCAGGGAGAAGGAGACATTATTATCCTTTTCCAAGCCCAAGAGAGACAGTGGTCCTGAGATTTTTTGAGTCTGCATAGGATCTCGAGAGTAATGGAATACAATACCCTCCACTAACTCCTATCCTGTGCTTCTGCAAGAATGAGCATGTCAGAGACCAGCAACAGTTAGAAAGAGACTGGGACCCATTTGACTGATCATGCATTCAGCAACAAAGCATGGGAAGAGAGGCCTGGTTGGGTCTGCTAGGGGCTTCTGATCAAACACCCTATTAATGTGCTTCTCATACTGTAACATTCATTCAATCCTAAGAACACAATAACATCAGAACAATATTTGGTAAATATTCCTGAGCAACACAAGATGCCTAACCTTATGCACCTTTATGTAGGCCCACTTAAATGCTCTTTTCACCTGTATTCAACTAGTTAATAGTGCTCATTTCTCAAGTTAAGTAGGGACATAAACAATACACCTGGTGTAAATCTGAGCCCCTCTGACTGTTGAATTACTGCCATTTAGAGGCATGTAGTGCTTCCCGATGAAAGACTTTCTCTCTCTGTCTCTTCCCCCACTTTGTTTCTCTTACAATTTTCTTGGTTATATTTTTGCTCCTCTCCACAACGGAGACATACCTTTGAATGGCTAGTGGAATCTCATCCTGCTACATTTTAGCTAAGCATAATGTGCTTCTCGTTAATGCATCATAACTGATGTTTGCATTGTTTTTTTTTTTTTTACTTCAGAGTCTTTTCATATCATTATCCACTCTGCAGTTTTTGACATATTCTGTTTATTTATTTATTAACTGGTTAATTCATATACACAAAGATAACTTTTTTTAAGGATGACCTGGAAGCACTATCAATTTAAGTGACTTGCTCATAAACAGACGCGGGCTAAAAGGAGAATAATGCAATCCAACCAAGACTGTAAGATAACGCTTATAAACAACCTTAATCCCATTCATCAAACTGTCAGAATGCTTACTCTTTGGCTATGGCATTACACATTTTCATGATTTCCAGAATCTTCATGTATACATAATCTATGCAATCTGTCAGTTTTATTTATACAAATTATTAAAGCTGCCAACCAAAACTAAGGTAAGGTTAGATTTACAAACACAGATAATTTTACTAAAAGCAAAGATTCAAAGAAACATTGTTGTCATTCAGGAAACACAAGTGCTACCTAAATGAAATTTTAAGCGTCATCTCTTTTACAGGAGAAAACAAACACAAAAAGACAGACATGATAGGTATTAAAGAATAAACAATAACTGTAGTACAAAAGTAAATATCTAGGTAGCTGACGCACATGCTTGTGCACTATTTATATACACTGGGCAACACTGACTACTAGATGATTAACACATGAAAAGTACTCTATACACTTAAGTGAGACTGGCTGATATTGCACATAAGGAAGTGATTGGAAGTGCACTTGAATGAGAATATATTAATTTAGTATGCAATAAATAAATAGAATTACTGTATTGAAAAAAAAAAGAATGAGAACATAACAATCTATTATAGTTCTGATACATCCAGATTTATGTCTGCATTAATGAGTCGTAGTGCTGTTGGATAAAAACTGTTCATGAATCTGGAGGTCCTGCAACAGATACTCCGTAACCTTCTACCAGAAGCAAGTTTAGTGAACCACCCATACACTGGATGAGAAGTGTCACTCAGTATTTTGCAGGACCTCTTTTTACATCTCAGTTCAAAGAGCTCCTGTAAGGTAGGAAGACTAGTGCCCATGATCTTTTCTGCTGTTATTATTCTTTGCAGCTTCTTCCTTTCGGCCATTGTGCTGTTACCAAACTGTACCATGCAATTGGTGATAATAATGCTCTTGGTGACTCCTTTGTAGAAGGTATTTAGAACATTTATAGATTGCTTTGTTTTCGCAGCCTTCTTAGGAAGTGTAGTCACTGGTGGGCTTTTTAATTAGCTGACCTGTGTTTGTACACCAAGGAAGATCCTGTGCTATATGTACCCCCAGGAACTTTGTAGTTTGGACGCTCTCCACTTCTTCACCGTTGATCTTGGTGGGGGAAGGTGCATGGCAGAGCTGTTTCTTAAGTCAATAATAAGTTCTTTTGGTTTATTGACATTCAGGTCCAAATTGTTGTCATTGCACCATTCAAACAGAGAGTTGACCTTATTCCTATACCCACTCTCGTCATCACCACTCGTGAGTCCCACCACTGTGGTGTCATCTGTGAATTTGATGATGTGGTTGTTGCTAGCTTTAACAGAGCAGTCATGGGTATGGATTGTGAACAAAAGAGGACTCAGCACACAGCCCTAGGGTACACTGGTGTTGATTGTAATACTCTCTGAAGTGTTGTTACCAGCACAGGTCCTTTGTGGTCTTCTAGTCAGCAAATCAAGGATCCAGTTGCACAGCCCTTTATTTATGCCAGGGTTGATTAGCTTTTCTATAAGTTGCATAGGAATCAATGTATTGAATGCTGAGCTGAAATCTATAAACAATAGCCTGGCATAGTTTTTCTTCTCTTCAAGATGCTCCAATGTGAGGTGAAGTAGCACCAAAATGGCATCAGCAGTTGATCTGTTTTCCTGGTAGGCAAACTGCAGTGGGTCAAAAGACTGTGGTAGTACTGTAGTCAAATGCTTTTTACCCAGTCTTTCAAAGCATTTCATTACATTTGATATAAGGGCCACTGGCTTGTAATCATTTAGGCAGGTGGGATTGGCTTTTTTCGGTAGAGGGATTATGTTGGCAACTTTAAAGCATGCTGGTACTTTTTCCTGGACAAGTGAGGTATTGAAGATGTTGACCACGACTATGCTCAGTTGGTCTGCACAACCTTTCAATACTTTCCCCAGAATGTTATCAGGGTCAGCAGACTTCCTGGGGTTCACTTTCCTCAGTTGATTCCTTACATCCACAGCATTGAAGATGAGTACTACCTCTTTTTGGTCATTGGCAAGCTTTACAGTCCCCAAATTGTTTTTATCTTCAAACCTACCATAAAATGTGTTCAAATTGTCCAGAAATTCAGTGCTATCATTGCATTGGGCTGACTTGGTTTTGTAGTCAGTTAGCTATTGAATGCGCTGCAACAGGTTCTTGAGTCTTTGGCAGCCTCAAAGCATCCTTGTTTCCTCTTTCCATACTCCCTCTTGGCCTCCTTGACACCCTTTTTAGATTAGTCCTTGCCACACTTAGACCCTTCTTATCCTTTGCCCTGAAAGCAGTGTTTCTTACCCTTAGAAATTCTTACACCTTGCTGTTTACCCATTCTCAACTGATATCTGTTGATCTGTTGCAACAAGTGCATCAGAAATTTTATGAGTTCAGCAGCTGGGAAACATAACTGGGACTATTTGTTCAGTCAGACTGATGTGTTGTTTGAAATCCTGATACAGAAATAACCCAAATAAATAAAAACAGTTTGCATCTAATCAAACAACAATCAAACTGATAAGATCTCAGAACATAATGAAGACACTGCAGTGTTAAAATATGCTTTTAAAATAGTTAAGGAAACATTGCAGCATAATAGGAGTGCATGACTGAAATCATTTGCATTTTTGCAACACAGCGTCAGCATGTGCTATCAGTATTTGCGTTATACTTCATACAACCTAACTAAATGTACCACTATGCTCAGTAATGTAATATGCTGCTTGGAAGGTTAACAGGAGGTAGGAATATGAAGATACAAAAGCCAGGTAGATGTGGGAGACATTGGCCTAAGGACCAGTGAAATGGATTAGATGGAAAGCAGAGAAAAATTAGTATAAAACAAATTATTTATAATAATCTAAATATGTAAAAAATGTCATTAACGTGGTATATAGACTTTGCAAAGTAACAGTAGACATACTGAAGAGTATAGTTTGCATTGCCAGTATATTCTGTACCTTTATAATGCTCACATCTAAATTTTGTTTAGCACTGTATGATACCTGGAGATACCTCTCAACCTCTTAGAGCAAGAAATCTGGACAAAGCCATAAATAATGGGGAGGCCAGAGGGCCAAAATAGGGGCGATTTTTAAATATTTCGCTTACAAACTTACAAAGTAGATAGAACACCAGGTTTTGCATTAACATGAATTTTCTGAAGATTATGAAGTCTGAAACTTAAAAGTATGTCATTATTTTCTGACTTAAATCTTCAGTGACTTGCCAATGATTTGCTAGAAAACTACAATTTTATGAAAAATGGACCAAAAATATGAGGCAAAAATCTAGACATTCTGTGAAAATCCGTACAGTTGGGAAGTATGCTGGAGACAGTATAGCTACTTTCAAATATTGTAGAAAACAAAAATATAAATATAACATGCATACAGTCAATGTAAGATAGAAAGTAATCCTGGTTCGGACACCAGTCGAAAAAAGTCAACAAACTAGAGTCAACTGAAAATAAAAACTGCCTATTACAACTAATGGCTGGCTAAAATAAGTGAATACACATATCAAATAAAGACTGCAGTCATAAACAAGGAAATGCCACTCATAACAAAAATTGCTATGTTATAAAAGTTATAAATTTGAAGGTAACATAATGTCAGTGACATAGCCAGAAGAACATTCACCTTTGGATCTGAAAACTGTGGGTCCTCTTACCCTATGAGATGGCTGGACTTGTTTTCCAGTAACGACACTATAGTGCAGTACAAGAGGGATGCTGCACTCCCGAGTGAGTAGCCCTTGGCTACGATATTAAACTGATTCCCTGTTTGCCTGAGATGGTAGTAACTCACATGGGTGCTAACAATCCAGTGTGACTAATTGAAATGAATAGGAGTTATCTATTTTAAAAGCACATCTTATTTACATATATTGATACCATTTAGGAGTATGCTATCCTTCAGATAAGGCATTGAAATTAGAGGCCTTCTGCCTAATTTGGTAGTACCTCACATAGATGTAAAAGATGCTGTAGCACTTATTGAAAAAACAGGGATTATTTACTTTTAAAAAAATATCTCACACATTTACTTATACTTATAACAGTTTGTTCCATCTATCTGTCTCTCTGTCTGTCTCTCTATGTGATCTATATAGACAGTGAGAGAGATAGACAGATAGATGGATAAGGTTCTTTTTTTCCTTTTCATTTTTATCCACCCATCCTTTTAGATATTTTTATTAGCTTATTCAGTACCAACTGCTGATTATACAGTAGACAGAAACACAGAAACATACTTCCTTTGACTGAAAAGCATAATGCATTAAAAATTCATTATCTACCCTCTCTTCACCACGTTCATCCCCTTAGCCTACATATATTACCATATAAAAATTCACTTTTTTAAACTTGCCAGTTTATGCACATTGATTATGTTTTCCAGAAATGTGTAATTTGTTGCATTCTAAAAAAAAATATGAACTGTAGCTTCTTCACCAAAACCCACTTATTTGCATATTATTTTAATCTAAACTTTCACGTAAACATTTATACTTCATATTAGTGTTTGCTTGCAGTTTATCATTAAAAAATCTTTCCATTGAAATACAAATTGAAAGTTTTTCATCCTGTTGATAATGCTTTTTTTTCCTTGTCCCCACCGCATATACACCAAAGCATCCCTAACACCTGTCCCCCACCTACTATCACCAAGGAGGAGATCTTAAACACCCTTTACAAGGACAAAAACACAGCCTCTATGGGACCAGACAACATCCCAGGCATGTTTAACATGGATTAAAACAGGAATTAGCATCATCATTGGGCATGCTTTTCAATCACAGATTAAGCATTGGCTTCATCCCAGTGTAATGGCAAAAAGCTACCATCAACCCTTTGCACAAAGGGGGTGCATCCACTGACCCCAGGAACCATAGCTCCATTAGCCTGACCAGCCTTATCTGCAAGGCCATGGAACGAATCATCTTAGATGTTAGTAACAAAATATAGGAAATCTCCAAATGCAACCCTACCCTGTATGGCTTTGTCAAGGAGAGATCATGTCTTTTAAACTTGGTGGACTTCTTCAAGACATTCTCCAAAGCCCTAGATGAGGCAAATCTGTGCATAAGGCCTGCCTAGACTTAGCCAAGGCTTTTATCACAATCCCTCACTCAGGCATCATTGATAAACTCACCCAGCTAGGTATCAACCCATATACTGTCAGGTGGGTTGCAAACTGGTTTACTGATATAACTCATTCAGTTAAAATAGTGGACTCCACCTTCTCCAGCAGACCTGTAACTGGTGGTGTTCCACAGGTATCGGTTCTGGGACCTCCTACTGTTTGAAATCTACTTATTCAAAGTACAAGCTAAAACTAAGGGACTGTGGCTGAGAAAGTCTGCTGATGACTGTAAAGTGGGAGTGATCATTGAAACCCTTAGCGATGTCAACATCCTGCAAGAAGGTCTTACACAGACTAAAGACTGGTGCCAAAGTCATAGTCTTAAACTTAATGCAAAAAAATGCATTAGCATTCCCTTCAGCAAGGGCAATGTTCCTGCAAACTACCACATCAATAGCAAATACCCTAAGCACACAGTCAGTGATGAGAGATCTGGGCACACAGGTTGACAGCAACCTTAACTTCCATATCCATGTCTCCACAGTGGTAAGAACTGCATTTTTATTGCTTATCTCATAAGTTAGGGCATTGCCTCATCAGGCCAATAATAGAATACAGCACTCCCTTTGATATGTCCCTTTCCAAACACCTGCAGAAAACCACAAAGGTGCCTTACAAAGAAAATTAAGGGTCTTCAAGCTCTGTCTTATGAGGACAGACTGAAAATCATTGCCATTTACTCTTTGTCATACAGACTGCTCAAAGGCAACCTGTGACTTGCATATACAGCAGTCACTGACCCAACTTTAATGGAAATGCTGCGCATTTGCAAATCAATTGGCACACGGGTCACTCGCCCAAAAGACCTTAACCTGGTAAGTGAGATCAACAGAATTTGCTGTAGACACAGATTTGACTCACAGAGGCAGCCCCACATTTAATACAAGCTTCCTATTCATGAAAGTCTCTCATTGGACTTATTTAAGCATAATTTGAACGACTGGATGGGGAACCAGCAATTCACACCGGGGCTTCCACCTGTGCTACTCTTGGACAGGGTCAATAGATGCTGACTTTAGTGTCTGTTTGAACCAGACATCCTTAGGAACATGGGTTAATCTTGGCTAGGCTTGTAAGGGCCCTGGAGCCATTAGCCTAGTAACCTCCTATGATCCTTTAATTCTATGATCCTATGATAACTTTGTCTACATCAATACCCAGAATTCCTTTATTACTCTTTCATACCACTTGTTGTGTTTATCATCCAACTGCATAACCTTTGTCATCAGTTGGAACACTTTCTTCTGATGCATTTCAGTCTCACATTTACCCTCTACCTTTTTTATTTTTCATTTTTCTCAGTGCTACCACTGTTCATTTTCCTGTTTTATAAGTATTTTCCCCATCAAATATCATGATAAACTGACAGTGGTTTCTCTGAGTGATAACACTGCAAAACCTTTTACTTGACAGATAGTTTCAGTGAACACTTAGGCAAGGTTTTTTGCAGGGGAGCTAGGTCCTCAAGCTCTTCTACCTCCCACTTATGAAAGAGACACCCCCACAACCCCACCCCCCACAACTTTCTATAATAACTCTAGCTTCACAGATGCATAACAGTGCGAACAAGTATATATTTCTTCTTTGTTGAAAATTGCTTCCAGGCAAAAGGGTTCACAGTATTGTCAATTGGACAAACTGCAGTTGACCACCTGTTTGGCTCCCGATATATTTACACATATCCTTTAAAACTAAAAAGACATTTGGATTTAGCAATCTAAGTCCTCTTTTTTTTTTTTTTTGTTTAGCATTATATATTTCCTTTCTTTATCTGAATTTAAACTCAATTTCCATATAAAGAAAAATACAATTTAAACTCAATTTCCATATAAAGAAAAATACAATCTGTAATAATTTTATTTATTTATTTTTTTGCTCAGCTAGATTGTGCATCCCCTAAAATAGATAAACTGACTATAACAAGAAGTGCACTTTTAATTGGATACACTTCCGTTGCATAGCTTAAATGTTTCCATAGAGTAATGTTTTTTTAACTTCATCAGGCAGATCCTTCTATTAGGTTAGCATGTTGTCTCTATTTCCAAATGCTGTCTTCAATGTATTCATTTCTATTTCATTAATATATTTCCACCAGTTTTACTTCAGCTCCAAACCCTTGCTTTGACTTTTACTTAAGGTAAGTCCCGTCTTCATCAGATGTTATTCTACTTCCTGCATTATTTCTTCAGGCCTTTTTAAATATAATTGGTTTTCATGCACCTCACCGAGTCCAGACTAGACGAGGTTCTGTTAGGTTGCGTTGAGCTTGATGCTGGAATTCCATCACTGTTTTCCATTGAGAATCTCTGCAGTTTTTAAGTGTGAAGTAGCAGGGATTCACTTGTTTTATCAGAATTCTCTTTCTTTCAGTTAGTTAGCAACATGTCTCACTGCCCCCAATCCCAACTTTTCAAAGTTCCCTTATTACTAACCTCACTATTCATATACCCACCCAATACACTAAACAAAAGTTTTCCACCCTACCCCTTCCCACTCCTTACCCCCCAGCCATTTTAAAATATCTCCAGCCATTTATAGCCAATCCTTTTTCGAACTCGCTACAACTAAGTATTATGTCACAGAATCCAAAATGCAACCAAGTGTCAAGCTCAACTCCCTAATAAAGTCATATAATGTCACCACTCAGCTACTACTAGAAGATGATATCGACCCCAACCCCAGACCAGCACTACCTTTAAATAACACAAATAACTCTCAGCCTTCATTCAGTTGTAAACTCACAAACTTACTAATACTTAACATGAACATTCGCAGCATTATGAACAAAATAGAAGAACTACATACCACAATCTCATTATATAACCCTGACATTATGATCCTTACAGAGACCTGGCTCAAGCCACATGCTACGGATGACTTCATAACCCTTCCTGGATATAACATTCATAGACTTGACAGTGCAGACAAAAGAGGTGGCGGTGTTGCCCTGCTTTACAAAACTAACTTAAAAATCCAGCTCCTATAAAAAGAAACCACAGATTACAAAAATGCAGAAATCTGACATGCAAAACTCTTTATAAACCAACATAAACATCTAAAATTTCTCAGTATTTATATACTGCCAGGCAACAACCTGACCACCCTAGAGTCAATACTACACTGGGCTTCCCACTCTCTCCCCCAAGAAACTATCCTGCTAGGTGGTGTCAACATCGACTGGAACTCCATCCACTCTCCCTCACCAGCTAACCATATTAACCTTTACAACTTTACCCAACTCATAAAAACACCCACCTGTACTGACAAAACCACAAAAAAGGAATCCACATTAGACTGGATCCTCACAAACCACCCCAATACAGTCCATCAGTGCAGTATACTACCCATCTCTCTAAATGACCACAGTCCCATTTTTATCCTTAGACATAAACTCAAAACAATAACTCTCCCTCCCTATTTCAAACCAGTACCCAAAAAAACTTCCCCACTAATCACTTCTTGAATGCCTTAAAATCCTGCCACTGGCCAGCCATCAAAATCTTTCTACTAGACTTAGCGGTTGAATACTTTAACTCTACATTTCTAAATATCTTTAACCACCTAACCTCACTTAGAACAATTAGGATTTGCAGTAACCCAGTCCCCTGGCTACAGAAAACCATAAGATGCTTACTCAAGGAAAGGGACAAAGCTTGGAAGACCTGGCACCAACTCAAAATACCCACAACATGGCAAGCCTTTCTTGAACTCTGCAATAAGGCAAAAAAACAAATTAAGACTGACAAACAAAATCACTATATTTCCCTACAAAGGAAACATAGTACCAACCCACAAAAATTCTGGGCTGCAGAGAACAACATCCTTCAGCCCGGTAGAACCACTACCCCCCTCCCAATATAGACTGATCAAATACAGACATAGCGTCCAGTTTCAACAACTACTTTACTACCTCTATACTTAAACTTATTAACAACATAAATCCCTCCAACCTCCTACAACCTCATATAGGTCTAAGTAACAATCCCCCCTTCTCACTCAAACCAGTAACAACATCAACTATCCAAAAACTGTTATTCAAACTCAAACCCACCACACTCGCTGCCGACAATATCCCCACTGAGTACCTTCAACTTGCTTCCAGGGCCATACCTTACCCTGTTTCATTACTGATAAATAGGTCCATCACTGAACACATCACTCCATCCCTATGGAAAACCTCTTTCATCATTCCCCTTCACAAGGGTGGCCCCTCTACCGACCTCTCTAACTACTATTCCATTGCAATCCTGTCACCCTTATCTAAGATTCTGGAAAGATATATTCACTACCAACTCCTTACCCATCTTTTCACCAGTAATTTACTATCCAAAACTCAACATGTTTTTTGACCAAATCATAGTACCACCACTGCCCTAATTAACTTCACCAGCACCATCAACACACATAGGAACCAAGGCAAACTAGTCTCTGCTGCCTTTTTAGACTTATCCAAAGTGTTCGATACAGTTTCCCACAATAAATTCATAACTTGTCTCTCTGACCTCAACATGGACAACCCTACCCTGCTCTGGTTTAAAAGTTACCTAGAAAACTTCTCTCAATCTATTAAATGGGTTGATTCCCTATTCCCCCCACTCCCAGTCACAATAAGCATACCTCCGGGTTCTATTCTCATCCCCCTTTTTTCAACATTTTTACAAACTAATCATCTAACTACCAATAAAGCTGAAATAGTGCAATATGCTGATGACACAACACTAATCTGTTCTGCACCTAACATCCAACTCCAAAAATCCAAAAAATGCTCAGGAATCCTTCACAGAGATAGAAAACTGGCTAAATAAATCACAACTGATATTGAACCCCAAAAACACTCAACTCATGCTGTCTCACCCAATAAAGAATAATGACCTAGCCACCTTCTCTATACCCTCAGCCAATAAGACCCTCATCACCAAAATTACTAAGACTTACAACTGACCAACAACTTATATTTGACAAATATATATCACTAACTATCTCCAAAGTCCACAAAAAGCTAGGGACCTTATATCGCAGCAAAAAGTACCTTACATCCAAGTCTAGAACTGCTATAGCGCAAACCTATCTCCTATCAACATCACTTTATTCATCACCAGTCATAACATATATAAACAAGACAGACCTTAATAAGCTTTCCACACGTTACAACAAAATCACCAGATTTGCAACCAGTGCCAAATCACGTTCCCACCACTGCCAGTCCTTACTTACATTACACTGGCTAGAATTTCTCAATTTATTATGGTACCACCAACTCAACCTCCACACCAAATACTATACTATCCTGAGAAAGCCCCTGCCCTATCTGGCCTACTAAACTTCTACAATACTAATAGACAATTACGTTCCACCAACTAAGCCCTAAATCAAAAAAGTTCCACGCAAAAAGAGCTCTGGGGAATCTCTCTTCACCCACGAAGTTGCTAACACCTGGAATACCCTTTCTCTTGACATCGGACTTCAAAACAGTACTGCCTCTTTCAAAAAAAACATCTTAAGACCTCAACCTCATTACCACAATCAACAGAACATGCTGGAGGGACAGGTTCATAACCCAGAGAATGCCCATGCTATGGAATAGACTTTCCATACATGTCAAGCAGAGCTCCTCACTGGCCCTCTTCAAGAGAAATCTTGATGAATGGATGGGAAATAGAAACTTGACCCCAGGGATTACTCCAGTAGTTTTACTCAACAAAGGCACTAGGAACTAAGGTCAGGTGGCATGATGCCAGGGTAATCCTATGGGCTAGGCTTGTGAAGGCTACAGGGCCATTAGCCTAGTACATACCTATGAACCTATGAACTTCCTCACCAACCAGCTATACAACTGCACTGGCCCACCTTGAACTCTCAGTACATTGCAATGCTACTACTTCCTTAAGCTGCTTTGAATACTAATAATGTGTTCCACCAATGTTCACCTAAATATACTTCTTCGAACTACCTCTAATGTGCTCAACCTATGCTCTATGTATATATTATACATATATTTCATGAATCTCTAATGCTATGTACACAGAGCTACCACTTTCTAACACTTTTAATATTTTCCTTGTGTACAATAAGTGCTCTTCAACTATAGTCCTACTTTATAACTGCTATTCAACTTATTTATCATGTTGTTACCTGCTGACTACATTGTAAACTTTTTATATCTGTAACTGTAACTTTTTGATTACTGCTTTAATCTTACTACTGTTAAATTTGTTCTATGTGGAGCTTTTATCCCCGTGCTTCCGCTGAAAATGGACACCAGCTGTCGAGTCGGACTATCCCAGTAAACAAATGTTAAATAAATAAAATAATTAGTACAAACACAGACCATGAAGTTATGCTCACTGAGTTGGATTGTCACCAGGATGTAAATAGATGCATTTTTTTTTCTAAACATCTGCATTACATTAAGGGTGGTTGTGATCTTCATCTTGGATTGTACCTTTTCGATTTAAAAGAGATGTGTAGATTTCTTCTCCATTAGGCAATAACCCAGTTTTATAATTTGTATCAAAAGCTCACAAAACAATCTGTCTTTTACCTTTACATGAAACATACCATACATCTTTTACATTCTTCATAAAGCAGAATAATTTCCCACCTCTTTAACTGGCACTTACTATTGAAAACCATACAATACTATACTGAATGCTAAATGTATAGCTCATATATGCTGCATTTAACCTCCTTGTTGATCCAGCGCACAACTAAGCTGCATTTCTGTTTAATTAAGTACTGCACATAGGAAGGCAATAAATCTTGTGGGAGACATTATTTATCCATAATTCAATAACTGTTCTCTAAATAATTAGTATGTAGTTCTTCTTTAGTATATTTTTGGATAAATACTGCTTTAAATAAGTATACTATCCTGAGAAAGCCCCTGCCCTATCTGGCCTACTAAACTTCTACAATACTAATAGACAATTATATTCCACCAACTAACTCCTTTTTAGCAATGAACTAATTTGAATTCCTTTTTCTCATCATCTATTTTTCATAGCCTGCACTTTTAAACAAAGCACTGAATATTCATTCTGTTTCATCATAATCAACACAATCATTATCTGGGAGTCTTACATGTTATACCAGATAACTTTTTCAGGTTCATAGATTGTTACTAGGCTAACAACCTGGGGGGTTGGGGGGTTGGCGGCTTCTAAGTCTCGCCAAGTTTTCCCAAAAGAGTAATGATGTTCTGTATCCAAAAATGATATTGAGAGCCAGGTATGGGTAAGTACCTCTGTCCATAAGGGACAGATAGTTGATTTGGAAGGAAGGGGTTATCTTAACATCCTTCTCAACACACACACCACACATATCAATGTAAATAACTTATTATATCATTATTAGCCCATATTTCAACACCACATATAACTTGTTGCTACATTTCAGAATTAGTTGGGCTAAGGTCACCGTTTGCACCCATTTTTCTATAGGATATGTTGACTTTATCATTATGCAAAAGTTGATCATATGTTTATCTTACTGCTGTGATAGATTATTAGAAAAATAAATTACAGACGTCAGTCCTTCAAAAATGCAGCCATGCTACCTTTTTTTTATAAAAGCAGGTTTTTAAGACACCACAAATTGAAGCTTGATAACTTTACCATAAATTCATAGCTCTCATTAATTAAGCATATGCCACTTGTGTTGGATAAAAGTCAGATTGTTGATAATGTGTCACACCCTGCTTTTTTTTTCTTTTAAGTTTTGGCAACTCACCTTCTTCCTCCCCCACTCAGATTGTCCACTGACCAAACCGCTGTTCTACAACTTCTGTGAACCACAAACTCTTGAGGTAATCCCTTATCCATAATGGTGTAGTCCCCTTAATTCTGCAGATCTCATTTGCCACCATTGAGAACAGACACAGTTGCTACAGCTCTCAAGTGAATTTTTTCTTCTAGATAAGTGCTTCTTGCTTATTGTTCATCTTGCTGATATTTCTACGTATTCTCCTCTCATTATCTGTTGGCTTTACTTACTGTTAGTAATTCTGTTTTTTTTTTTTTTTTTTTTTACCATAGCTGACAATTCTTTCTCTCTTTGCCATTTTATCGGCCAGCTTTCTCTTTCTTTTTCGCTTTCTTACGTGAGTCATCTGTTTACCATTGTTGATATATTTTTCCTTGCCACCTGATGGTATTTTCTCTTTTTTACCATTGTAGGTAGCTATTTAACTTTGCTATCCATTTATTTTTATTGTTTCTGGTTGTTCTTTTGTTGTTGAAAGGAATTATGGCAGATAAACTTCAGGTTTACATGAGTGTGGAAAAATTGTGCACAAGATTTCCGTATCTGATGCCCACTCATTGTGTGTCTACTGTTTAGGGCCTGAGCATTTACAGGCTTCCTGCACTATTTGTAAATCTTTCAATCTAAGGGCCCTTGTAGAGCAAAAGAATAAATTGATACTTAAAGGCCTTATTCCTTTGGCCTTCAAAGAATCACTATCAGGATCTCAGTACTCTAAGTCTGATAAAAAAGGCAAGAAAGAGGCCTTCAGAGAAAAGTGGTTCATCTCAGTCTTCTTTGAATCTGATCTTGGAGCCAAGAAACAAGCTCAGGAAATCTTCTGATCTGACACACCACAAAATGTCAAATCCACCACTCTAGACATCAGGTCCATCTCTTCAGATTCTACTTCTTCAGAGCCAAACCACTACCCAGAACTAGGTATGCATGATGTCTAGATCCAGTTTCATCTCAGCTCCCTTCGCCCTTCCTGGAAAGATGTCCTTTTCCCTGCATCACCTCTTCCCATTCACCCAGATGTCTCACAGAAGCCGACGTGGATAGAATGATGAGGAAGTTTCTTTCAACATAAATTCAGATGGGAGTTCTTCTGGCCACTACCTCAATGGGTCCAGAGGCCTTAACTTGTAAACCTCCGGCTATTCTGGCTCCTTCTTAGATCCGTCCTTCAATTTTAGACCCCTCAGATGCAAGAATCTAGGTGCCATCTGCTTCTGATCTGAGGATACCTCTATCTTCAGATCTGGTGTCTTGTCTGAGCATACCGGCTCTGAGCATGTCAGACTTGGAGGGCTCTTGGACCTGAAGTTTGTTGTCAGATCAGAGGGGTTAGGATTGACTCCAAAGTTATCAGAGCCATCTCTGCCTCAGTATTTGATAGCTTGGCTACAACTCCTCCCTCGGGGGTGATGTCTTCAGGCTGGAGGGAGCCATCAGTCCAGAAGTATGTCTTCTTTCTCCCCAGGGCATTCTGTCTTCAATGTGGTAGAGAGAGAATTCTCATCTAGAGATCAGATGTCTTCTCCCCTCGGATCTTCCTTCTGGTTCTCAGATGTTTTTGTGTTATGAGCCCCAGCATTCTACTTCACAAGAGCAGCCAGTCCAAAGTCTCCAGGGGATCCCACCGGGCATTATTATCTCTTTTGATACTTGTCCTGAGCATCCCAGAGAAGAAGTCCCTAGGAAGAGAAAGTGCAAGAAGAGGCACTTGGATTCTCCTTAGGAGTCAGTCATGGAGGATATGGATTTCGATGAAGGGGAAGGGTCCCAAATATCACCACCTGACAACATCTCATTCAGAGACATTTTAGAAATTGTGAAATAATAAGGTGGTTGGTCTATGGATAATCCTTCTCAAGAGGCATTGCTATTCCTGGAGGCTATTCATGCTGACCCAACTACCTCCCTGGTAACTCCGCCCGCTGATGGGCTCATTCACTTGATCACTCAGTGGGTGTGGAAGGAACCAGATTCTGTAGAGATGATCCCTAAGAGATCGGTAGGTGCTATGGTCATGGCAGCAGCCACCACAAAAGAACTCATGAAACAGAGTTCTTCTGTCAACCCTCTAAAAGGGACTCCAGGGGACTGGACAGATTTGGGAAGTCAGTATATACATCAGCGACCTTTGCACTCAGGTCCTGAATTACTTGATGCACTTTACCGGATTACAGAGGGATTTTTATCATGGAATTCTCAAAAACCCTCTCAGGGATTAGTACTGCTGAGGCAGAGTCTTCTATTGCTTCACAGTTAGCCATCCTTCAGTCCATTTCAAATTCATCTATGAGGTTTATTCACATGCAGCTGAAGGAGCCTCAAGGGTGGCAGGTTTGGGCATTTCCATCAGGAGACATGCCTGGATGTGCTTGTGCAATATTGTGGAGCCCTTCAAGTCATCCTTTGTCAATGTTCCCTTTGACGGAAGTTCGTTATTTGGCCCCAAGGTGAAGGATACACTCTTCAGGTGTGAGAAAGATGGAAAGACCTTGTCTGCTGTTGGTATCCATTTTTTGACTTCTGAAAGAACATTTTCCAGGAATCAGTGAGGGGGTCAAAAGATGTGGCTCAAGAAATCCCAGAGTCCATTCTATTACTCATGTGGAGAAACGTCCCCCAAGGCAGAGGGGGGGAGCTCCAATGGAAGATACCACCCACATGGCAGAGGAGGTCCGCAGAACCAAGGATACAGAGATTCTTTCTCTGACAGGCTCTATCAGCACTCCTGAAAGGAGGCCCAGTTGCCCACCTCTGGATGCAGTCAGGGATCACTTATCCCTGCACCAGAGGGACTGGCTAGACTTAACAAAAGATACTTGGGTGCAGAAGATTATTTCCAAAGGAAATATAATTCCTTTGCCATTACAAAGCCAAATTCCCAACATTCCACCCAGGCGGAGGACAACAGCAGCTTTAGAAATGCAAAGGCTGTTAGACAAAAGAGACATCCAAGAGGTCCCCCAGACTAGAACATATCTGAAACTTACTCAAGATTCTTTTTAGTGCCAAAGAAGACAGGGGACTGGAGACCAGTCTTTGATTTCAACATTCTGAATGAGGCAATTCAGCTTATCAAGTTCTAGATGGTCACGGTTCAGTCTATTTTGCCTTTCCTGTAGAAGGACAACTGGATATGCTCGACAGATCTCCATGACATGTACTATTACATAAAAATAAACAGATGGTCCAGGAGATGCTGATGCTTATGTATGGGAGCCAGTCACTTCCAGTTCAGAGCACTGCCCTTTGTCCTCACCCACTTCAGACTGCAGGGATTCTGAGTGTTTCCATATCTAAGTTACTGGCACCTTACTGCCACGACCAAGCATCTACTGATAACAGCTCGAGATTACATACTCCAGACTTGTTCTAATCTGGCTATCACAATCAACCACAAGAAATCTCAACTTCAACTATCTCAGCCTGTAGAGTTCATAGGAGCCACTTTTAACACAACATCAATGATAGTATCTCTGCCCTTACTGAAGGTTCAAACCATCCGTTTTCAAGTCAGCATAATAATTCAGAGTTCATTGCTACCAGCCAGCAAGGAATTACAAACCCTGGGGTTGATGTCAGTGGTGAAAGTTCTGCTTCCACTAGTGAGGTACCATACGAGAATTCTACAAAGGACATTGGCAACCCAGTGATCCATATGATATCAACCCTTGTCCACCAAGATGCAACATAACTCAGGCCTGCAAGAAATCCTCCTTTGGTGGTGCATTCACTCAGATCAACTATTGCAAGGTCGTCCAATCATCCTCCCTCAACCCAAGGCCATAGTGAACATGGATGCTTCCCAGATCAGGTGGGCATGGGCATTTCTTAGGAAATATGGTTCGAAGCACATGGTCCCCCGAATAGTTCAACTTGCATATCAATATGCTGGAATGAGAGCAGTACTCCTGGATTTGCAGGCATTCCAAGACTCTCTCCCTTTCTGGGCTATTGCAGTTCAAACCAACAATATATCTATGGTTTGGTGCATAAACAAACAAGGAAGAACCAGATCCTACCCCTTGTGTCGAGAAGCTATGAGGGTGTGGCAATGGGCAATCTCTTCAAATCGATTTCTGATAGTGATGCACATTCCTGGGAAATCCAAAATGATAGCAGACAAGTTGAGCAGGTACATTCTATTACCTCTTGAGTGGTCTCTCAACAAGAAGGTGGTGAAAATGATTTTCTGCCAATAGGATTAACCATACTGTGACCTATTTGCATCCCCTCTAAGCAACAAATGCAACAGATTCTTTGCCCTGATCCCCCTGCCAAGGGTTTCACCAAGAGATGCTCTCCATAATAATTGGTCTCCAGGTCTCCTCTACACTTACTGTCTGATTCCCGCAATTCCCAAGTTTCTTCAGAAAGCATCCCATTTGAAGAGCGAGGTCATCCTCATTGCCTCCTATTGGCCTCAACAAATTTGGTTTCCCTTCCTGTGTCCTCATCTACTGTACCCGCCTTGGATTATGGATCTGATTCCAGACCTCTTGTCACATCCGACAGACATAACTCACCCAGACATCTTGGGCCTCATGTTAACTGCATGATATCTCCAATTCCATTGTCAGCCAGACAGTGAAAGCTCTCAACTACAGTGCACAACATCCTTCTATCTTCTCACAAGGCTTCCACCAGAAAAAATATACAAGAGGAAATGGAAAAATTTGCCCTTTGGACACAACAGCATGCCATGGACTCTTTTTCAGCAGCAGCACATAAGATCCTTGCATTCCTAGTCTTTCTATAGTTAAGGTTCACCTTGCTGCTATCTCCAATTTTCATATCAGAGTTGATAATTCTACATGAGCATGATCACATCTTTGCAAGGCCTTTATAAAAGGAGCCTTTCTACTGAAGCCCCCTTCAAGGACCCTACTCCTCCTTGGAAGCTAACTTTAATGTTATAGGCTCTAACTCAGAGACCCTTTGAACCTGCAGTGAGATGTGAGCTGTGATATCGGACTTGGAAAATGATTGTTCTTACGTCCGTAACATCTGCTAGAAGAGAATCAGAACTGCAAGCCTTATCTTCTAAGCCCCCTTATTTAATCTTCCACAAGGGTAGAGTGTCTTTAAGAACCAAGCCTTCCTTCTTTCCTAAGGTGGTGTCAGGATCTAACATTAATCAAGCCATTAATCTCCCTGTAGTCTGTCCAAATTGCTCTAACAAATGCGAATAAACATTACACTTATCGAATATCCATAGACAATTATGTTTCTGTCTGCACAGATCAGAGAAATGCGGGAAATATGACCAGTTGTTTGTATCCTTTTCAGAAACCAAATTGGGCCAACCAATTTCAAAGCTAACTTTATCAAAATGGCAAACTGATTGTATTTCCTTTATCTATAAAAAGCTGAGTTTGGTCTTTCCTAAGCCCTTAAATGCCCATTCAACTAGGTCTGTGGTGACTTCATCAGCCTTCATTTCCAGAACATCCATGGACGATATTTGTACAGCTGCAACTTGGACTAACCCTCATACCTTTATTATTTATAACAAGTTGGATCTGGTGTTGAGGGGTAGAGCAGCCTTTGGCAATACAGTACTTAGGAATATCCTTCCTTAGAGTCCACCTGGGATTCAGGTAGCTGGGGACTCTGTCCCATATGCTGAGGAATGAATGAAAATTGACAGCATCAGATGAAGAAGTTATGTACTCCCCATGACATTCCATCTGTGTTGTCCATTTCCATTCTTCATTAACTCCCCTCCCTCCAGCATCCTACCATTTTTTTTTTTTTGATGACTACTGGAACAGCGGGAGAGTGCCTTAGAAACCAAGTTTCTTTTCTTTGAGCTCCAGGAAGTGATTTTCCATAGTATGCAAAATATAGCAATGTTTTACTTTAGGGAGCTGCAAACAAGATCTGGAGACGGATGTGGACTACAGCATTATGGGTAAAGGAGGAGCTAAAGCATTTGTGCTTTCCATGAGCTGTAGAACAGCAGCTGAGTCACATCTGAGGATCACATCTGAACCCATATATTGAGGAAAAATGAAAATGGACAACACAGATGGAAAGTTATGGTGAGTACATAACTTCTTTTTCTGTTCACAACTCTTTGTAGAAAGCCATCTAGATTTCCTTACGCAAGCCTTGTTTATTCCTACTGAATTCTTTTAGGTTAAACACTATGTAACTGTCTAGCCTAATCCTAAGCAGACATGTATTACAAGCCATTGTAATTTCAGTCACTGTTTCATGCCATAATATCTGCATTGTGTACCTTTTAATTGCGTATTGCTATATAATATTAAAAAATATGAATGACACTCATCCGTTTCTGTTATGGATTGCAAAGGTCTTATATTATATGGATAAAAAAAGAAGACTGCTAAATATAGTTTGTTAGTCTCTAAACCAGTTCATGGATATTACAACTTTCATTTACAAATCAGAATATGCAGTCATTTGAATCAATCATGTAAAGCATGTGATGCATTTATTTCAGAGAACAGACACATCATTTATAATTTCACTGAATAATGTAAACCCTTTTTGCTAAACAGGATTCAACATTTTTATATTGCAAAAGTTATCAGAGAACAAATAAAAGCAAATTACAAAAATATGGAAATACATTTACGAATGCAGACATCTGTTTTTATCATACTGAAGTTTCTCAATATCCTGGGACAGGCCAAGCCCAATGAACTTAGGTCAGACTCTTAATTCATACAGTTGCATTCAAACAGTTTCACAGTTGGTTGGCTGTGAGCCATTTATAAACTTTTTTCTTTGGTACAGCATTTGAGTTTCTCAGCCTTTATTTGCCTGCTGTGTGAACTTGAGTAAGCCATTTTACCTGCCATTGCTTTGGTAAATTGTGAATTTTGGCTAGGCTTATTAATAGTTTCCTGGGCTGTGTGCCTAGTAATTACATATGGACCTAACTGAGAATATTTGTTGAATAAGGTAAGTTTTATTATTCTCACATACAAGCTCATTGGTCATGAAGTTGCAGTAGGGGCTAAAGTAATACAGTCACATACCGTAAACTTAAATACACTGAAAAGCAATATGAAATCCTTAATTCTGCAGACTGAAGGTAGCAGTTTATGAAACATTAGGAAGACTGTTATAGTGGCCTAGTCGTTGTGATTTTTTATCTGACTTTACCAAAAACTAGCAAATTATAGTATGAAAAACTCAAGTCATAGATTTCCTCATGGCAATAAGGTTTTAAACCTCCCAACCTTCTCACAAATATGCTGAAACTCACCTGTACTTTGCTTCACAAAAGAAGCCTTCTTAAGTTGCTGGGATCACTTATGTGTCTCTTGAGCCCCTTAGAAGACATTGCTGCAAAGGTATCCTTGGGTTGATAATCAATGCAAGTCAGAGACAACTAGGGTGATGAGCTTGTAAAAGCCCACAGACTGTTTGCAAAGCAGTGAGTTAAAATTACTATGATAATCCCCAAACACATACAGGCTGTCAGTTGAACATTTCCTTGAAGTAAGAATACAAAACTGTCTTGAAATTTACAACAGTTCAGTATAATTGGAAGTTTGCCTATTGATATAAATACTCATACTCAAATCTGATTTAATTCCAGGATATAAGGAATAATGGTCTTTCTAAATGCTTTCAGCTGAGCAGACAGCATTCATAAAAACATTCTAAAAGTGAATGGCAGAGATTAAAATTGTATCTGACTAGGGTCCATTCCTAAGACAGAAATTAATTGTAAAGAATAAAATCCTCATTTATTATATCATTTTAGCTTAGCTAAAATGAACAAATTAGATGCAGAACGGAATGCTAGAACGTACAAATTATAGTGTGTCCTATCATGATGGTACAGACAGAGTGATATCTGTAGGTAACAATGGTGAATAAATGTTTTTGATAGCTGGAGAAAACACACTGCTATATTCTACCTAAGGCAGGTATATGCCAAAGGGATGGTTTGATGACTTTTTGCAACAATGCCTTGCCTAGCTGCCTGAAGTAATTATACAAGCTTGAAGCTCACTTTTCTTTTTCAGTGTTATATGTTCTGATTTTGTTTAAAAGTGAGGACTTAGACAAATAGATCTGTGGCTGTATTATTAAGAAAATTAACTGTGTGAGAAATGGCAATGACTAACCCGCCAGCAATCTTCCAGTTCAAGAATCTAAAAAAGTAAGTAGAATGGAAGCAGTGATTAGCAACACACAGAATGACAACAAAGGCTGATAAAAATAATGGCAGAGGGATGGAGGGCAATGCTTAATTTGTGTAGCGGTGTGTTAGGCAAAAATGGTTTCAAATTATTTATATGTGACAGGAAAGGTAATAAAAGCAACTATTTTTGCACAAACCAATAAGCTTTAGAGGACTACATTGCTTTTTACCAATAAAAGAAAGGAAGAAAGAAAGAAAGACAGAAGGATGGAAGGGAGGAAGGAAACATTTCTCTGAATGCAGTATAGTCTTCCAGAGTACTAGGTGAGAGATGTACATCTGAATCAGTACTGTGGAGGCCATTTTGGATCAGAAGCACTTATAATCTGCATCTAATGGCAGTTCTTATATTAGCCATGGCGATACGGACATGTTTGCAGTCTAAAGAGGTTGCATGTCAAGGTTCCCTTTAAATGTGAGTCATGAGCACCATGCATGGCATTTTATGGACAAATCTAAGTCCAGCAAAATACTGATGAAAAGGAAAGGCTAAGTCAGGGACATTTAGTTTTTGCCCCTATCCATGAGGGACGTGAATGCTAAAGTGGTAATAATTTTAGAAGCAAAGGATGCATTGAGCTAATGCACATATGTAACTGCATGCTGCTAGTGGATTATGGCAGAAATTCCTGCAACGCAATGTTAAGTATCAACATACATTCATCCATTTACCAGATATTGCTTTAAGGGGTAAACACTTGAGACTACAAAGGCTTCAATGATATTTCACTGGAAATGATAAAGGATTTTCAAGGCTTGGTGGGAACTGCTGTGTTAATGGATTAATGCATAGAACTTCTAAAGGAATGTTTTGTACAGCAGAACTCCTGATGGGAATATAGATAAAAACAAACTTCCAATCAAAGAAACAGTTCTGTAACCTAACTGACCCAAATGGCAGTATAACTAATTCAAGGCTGTAGCCGAGAGGATGAATCATACTTATTATGGTATAAAAGGCATTTTTATTCATTTTTAACCAGGTAAGCCCACTGGACCCACTTGCCCTTTTTCAGAGGCAGCATGTTCAGAATCTCACAGCAGGTGAATCAAGGCAGAAGGAAACAAACCCTGTACTCTTGACTAGAGGGAACAAGTTGATAACATGCCAGAACTCTAATATGCTACAATAACTGCCGCACTTATAAAGCCTCTCTCCTGATGACAGGGTATTTATCAAGCCAGTTGACAAGAAGACATGGACTACATCATCAGTAACGATCAGTGAAAACAGCACACCAAAGTCTTAGTTCATTGAAACATGCTTACAAGTTACACAGTCAGCATTACCTTTAAACAGTATCTTCATTTCAACAGAGGATACAGTACAGCATTTTCTGCAAACACATTCATCTCCATCTATAGCTGCAGCAGTGCAGCAGCAGAATTGTCAATTCTCGACTGGGGTGCCCTCTGTGTGGAGTCTGCATGTCCTTTCTGCGTTCATGTGGGTTTCTTCCAGGTGCTCCAGTTTCTTCCCACATTATAAAGACATGCATCTGGAGGGTTTCTCCCCGGGCCTCTGCTGAAAATTGGCTTCATTCCAAGTCAGACTTTCCTGGTTAACAAATGTTAAATAAAATAAATAAAATATAGCTCCACAGTAGTGTCCTATCAGTATCTAGTGTTGAGGTAGACCCAAAGCATGAAAACGGATGTATATCATTAACTTGGCTGAGTCAGTATGACAGTCAACACGGGCCTCTGCTGAAAACTGGCTTCATTCCAAGTCTGACTTTCCTGGTTAACAAATGTTAAATAAAATAAATAAAATATAGCTCCACAGTAGTGTCCCATCAGTATCTAGTGTTGAGGTAGACCCAAAGCATGAAAATGGATGTATATCAGTAACTTGGCTGAGTCAGTATGACAGTCAACACAATGAGTTTCAGTGTGATTTTTCCCTAATTTTTAAAATACAATTAATTTGCATACTAAATGTTTTGTGATAGAAATGTAAAAGCAACTATATTTGTTATTTGAGAAGGGCAAATGCATAACATGAGCTGGGATGCAGTATAATGTTTGAAGCTTGTCTTCAACATTGAACTGTTCATATCTTTATGTTATTAAATAACTATCAAGTTGAAAAGTGTTGTATTTTCTTACAATACCAGCATCCTAAATGATCCAGGAACTTTGTTTGATGTCCCACACTTATTTGCTACATGGTGTTATACTATCCACATCATTTTCTCCACTTGCAGTACTGTGTTCTGAGCAGGTTAAGATAGATAGATAGACAGATAGATAGATAGATAGATAGATAGATAAACTGATAGATCGATCAACTGCAGGTTCTTTTGTGTAAATATCCTTTGAAGTGAGTGTTAACTTTAAAAGTGAAAGTGCACCTTGAGGTGTTTCTTCAGTTATCTCCTATTGCTCCTCTAGGTGTCAACTATTATTTGTTCATATTTACATTAATAATTCCAGAACCATGCTACATACAATGTATCAGAATAATTTATCTTGAAGCACACATGATGGTAAACATAACTGTTTGATATTTGACCTTTGTTAAAGATTATTTGTTAGAACTGTAAGGTGATAACTTCATTTTTGAAAGGCTTGAGCCACACCCACTGGGAGTTAAAGGTACACACTCAAAACACCTGTACTGGATGGAATGAGTTAATGAAAAATGGAGTTTGTCAAAACGGGTAAGAGTGTTTTTATTAGGGGTGGTTATGTGTGTGTTATAGTTTATGGGTTAGGGTTAGAAAAGGGGTTAAATAAGAGAAAACTTGTTTGTGTGAATTTTGTTAGTTAGGGTTAGAGTAATGGTTATGTAAGGAGATAAGTGTGTTCTGGTACATGTGTGTGTGGGTCTGAGCCTGTCTTGTGTAATGGAAGTTTTACAGAAACTTCTGTAACAAGCCCTACCTGCAAGTACTAACTCTGTGTATGCATGAACACAACCCCATGGCAATTCTTACTACAGTGCACAAAGTATTCGCTTTCTGCTGGTGTGTATTGGATGTACCTTTGTGCTTGCTGTATTAAACATTTGTGAAAATCTATTCCAGTGTTCTCTGTTACTGCGCTTCTGTCAAATTAAGCAGGATCAGCTATAGTACAAGTTGACTTTATATGATTTTGGCAGGATGTAAGGTGGCATACACATTGACAAGCTTTGAAGTTGACCAAAATACCTGCAACCATGTATATCTAAATATCTGTCTGTCCTAGAGATATATCTGCTTACATATGTATATATCTATATCAAGCTTTCTCTCTCTCTCTCTCTCTCTATATATATATATATATATATATATATATATATATGGATCTACTTCACTTCACCTAAAACTCATTTAACAGAATTTTATTTGACTGAGACAGAAATCACCTAATTTTCAAATTACCAAAAACTCATTTGACTGAATCTCATTTCACTGAATGTTAAGCCATAGACATAATGTGGGTTTCCCTTCACCTGTAACTTGCTTGTAATAAAAAGAATTTCTGTAACTTACAGTGCTGATTGTCAGAATACTGATAGTCATGTAGAAAGTAGTGTTGTAGTGTTTCTAAATGTGGGTTTGTCTCTTTACATTTTTATGGGAAGTATCTAAAGTGATATGGTGGATGTGTCGTGTGTTCTAGCAGTAGTGGCAGTGTGTAGAGTACTGTAAGGCAAGTAAAAGATATATGCCCTTTCCCCCACTGTAGTGCGATCCTGGAGCTAGTATATATAGTTGGGGGTCTGAGGAGAGTGCCCGCCCCACCTAGCTTGGTTTTATATTGTCTGGTTTCTGTTAAGAGGGTAAGTAAGTAATGTTTGAGTTCTGGAAAGAGTTAGTCACTGGTGTTGTAAGTGTGCATGGCTATGGTGTAAAATCTAGTATTTTAAAATTCAGCATTGGAAGCTTTTTGTGAAATGAGATTCAGTCAAATGAGTTTTCGGTAATCTGAAAATTAGGTGATTTGGTCTTGGTCAAATCAAATTCTGTCAAATGAGTTTTAGGTGAAGTGAAGTAGGCCCATATATATTGCAGTTGCAAGAAATGAACACTCACATGAGCAAAGGCTTTTTGCTGCTGTAAAAAAAAGAAAAAAATGTTCAAGTGAGCGAATGTTTCCTTTTAAATGGAGTTTCTGCTGGTGGCCTTTTTCATTGGATCATGTTGCATTGGAGTTAGGGAATTTGCCCTTACCCCTCTGTTGTGTAGTCTCGTAATTAGTATATACAATAAGCAGGAGAAAGCCCACCAGGAAAAAAAAAATCATTAATTTTTTTTTTTCATATTTTTGATCACTTTAGATTCAGTATTTTGATGTTTACTTTAATGAACATTCAGTATTTCAGGAGACACTCACACACACACACACACACACACACACACACACACACATATATATATATATATATATATATATATATATATATATATATATATATATGTGTGTGTATGTGTGAGAGAATGCATGCTTCACAACTGTTTCATGCAGGAGTGAAATGATTTTAAAAATCCATATTTTTCTGTATATGTGTTTCATATCAAGCTGCAATGAGAAGTAGTGATAAATTCGTATAATTTCTTTGTTATTTATGTTCACATAACATGCCTGTTAAATGTCAGAGCTGTCAAGTCCTAGATTATGATAACTTATTTTATTTATCACATTTAGATGCATAGCTGGAAGACACTGTGAGACAGGAGAAGATGTAATCATATTTTCTGTTGGCATTTACATCTCCTCAAGTGCCAACAGCAAATTTTATAAACCTCACATTCATATATTTGAACAATGCATTTTATAAGTGTCTGTCTGGCAGCATTGTGATCCTTTTGCCTTTCATTTTAATTCATGTATTCATCACGTGGAGCAGTTTTTACCTGTGACAGCACTGCCTTTTCTTTGAAATAAGTAGTTTACCGTCTACTACTGAAATATACATTTGGTTATAGTATACACTTACACTGTTTATGTATTATGGTGTGATTGCTCTGTTAATATGACTCATGCATTGATTGTCCTGGTCTTATGTATTATGGTGTGATTGCTCTGTTAATATGACTCATGCATTGATTGTCCTGGTCTAAAGAAACTTATCGGGACAGTCAACTAAAATTTACTTTTGCAGACATATCACTTTTGAAAAAAAAAATCATTATGGCTTCCATACAATGCGTGGCACGCTTTGTAGTATTTCATCAGTTAATCAAAATGTCTGGGATTTCACATTCATTTCTTCTATTTAATTTATGTGTTTATCAGTTAGTTAGGGCAGCATAGTAACCATTTTTAGCCATGATCCATGCACCAAGGCACAACTGGTACAATATTAATATGATTAGCACAGCATAAATAGACTAATAAAGCTTTTAATCTGTACTTTTGCTGGTCATAACAGTTTGTAAACTCCAGGCATAATCTGAAGAATTACAGACTTTTTTCTTCATATATTATCTGTGGGGTCAATTAGAATCTATCACTTAGTTAATAATATGTATCTGTTTTGTATCTGATCTTTAGTTATGTAAGGCCTTCGATTATTTATTTAGATTCTTTTTTATCTTTCATTCTTGATATGTCTGTAAAATGCATTCATAATTGTAAGTTTTTCATTGTAAACTAATCTAAATTCCAGTTTCATCAAGCAAATTTTTAAACAGGTAGTTATTACCGACCTTGGATGAACTATTGCCACTAAGAAAAGAAAATGTATGATGAATGACATTTTCATTGTTTTCTGTGATTCTTTTCTGTGAAACATTTTGTTTAACAGCAAGCTGAAACCTAGTGAACTCAGTTACCTATACCTGTGGTGTCCATTATAACTCTGGATCGGTGTCTACTAAATGACCAGCTAAGGCAAAGTCAGATTAGTAATGTTCTCAGTCTTTAGACATTATTAATCTGAGGGTTACCACATATATATATATATATATATATATATATATATATATATATATATATATATATATATATATATATATGGGTCTACTTCTATTCTTCAAAATTACACGTTATTTAAGAATAGAAGTATGAACACACCAGTAAAAGTGCATTTAAGCAAAAATACACTTTTGTGGATTACACTTTATCAAAGCACTGTTTAGTGGGAGTAAGGGAATATACTCTTTTGCCCACTGTAGTGCGATGTTGGAGTTAGTATATTTAAGTAGCGGGGGTATGAGGGGGACAGCACCCGACATGGGGGTGTTGGCGGTCTTGCTCCCTTGCAAAAATGTGTTTGTAGTGTGTTTTATGTGTGGTTCTGTGCATCAGTAAAGTGTAATTTGCAAGAGTGCATTTTCGTTTAAATGTACTTTCGCTGAAATGGGTTTGTACTTATGATCTTTGGTAAAGTGTAATTTCAACAAACAGAAGTAGTCCCATATGTATATATATATATATATATATATATATATATATATAGATATATATATATATATATATAAAATACACACACACACACACACACACACATATATATATATATATATATATATATATATATATATATATATATATATATATATACACACACACACACACACACACACATATATATATATATATATATATATATATATATACACACACACACACACACATATATATATATATATATATATATATATATATATATATATATATATATATATATATATATATATATATATATAGTTAGGTAGATATATGGAAGCAGGAAGCATAAATCCTTTTGTTGAGGCACAATATTTTCCAGTCTTAGGGAATCAAGATGTCTGCATCCCATAAGGAAAAACAATAGACCACAGAGAAAACTGGTACTTATTTATTTGTCATTTTGACAAAGAAAATTCAGACTAGGTAAAACACAATTTCAGCAGAGGCCCAGGGAGAAAAGTGCCACATTTAAATTACACATCATATGAACTTATAATTTCAGGGTAAAAACATCTATACATGAGCTCATTAGCTTGATTTTAAAATATTTTTAAATATTTCTTAGATGAACATGACATTTTAACAGAATAACAAGAGAGAAATTAACATAAATTTGTTAATTATTGACTAAAGAAGTAACATAGAATAACAGTTAATGTATATATAGCATGATGACTGCAGGAAAAAGCAACAAAGCTGCTGGCTGAGAATCCTACAATATCAGTAAAAAAGAACCATGCACTGTTCTATTGAGACTTCAGAGAAATGAAGCAATTATAACTTGTTTAGAAATCAAAACTTCCTTATTAATTAACAAATAGATGAGTGCTTTTGCCCTTAAACAATCTTCATCAGATCTAAATCCAGTTTACATGACATGCAATATTTATCTGCTTTGAGATCCTTGTGAATTCACTTAAGTTGGAGTCATAAGCTGTTCATCCTGGCCACAGTAGGATGTCTCATCTTTCATCACTCATACCTCTTCTGCTTATCTACTCCTACTGGTAGCTAATAGGATACTAGCTTATGTGTTGTATTCCTATCCTATGTGGCTACTGCCTAAATTATACACTTTATGTAAATTTTGTCCCTGACTATGTATAATTATTAGTACATCACTGTATCTGTGAAGTGAGAAGTATATGTATTTAGATGGGGCAACAAGTACTAAAAAATATGTAACAGCCGGTCAAATTAAAATGCTAAAGTATGATACTGTAGCAATCATAACTGCAGCTAGTCAGGATAATCTGGTTGAGCCTGTGACTGGGACCATCTACCTCGTATACTATATTTAGCAACAGGTTGACCCATGTGAGATTTTTAAATGGATCATACACTGTTAGCCTTTCATTTTTTAAATGGTGAGATCCAGAAATTTTACCTTTTCGAAGTTGCAGTGGTTAGTAAAATGCAGGAAGTCTGTGGACCTCCTGCTACCACTGAATGATATGGCGGGGTCAACAAGGCCTTTGTGTGGCTGAGGAATGCCAAAAACAGGGTTATCCTCAAGTGAGTAACTGAGGAAATTAATTAAATCACCATCAAGTCGATTACCTGAGTTCAGAGCAGCAGTTCTTGTGTTCACAAGTCTGTAGCCTTGGATGATATGTTCAGTGTCCACCTGTTGGTAAAAGTTCTGATTTCCCAATGTTGGCTCAGTTTTCTAGTTATAGAAATCAATATATGTGATGAAGATTCCCTCACATTTGTCTGCCTTCATCACTCACTACCTTTTATTGGTGCTAAGGCTTTTTAGTGCTGCTAGTTCATTCTTGGACAAGTTATAAAACATCAAAAGACTTCCAAAAATCCACAAGGTAAACCAAGGCAGATGTGATAAAAACCAGTTTAATGAACATCTGCCTTGGTTTACCTTGTGGATTTTTGGAAGTCTTTTGGATTTTATTGTTTTATTTTCACTGGTACTTTGCTCCACTGTGGCATTTTTTGTGTTTTTTCTAAGTTATAAAACTTTCTCTTGTGGGGTTTGATAAGAATTCTGTTAATGTCCTTCTCACATTTCTCCTTGTATTCCCATATAGTTTGGCCAAGAGGTGGGCAAAATGTACTTAGTTTTTTTCCATTTAAACTCATGGTTTATGATTTTATTCCCCATTTCTTAGTCCTCATCCTGTTTGACAGATCCAAATTTCATTCTCATTTCATGTAAAAAGATTTTCAAGTATAGCTTCCTGCAAAACAGCTTAAGGTCAACAATGGTGTTAACCAAGTTTTTCCTGCTATGGGGTATAAATGTCAGCCCATTTTCCCAGACTTTTGTTTCATTTTCAGTCAGTAGAATCTTTGAATTGTTACATATTTTGATTTTCTGTGGGTTATTGGGGGCTGGATCGAGTTCCCTGATGTATCTGTAAAGGGAATAGTGCTGTACTTGTTTTCCTGTAGGATTTCACCATCCCTTTATGTTGTCAGTGTGTTGGTTGTGTGAAACGGGCCTGTGATTATATCCTTTCTTCTCACTTTTGGGGAGTTTTGTCTGGAGGGGCTGCTCTGGAAAGCAAAGGAAAATCCTGCACAGTGTGGCATGCTGTTAGGTCACTTTTGTCCTGGGAGTTAACATTTCCGTAAAAAGTAGTACCAGTAGCTTGGCTGTCAATCCCAATGGCATCAGTGCTATATGTTGTTTGGTCATTACAGCATTTAGATATTCCAAAGGGGCCAGGATTTCTGAATCAAGCAGGTTTGTCATAAAGATCTGTTTCTGTCTTTTTTCATTGTCCTTTTTCTTGTAATTTTCTTAAGTTTTTTTTTTTTTTTGTCTTAATGTAAATTTCGAAACTGGAGACTCTCTCTTTAATTTGTTTAAATTAATCCAAAGGAAAACCCTCCTGATGTGAGTGTCAATTTATTCTTGCTGTCTCTTATTGTTTTCAAGCAGGAATTCACTATGTTTAAGACTAACTTTTTTCAGGGTGTTATTCCATTTATTGTTAAGACCAGGACCAACAATATTCCAAACTGGCTTTTTGTGTAGCCTCAGTCTCCTGGATACAAATCTGTTATCTAGGATTGTATTTAAGTAGATTTCCTTCCACTGCAGTGTTTTAATTTTTACTTTTCTAATACTTGTTTGGCTTTCCTGAGGTCCAAGTGATTGCTTCTATTAACCTCCATGTGTCAAGGATTATAACTGAGGTAGTTTCCAGTGAATTTTTGGTGCTTTTATTACTTTGAAGATATTGTCTCTAAGTCCTTGGTCTGAACTGTGTCCCACTGGGACTTCATATGCATCTGTTGTCATGATTCTTAAGGTCAATTTATCTTATTCCTCATGTGCTGGGCTTGTTCCAGTAGAAGCACTGGTTTGTCAAACATTGCTCAGATGATTTTGTAGATAGCTGCAGCCAGTTGTTCTGCAAGCAAACATGGGAAACTGACCTGTCTCTAAATAAATAAGATATTTAACCTCCAGAGAGTGTTTGTATTGTGGCTTTTTGTACGTGATAATGTATGCAGTCTAACAGTGGTCATTGACTTAAAATATCATATAGTCTGTCACTGTACCTACCTTGTGCTTCTGATACTCACCTGGTACACCTGAACCTGTCTTCAGTAATAATGTAGGCAGTGCAAGAGGTCATAGCAAGATTTACTTCTGGAGAGTCAAGTTTGGTACAGAAGTTAAAGCCCAAGGAAACGGTCTATATCTAATTCCCTTAACATATCAGCCACTGTCTACCTATGAATTTGTTATCTATATTCATATCCCTCTCTCTGTCTCTCTCTCTATATATAGTATCTATATCTATATCTATATTTATCTATCTACGCCTATCTATTTGTACATATTACTCATTTGTCACCTAAGCATCTATATCTATATCCATATCTATCTATACTTGTATTTATTGGGTGTATATTAGAACATTGAAGTTTCAAAATTTCGAATGTTCTAATATCGAACCCTATTCAGCAAAAGCTGAAAACATCAAACATACAGAACAGCAACTTTTTTCCTAGGGAAAAAATTTGCTGCTCCAAAACACATACACACAACTCAAGCACACCAAACAAAAAGCAATCCACACACATACACCTAAAATCTTACACCTAACCCTACACTAAACTATACACACACCACTAACTATCCACTTACCTTAACTCAAACTCTAACTCTAAGGTCTGTCACTATCGCAGACTCACCTCACCTGCGCCCTAACTCTAACTCACCTACCCCACCCTAACCCTCACATCCACACAATCGCACACTTACCTGACCCACGCCCTAACCCTAACTCACCTAACCCGCCCTAACCCTCACGTCCACACTATCGCACACATACCTAACCCACGCCCTAACCCTGACTCACCTAACCCGCCCTAACCCTCATGGTCACACAATCGCACATATACATAACCTGCACCCTAACCCTAGCTACCCTAACCCGCACTCAATCGCACACTTACCTGAACCCAACCCGTAACTTTCTACCACAGCGCTGAAAATACCAAAGCAACAGAAACGGACAACCAAATTATTTTCCTAGGAAAAAATTTGGTTTTCTGTTGCTTCGATATTTTCAGCTTTTGCTGAATAGGGTTCGATATTAGAACATTCAAAGTTTTGAAACATCAATGTTCTAATATAGACCCCTATTTATCTATCTACCTATACATATCCATTATTATCTAATTATGCATTTATATATCTATCTATCTATCTAGCTATACATATCAGTCATTATCTACCTATGCATTTACATCTATAAACATATATATCAATATCTAAGTCTATCTGCATCTACGTACCTATACATATTACTCATTATCTACCTATGCATCTATATCTATATCCATATCCATATCTATATCTATATCTATATCTATATCCATATTTATCTGTATCTATCTTACTAAATTAACTGGACATGCCATTTGGAAGTAAGCCTTAGCCATAATTCTCAGTTCACTGGGGAATTGTTTGTATAAATCAGCATTATGGTATTTCAGCTTCCTTTTTAAATCCATGTTATTCCAAACTGTGTCCAAATAATTGGTACTGTTCTTATTGCTGCATGCAAATTTTAAAAAATAGGTAGAAGTGTTTAATTGTTAGATAAAATCTTCTATAAATTCAGTTAGACCTATTCATAAAACAAGGATATTGTTAGGTTTGATAGCTATTGATCGATAGGTATTGATAGGTAACTACAGATAGGCATATAGAGTTAATAAAATGGGATTACAATTTCATATAGTAAAAACTAGTAACATTTTACCCTTTCTTGATATTAAAGAGAAAGACAAAAAGAATTCTCATAACATTCAATGACATTTTTCACAGTTAGTGACTTTCTTCACAATGGTTATATAACTCATTTTATCTTTTTCTTCTTAGGCAGAAGACATGAAGCACATTGGACTGATCCTGGAAAAACTTCTTCGTACTATCAATCAAAGAGTAATTATTCTTGGAAGAGAGCACGATTTCAGTGTAAGTAATTCTGTTTGTCATTTTGATTATAACATTGTCAGATGTGCTTATTGTAATCTCTGTTGTTTTTTTATTTTCTGTGCTATGCTGGCTGAGGATTCGTTGGCAGTTGAATTACCTTTGCTGTTATCAGTTGTTTTTTTTTTTCAATGTTTTGTTTGGGTCAACTGGGATTGCGAATAAAGAGAAAAGGAAAGATACATATTTTTGAATTTTCTTTTCTTCAAGTGCTTGTGATCTTGGAAGTGGTGTAGCTACATATTTTGGTTTAAAGGGCAAATCCCTCACGTTAAGGGGACTGATAGACTCAGACTGCCGAGCAAAGCCCCTTTCTTTAGTATTGCGTCAAATATTTTTGATGTGAATGTATAATCCGGTTTTGTGATGAGCATACTGTTTTGTAACGTTTTCGATGTGCTTAAACTTGAGCTTGGTTAATCAGTATAGACCCATTTGAAATACGCGTTTTCCTTTCTGAATTGCAAGCATTTGTATTTTTCTTCTTGTTCTGGAATGTCAGTGTACTTAGTTGTATGCATTCATTTGATATCATGAAGTAAATGTAATAACATGTAATAATTAAATTATTATATAATTAAAATCTTTTTTTTAAAGAGTCTGAAAAATCCACTGATTATTGCATTAGATCTATTGATAATTTGAATTATGATATGTTATACAAGTACACCAAAGGGATATAACTGTCAGATTTTGTCTGATTTGTGTTTTCTTTATATAGAGCATATGTTCAAATAAACGTTATATGGTAGTGATGATTGTTCACTGTCTGTAGATATTTCAGTGTAGAAGAACATGGTGGTTAAACACATTCTCAGAGAACTTTATAGGAGTGCTAAACTGCTGTGTTCTTAAAGAAAGAAATTTATTAAAACTCAGATCCCACACACTTAGATCCACAATAGTGAAGAGTCAGCTCTGTAATATCTGCTAATATTTTATTTAACTAAATATACTGTAACACTATCCAGCATGACAAAATTCAGATCTATAGACAAATCTGTCTTCTTACATAAGAATGATATATGTTTAGAACTCACAAGGATATTCTTTTTCTGACTGTTTAACCATGGAGATATGCATGCACAATGATTTCCAATGCTTACTTTTTCACCTGTTTTCTAATGTTTAATTATTAGCCTTCTAGAACCATTGCACTGGTACTAATCAATATTAATTTTCAAAAAGATAAATGTGGAGCTGCATTTCAGTTCAGAAATTAAATGGTATTGCAAACATGACCCCTGTACATTTCCCTTTACATCTCTGTACATTTCCATTTATTTATCATTTTTATAACATCTTGCTCATTGCCACTGTCTTTCTAACCAATATGAATTTTCTTGTTTATTTCAACTTTACCATCTTCTATAGTTTTTAGTTTTAGAGCTGATGAAGATCCAACTCTTAATATGCATATAAAATTGTATATAAATATATATAAAATCATTTAAAAAGCACACGGTACTACTATGGGAAAATTATCACTCCAAACTACATAACAAGTACATGTTCAGCAAAAGACGAAGAATAGAAAAATTGAAACAAAAGGCAAAAAAGCTAGATAAACAAAGACACAAGATACAGTAAATGGTCTATTTATTGAAAAATTCTACTGTAGTTCTAATGAAGTTCCATTTAATTTTGGAAGGAAAGTGCTCATCTGGTTGATAAACTGTTTTCCAAGCTTAAGAGTGTAATTTTATATGTTCAGACATACATGTGATATTTATGAAAGTACCTTTTCACCTCACACTGTAACTAAAATAATGTTTCAGAAATGCTTGAAAGTTTAAAATATGTCCCACAATGCACACCTTAAGTGCACCTCAAAAATATATGCCAACAAAACTATTGATGTAAATAATTAAAGGTAGGATAAAGTAATATGCATTTACCTTGTACTTTGCATTATACAACCTAATGTATAATATAACATTTTTATTTCTACTTTTTTAGTGTATAATACTATAAATTGCTATATTTACTATTTTCGATGGTTTGTATAATAGCTTGGGTTATGGCTAGAAAGGGTCACAATGCCAGTTCATTTATCTCATTAAGACATAGAAATCAATCATTCTGTCAATTAGTAAGTGCACATCAAAAACATCAAGTCAACTATTTTAGTTACAATTACTTTAGCACAGGTACTTTTGAAGGCTGTGAACTTTTTTTCACTTCTTTGAAGTAGTTCATTGGAAAAGAAAAACATTTGTGATGTTTAAGCTTTGAAGAGATGAAGTTAATCCAATACTTGTCAGCCTGGGCAGACATAATTGACAGGTCACGCTGCTTTGCCAGGGATGGTCTTCACCTGTCACTTCTAGGATTTCCAGATACTGGCTAAAGCATTATTCACCTCTGTAGTGGCTTTTGTAGGTATTGCCAAACAGACAAACTATTACTGCTCAATGCTAGGAGGCTCAACAAGAAAATATACTTCCTAGAAACTCTCCTCACTCTGCAGAATGCTAACATTTTTGCAGTTACTGCAACATGGTTCAAAGCCATGGAAAGCACTGCAGAAGCACATGGTTATAACACCTTTCATACAGTCCAACTACCCTGTGAACATGAAAAAGCAGAAGGTGAAGGTGCATTTATCTGCATAAAGGATAAGCCCACCTCAAGGCTGGTCAAACAATATGACGCACTTGAAGTATTCCATGTCCAGCTAACCATGGGAGAAATCCATTACCATATTCTTGCTAGCTACAAGTCCCACAACATAAAGCAAGAAACCCATATGTCATACCTGAAATTACTAGAATCACTAACCACCCAGCCAGATACCATACTCATGGGTGATTTTAACTATCCCTCCATTAATTGTAAGGCCCAAAGATTTCTTGACTGTGTAAGTTCAAATACCCTAGAGCACCTGGCCTGCACTCCCACTAAGAGAACAAATATCCTAGATCTCATACTCACAAATATGGGAGAGCATGGCACCGCACCCCCACCCCCATGTATAATGTCCTGACTGATAAGATCAGATCACAAAGTGGTCTCCCTTGAAATAAAGGTAAAACTAGTCCCTTCACCTAACCCCCAAAACTTTAAGAACTTCTCTAAGGTAAAATACTGCTTATTAAGGGATGGCACAACTAGTTTCCAAGCTCCCTCAAATCCAGAAGACACAGAAAATTATACAGTGGTGTACACAAAAGCTCTATATGACCCTATAAACAACTGCATAGAAATGGCAGTACCAGACCGGAATAAACCTAGGTCAAACCGCAAAAACAAGCCACCTTGGTGGACACCCAGTATTAAGTTATGCAACAAAAAATAAAGAAAATCCTGTTGACAAGTAAGAGAGAATGTGAACAACAAAGCAAAAGGTCCCTTATTAGTCTGAACAAGTGATTCAAGGAACTAGTCAAGTCTCTGAAAGCAGACTTTTAGGGAAAAATAGCCTCCAAAACTAAGGATAACCATAAGGCGTTTCTCTGTTATGTCAGCAATCTTAAGGTCATTACCAACAGAATATGGAATTAGTTGTAGATGGCATCACCTATACTCAGCCAGATGATATAAAAAATATGCTGGCTGACTAATTCAGCTCAAATAACCCCCAGTTCTTCCTCATACCCTCCACTACTCCACTGCCAATTATCACCAAAAAACAGGTTGCCACTGTACTCTCTAAAGCAAAAACATGGCTTCAGTAGGGCCTGAGAATATACCAGGATGCCTCTTAAACAGCTTAAATTGGGACTTATGAGCCCCATTAGGTTGTCTATTTAACCACAGCCTCTAAACTGTCTTTGTCTCGATAGAATGGAGGACAACAACAGTCAACCCTCTGCATAAAGGTGGACCATCTATTGACCTGGGAAATTATAGACCCATAAGTTTGACTAGTCTTATATATATAAGGTCATATAAAGAATAACCATGGAAATGATAAGTAATGATGTAGGAAATCTCAAATACTGGACCCAACTAATTTGGCTTTGTCAAGGGCAGATCATGCCTACTGACTCTGGGGAATTTTCTTGAGAAAGTCACTAAGGCCATGGATGAACATAAAACTGTACATACTGCCTATCTCAACCTGGCCAAGGCATTTCACACACTTTCCCACTCAGGTATTATGAAAAAACTCACAAAACTAGGCATAAATCCTTACATCACCAGATAGTCAATTGGCTTACAGACAGGACACGTGGGTAAAGTAGATGAATCCCGATCCAGCAAGAAGCCAGTTATTAATGCTGAGCCACAGGGTCCAGTGCTGGGGCAACTCCTGTTTGGAATATACTTCTCTGAAGTCAAGGCTAATGTAGAAGGCCTCTGGTAACAAAGTTTGCCAACGACTGAAAGCTGGGGGCAATCAATGAACCTTCCAATGATGTATATATTTTTCAGGATGACCATAGACGCAAATGTAATGTTAATAAAACATTTTATCCCTTCTAATATTAAACGGATAAAGTATACCATATTAAGGAAGTATGTAAACAGGTATAAGGAAGTTATAACTGTATAGCATCAGGCATGACTAGCAAAAAAGCCACTTGGGATTACACACCTGCTTTTAACCTGGAGGATATACAGGGTATTCTGGAGCTCACTATTTTAAATTATGATTGCATAAGATTATAAGAGTCCAAGGTACGGTATTTGTATTTATATTTGTTTTCATATTTATATTTTCATATTTATATTTACATTTCAGTATTTTTTTACTTTCACAATTAATGACTTGTGAATTACTCTGTTTGCCCCTTTAAGGGAAGGGTTTTTAAAGGAACAACAAGGTAGCAATGTAGATTATGATGAAGCTCATGTTCCATTGAATGAAAGTACTAAATCAGTTATTTTGGACCTACTACTCAATAAAGACTGCTTTTTTCTTCAATCATCAGTATTTGGAGGCTGTTTATATATTTTTTTACCTTGCTTAACCGTTTTTGATGAATCACCAAGAGGTGGTAGGTGTCACCACAATACTTTGTTATTCTGGTTACAGCATTAGTCTGGGTTACAGTATTAGTCTGTGTTACAGTGTCGTTCTTGACGTTTCCTTGTCCAGTTGTGTTTATCCTTCAGGAGGATCTAGATGAGAGAAATGATCAGTTCCAGAACCATAGCCTAAAACTAAATGTGAAAAAATTAATGATCATACCCTTTGGGAAGTCAAACACCCCTGCAGATTGCAACATCAGTAGCACACCCCTAAGAGTAGACTCAGAGGTGAGAGATTTAGGTACACAGATAGATAGTAGCCTGTAGTTTGACATGTGTCCATAGCCGGCCTTAGGCATAGGCCAACTAGGTGGCTGCGCAGGGTGCCGCTCTAGCAGAGGCACTTTTCCAGTATTTATTTGATGTAGGTAGCCAAGGATGGGGGCACCAGGTGGTGTGGTGGTGGGGTGCTGTGGAGCCCTTTTGCCTAGGGCAACAGTTGACCTAAGGCCACTCCTTCATGTGTCCACAGTGATGAGGATGCCCTTCTATACGGTATAACTTATAAGTAAAAGTATGGCATCAAGATACAAGGAAATTATGCTCCCACTGTACTCAGCCCTCATTAGACCAATAATTCAGTGCAATGCACCATTTGACATGTAATTGACTAAGCACTTACAGTAGTTGGAGTGACCTCAGAGTTTCCCCACAAAGAGAATACAGGGTGTAAACAACAAGGCGCCTACAAATCCTGCCCTGTTTGAACTGCTACACCTCCACAGATCAAATAGCATGAGGTTCACCCAATCTAGGGATCTAAACTTAGTCAGCAACTCAATCAAAACATGCTGGAGAGACAAACATGTGTCTAAAAGATTACCTCTTCTTTGAAACAGGCTTCCTATTTAGGTTAAACAGAGCCCTTCCCTAGACCTCTTTAAAAGCAGTTTGGATCAATGGATATCAATGGATGGAGAATCACAAACTCATACCTGGCCTATATCCCTTATGAAAAGGGGTAGTCTGTAAGATACTCAAGGAACTGGCACAAACCCATGCCATCCTCTTACCTGTAGGGGCCATATATCGGGTAAAATCAGTTTATATTGGCTAGGCTTGTAACAGCTTTTAAACCTTTAAGACCTATGAACCTATGAGCCTATGAGTTTATAATAGAATGCAAGTAATATTTTCTTGCTAGTAAAGTCCTCTAGAATGGGCATATATGTCTTAGATATGTTCATTTGCAAGATGGACTCATTTTTTTTTGCAAATGTCAGTATATTTGTTGAAGTAAATTCTTTAAGGGAGCTTCTAATTTTTATCATTCTAGAAAAAAGAAAAAAACATATTCTGAACAATTTTGCCAAAAATATACTATTATTTTATAAATGCCGTGGTTTTGTTTCCCAGTTTGGAACATCTATGTTCATAGGGTTCTTTCTGAACTTACAGCCAAAGGAAATTGCTGAGATGCTTAGCCATGGCACCCAGTACTGTGGGTATTAGCACTATTTCCTTGTAGAAAATGACAGATTTTGCCTCATATATTTGGTCTATTCCTTGTTATATTTGCAGTTATGTGGAAAATTGCTGAGGATTGCATGTACTAAATAATGTGAGACATCTCAGTTTCAGACTTCATATAAGTCAGAAAATGCATGCTGTTGCAACACCTCTTATTCAACCAACTTTCTAAGTATATCAAAGTAATATTTAAAATCTATTTCTGACTTTCTGCCTTTTTTCAGCATTATTTTTTGGCTTTGTCCCTGAATTTTGAGCTACGAAGTTGAGAACCTCAGATTCATAAAGGTTTGCATAGCTTATTGCACAATAATGCATACACTGATTACACATCTTATAGGTTCATAAGTTCATATCTGGTTACTAGGCGATTGATCCAAAGGTATTTATAAGCCTAGCCATGTGTACCCAATATATTACTAGATAAACTCAATATAAAGGATCTTGCCTAGACTTGAGATCTTAGTTAATGACTGCCCATCTCTAGGAGTTTCATAGATAAAATCCCCGCCAGGAATTTATGGTTTCCCATCCAGTCATCCAGGCTATGCTTAAACAGGATCATAGAGGGGCTCTGTTTGATGTGACTTGGTAGCTTATTCCAAAGGAGCAGCAACCTCTGAGAGACACATCTGACTCTCCTGCAGGTATTATTTATGTCACAGGCCAGGTTAAGGTTTCTGGAGCGGGTGACCCTTGTCCCATTTGACGTGCAGATGTGCAGCATTTCCATTATGTGTGGATCCAAGTTCGCTCTGTAGGTCAGGCACAAGTCTCCCCTAAGTAGTCTGTACACTACTGAGTACAGGGACAGAGACTTCAGTCTGTCAATGTACGATGTGCTGGAGACCCTGAATTTTACTGGTTACAAATCTCTGAGGTCTCTCAAGTTGCTGCAGGTGCCTGGTAAGGTACATACCAAAGAAAGCATTGTACTCAATTATTAGCCTAATGAGGGTCGAGTACAGGGGAGTTATGATCTCTTTTGCTCTTGAGGCAATGACTTTGCTAATGAGGTGTGCAACTGCCTTGCGTACAACAGCAGACACATGGTGATCAAAGTTTAGGCTACAGTCAACTTGCGTTCCCAAGTCTCTTACTACTGAGTTGTCACTTAGGGTATTATTATTTACATGATAGTCTGCAGTGATATTGTTTTTACAGAGGGGATGATAATGCATTTTGTAGCACTGAGTTTGAGTCCATGGCTTTGGATCATAGGATCATAGGAATTACTAGGCTACTGGGTCTTATAAGCCTAGCCAAAATTTTATCCCCATATTCCCAAGGTGAACACCTGTTGCACCTGTCAAGCAGGGACACATGTAGAATATTAGAGGTAAATTTTCTGTTTCCCATGCAATCATCCAGGTTAAGCTTAAATAAGGACAGAGAGGTACTCTGTATAACATGAAGAGAAAGGTTATTCCACTAATGGGGGAGCCTCTGGGAAACAAATCTGCCCCGCCAGCAAGTTCTGTTAATGTCACAGGCCAGGTTTAGGTCCCGAGTGTGCATTACATGTGTGGTGCTTGATTTGTGGATATGGTTGGTGATGGCTTTATATGTCAGACAGAGGTCACCTCTGAGTAGTCTATATGAGACAGATTAAAGTGACAGGGACTTTAACCTATATGCATGGGACAGGTGTTTGAGACCCTGGATTATCCTAGTCAGGAATCTCTGTCATCTCTCCAGCTGCTGCATGTGTTTAGTGAGGCACATACCGAAGGGAGAGTTGTCCTCGATTATTGGCCTGATAAGGGAAGAGTACAGGGAGGTTATGACCTCTTTTTTCCTGGATGTAATGCCCTTACTTATGAGATGGGCCATATAGTATGCTTTACGTACTACTGAGGCTACATGATGGTCAAATGTTAGGTTGCTATCAACATTGGTGCTCAGGTTCCTCACTACTGATTGCGTGATTAGGACATTGTTATTGATGTGGTACTTTATGGGAACATCATTCTCTCCTAAGGGGATAATGATGCACTTTTTGGAATTGAGTTTGAAGCTATGCTTTTGGCACCAATCATTTGTTTGTGTGAGACCCTCTTAGAAAATGTCCACATCATTTGGGGAGGTAATGGCAGCCTCTAGTTAGCAGTCATCTGCAAATTTGGTCAGCCACAGACCTTTTGATTTTACTTGCACATTGGAGAAGTATATTCCAAAAAGCAGAGGCTCCAAGACTGATCCCTGATGTACACTGCTAGTTACGGGACAACTACTTGAGGTAAAATCCCCTATTTTGATGGTGTGGGGTCTGTCAGTGAGCCAGCTGGCTACGCATCTAATGGCAATGGGTTGATGTCTGCCTGGGTGAGTTTATCTATGATGCCCCAATGGGGATGGTGTCAAAAGCCTTAGCCAAGTCAAGGTAGGTAGTATGCACCTCTTTTCCCTTGTCCAGGGCCTTGGTGACTGTCTCATAGAAGTCCACCAATTTTAACAGGTGTGATCTCCCTTTGACAAACCCATAGTGAGTAGGATCAAGTGCTTGGAGACTGCCAATGTCCTTGTTAATAATGGTCACCGATCATTTGTTGCATGGCGTACAGATCAGGCTAGTTAGGCTAATGGGCCTATAGTTACCTACGCTGGTGGTTGCGTCACCTTTGTGCAATGAATGACAGTGTCTGTCCTCTACTCAGCTGATACATATGCAGTGCTCAAGCTAAGATTGAATAGGGTACCCAGTGGTGATTGCAAGTTCATGCTTCAGACTATGTAAGATGCAGCCTGAGATGTTTTTAGGCCCCATGGAAGCTGTATTGTTTTGCCTTTGAGAGGGCATTTATGGTGTATGTATTAAGTCAACAAAACGGCATTACAGCGAATGCCATTTTGCCGACACATATAGACTGAAATCCCAAAATAGCGAAGGCTCAGGTCAGTGATTTTTTCCCAGAGAAAATAATTGCTTGGCCTGAGCCATGACATTGCCCTTTACCCCACTGTAGTGCAATCTCAGAGTTGGTATATTTAGTTAGGGGGGTGTGGGAGGCACAATTGGGAAAGCCAATTTGGACTCATAATTAGCATTAGAGGATCTGATTAGGGCCCTTATTTGCTTGTTGAGGTTAAGGAGGGTTTGCTTCCACTTTGGTACCTGCTCTTTCCTACTCCTGGATAGCATTTTTTTCTTTTATTATAAAGTCTATTTATGGCAGAAGTCCAAGAGACTGGTTTGCTCTTCCTTGAGGAGGATGTTTTGGTCCTGTCTGGTATAGCCAAGTCCATGCAGCAATATAAATGCTTGCATAGAACCCTGGTGTAAATTTTTGCATAAGTGTCTGGTCCCTCAAAGGAAGAGAGAGAGGAAGAGAGAGCTATAAAGCTGTTTATACCTGCACATAGGTGGATGTAGTCAGCTTTGGGGAAGCATTTTTATCTGATCATAGCTTGGAGGGGATTATGGGTGATGGTGACTTCGAAAGTGACTGCTTGGTGGTCAGATCTCACCAGGGAAGATGACACTGTAGGGTTGCTACAGTGCTCACCCATGTTTGTCATTACCAGGTACAAGATATTTTCACCCCTTGTGAGGGTGTTGACCATCTTGTCCAGGGCATTAAAGATGATGAAGTTGAGAAATCTTTGCGCAAGTGCATTTTGCCTTGAGCAATTTTTCCAGTCTATGGTTGGGTAATTGAAGTCAGAATCAAGCTGAGAGGTTGAACCTTGATAGATTTGAGTAGATCCAGATAGGCATAATGGTTATTGTGATTCATGGATGGGAACCTGTAGCTGGCTATGACATGGATAGGTGTTTTGTCTACAGTTAGCTGCACCTGAAATGTCTCTTGTGCATCATACTGATTGACCAGTTTGGATGTATGTTTATCTTTAATGTATATAGACACTCCTCCTGCTTTAGTTTTATTGCCCCCAGTTTGGGGTCTGAATGTGTGGAAGGATGAGTATCCTGGTATGTCTGGGTTGCTCTCAACAGCTTTGAAACATGTCTCTGTGACTGCACAAATGTCAGTATCTTCCAAGGCTAGAAATGCTTCTAGTGAATGCAGTTTCATGACAGGTTTCCTAGCATTCAGCAGCATGAAATTTAATTTACATTTTGATGTATTGTTTCTGTTGGAAATTTTGTTCTCATGACATTGCCTAAAAAAAGGCACTATGGAAAAGCAAAAGTCTTTGCCAGGACACAGAAGCCCAGTGGGGACAGATGAAGGCCATATCTGGCAAAGCATCAAGGCCTATTGATCATGCCATCCCAGGCTGTCAGGTACTGGATCCCCTTGGAATGACACCAAAAACTAAGTCAATTAGTGAAGTCTATCATTTTCTGTTTGTATTGAGGCATCATCCTGGGTGGTGGTAAGATGCTGCTTAAGGCTAGGGACATACCTGCCTGGGCACATATTCAGTGAGTTTGATCATGTCTCTCTTCATATAGTCGAGAGTAAATCTCAAGTAGTTCACACCAACTTGGACAATGACCGAGTCATAACTGTACCTGTTGTTGAGAGACTTGAGTGCATGTGTGATATGGCGGATTCTGGCATCTGACAAGCAACTCACTGTGACTTTTTCCTTATCCAGCCTGGTGAGGGGCACATCTGTGTGTCTCACAATCAAATCTCCAATGACTAATATGTTGGGTTTGTTGTTTGTCCTTAGAGGTTGTGAGACACTGGTGTGTGTATTATGTGTGTTGTGCAATGTGGTGTTCTGGGGAGTGTGTTTCTGTTTTTTCTTGAGAGGTCTCTTGTGCTTGGGTATGTTTCTGGTGAGAACCTCCGCATATGTGGGTGTGTGTTGTGTTGTTGTGGATGGAGTGTGAGATGTTATGTCTGTGCTGTCAACCTCCCATGTGCCAGATGTACTGGCTTGTGAGTGAGAGAGCATGGATTCAATGTTCTTTATGTAGTTACATCTCTCACAGGATGTGTTCTTTGGTGTTAAGAGCAGCTGGTTGTCTGTGTACATGAGGTAGTTGCTACACTGCCACAGGATGCCCATCTCAACCAGACTATCTGGAGAAACTGTAGGAAATTGCATGTCCATACTTGCCAGAATCTGGATGAGGGACCAAGGAGATCCAATAGGTTCATAGGTTCATAGGACGATACAAGGCTACTGGCCCAGAGGCCCTTATAAGCCTAGCCAAGAATTTTGCCTATCTTCCCACAAAGTCAGCAACTGTTTCCCAGGTAGGACCCCAGGGGTGTATTTTTTGTTTCCCATCCAGTCGCCCAGGTTCCTCTTAAACAGGGCTAGTGAGGAGGTACTCTGTTGACATTCAACAGATGGGGGATTCTTTGGCACGCAAATCTATCCTGCCAACAAGTTCTATTAATGAAACAGACCAAGTTGAGGCCTTGTGCGTGGGTTGTGCGAGTGGAGTTTAACTTATGGCTATGCAGCAACTACATCAAGGCTGGGTCTCAGATGACCTTGTATGCCAGATTTAGGTCACCTCTGAGCAGTCTGTAAGAGACTGAATAGAGAGATAGGGCTGTTAGCCTATCTGTATAGGACAGGTGTTTGAGACCCTGGATTTTCCTGCTCAGGAACCTCTGTGGTCCTTCCAGCTTCTGCATGTGCTTGGTAAGGTACATGCCGAAGGAGACATTGTACTCGATAATGGGTCTGATAAGGGTGGAGTACAGGGATATTATGACCTCCTTGTTTCTGGATGAAATACCTTTACTTACGAGATGGGCCATGTAGAAAGTCTTCCATACAATGGAAGCTCTGTGGTGGTGAAAAAGTCAGGTTGCTATCAACCTGGGTGCTTGGGTTCCTCACGACGTACTTACTATGTTGCTATTAATGTGATAATTAGTGGGGACACAATTTTCCCCAGAGGGGATAATGATGCATTTCTTGGCATTCAGTTTGAGGCCATGCTTCTGGAACCAGTCATTAGTTTGGGTGAGGCCCTCATGGAGCATGTTCACATCACTAAGGGAATTTATGACAGCACCCAGCTTGCAGTCATCTGCAAACTTGGTCAGCCACAGACCACTGGTTTTGGCTTGTACCTCAGAAAAGTGTATCCCAAACAGTAGAGGTCCCACAAATTATCCTTGGGCTACACCTTTTGTTTTGGATCTAGTACTAGAGGTGGCTTGCCCTATTTTGACTGAGTGGGTTCTATCAGTAAGCAAGTTAGCTACCCATCTGGTAACATACGAGTTGATGCCTACCAGGAAGAGTTTATCTATTATGTCCGAGTGGGGAATAGAGTTGAAGGCTTTGGGTAGGTCAAAATAGGAGGTGTGCCCCATCTCCCCCTCATCCATTGCTTTGGCGACTGTTTCAAAGAAGTTGACTAAGCTAACCAGACATGATTTCCCTTTGACAAAACCAAACTGTGTGGGGTCAAGCGTTTGGGGGTGGCCAAATCCTTGTTTATAAGGACCATGATAATGTGTTCCATGGCAGATCAGGCTATTTAGGCTGATGGGCCGATAATTGCCTGGGTTGCTAGACACTCCACCTTTATGTAGAGGGATGACAGTGTCTGTCCTCCATCTGGCCGGGACAAAGTCAGTGCTCAGGCTTTGGTTGAATAGGGTGACTAATTGTTCTGAGAGCTCTTGCCTGAGTTTATGTAGCATGCAGCCAGGGAGGTTATTGGGTCCCATGGATGCTGTATGCTGTATATTTTGCCTTTGAGAGAGCATTAAAGACCTGTTCCCTGCTCCTAATGGGCGGTAAGGAGTGAAGGGTCTGAGCGAATATAAGCTAAGTGTATGTTGAGGCTGGGCTTAGCACAGTGCACTAACTGCAGAGAGGCGCCACACTACCTCAGGTTCACAGAGACACTGTTTAGGGAAAAATTAAAGAGAGAATACTATGCCAATGATTTACTGCAGTGCAGCGGCACTGAGTGATACGCAAACAAGCACAAACCCATGCAAACATGAGGTTTAAATACCAGAAAAATGAAAGTAAACTACAAAGACTGAAATTAGCCATTAGACCTTTCAGCCAATCACTCTTTTCCAGACAGGTTCCAACAAGCTCTGCTACTCTCACTAGGGTGCAGGTAGGCCCCACCAAGACTAGATGAAGTGGAAAAGCACCGGAATGAAGCAAACAGCTCTGGATACAGCAAATCTGTATCCAAACTATGCTATAGTTAGTTTAAATCAGTTTAAGGTGGGAGAAAGCAGTGAGAACAACAGGAGAGCAGATAAAATACAATTTCAAGAGTAAACAGCACTCACAGAGCTTATTAGCAGTTAAGACAGTAAGAAATAAGCAAATATAGTGCAGTCTGTAATAAAATTAATACAATATCACTGTTTAATGAAATACAAGTGCAATATAAGTTGTATAACACAGAAAGTCACTTAGGTGTTTAGTAGACTCTCAGGAGCCTTGAAAATCAGCAGGGAGTTGGTGCAGAATGCCGACCTCCATTTAGCTTGGCTAAAACAAGCCAGATTATATCACCCCCGATGGGATTTGATCCCACAATTCCTGGCTTAGAAGGCCAATATATTATCCATTAGGTCACTGGGGCCTGATAAATATCAAATTATTTATTTATTATTTATTGACTGTTAAAGTCAGATTAGGACAGAGCCTATTTTCAGCGGAGGCTTGGGGAGAAATGCTGCAAACCAGTCACTGGTTTGTGTAAGTCCATCTTGAAGTATATTGACATCATTTGGGGACTCTATGATTGCACCTAATTTGCAGTCATCAGCAAATGTAGTCAGCCACAGCACCTCTGTTTTGGCCTGAACTTCTGAGAAGTATATTCCAAAAAATGGAGGCCCAGCATTGACTCCTGTGGAACTCCACTGTTGACAGGTCTGCTGGTTGAGGTAAAGTCCCCAAATTTGACTGAATGTGGCCTGTCATTGAGCCAGTTAGCAACCCACCTGACAACATAAGGGTTGATATTCACACTCTTTTTTTTAATTTCTCCAAATCTTTTGGATTTCTAATACTTTGACGGGAATGGACCCCACTGCTAAGTCAAAGTATGGTTAAAGTTCATGAAATTAGTATTGTTTCAATCTTTGATGTCAGCCAAAAGTGCTCTTCGCAGCACTCGCAAAGTGCCCAGTAATGACGCCTTCTGCAATTCATATGGAGTTACATGGACTTGTAACATATCTAAATACGATTGTAAATTCTTTTATATAAGACCCATTGCTCCAACTACTATTGGATCTGTCTCCGTATCTTTCTTCCACATTGCTCTCATTTCTGCCTGCAGATCCTGATATTTTATGACTTTGTGTGTGTCTGTACACAAGACACTGTAGTCACTGGGTGTAGCAATTTCAATGATCAATGCTACTTTTGTCTACTTTTCTTGGACCACTATATCTGGTTTTCTAGCATCTATGTTTTGAACTGCAGGTAATGGGTGATCCCATGTGATATAAACATAATTTTCTATGATGCTTTGTAACTTATGTTTCCAGTGTTTTTCTGCCACTTCACTACCATAATGTTTGCACAATCTCCAGTGCAACAGTTTTGCCAAATTATTATGCCTTTCAGTATACAGTCCTTCTGCCATTACTATGTCACACCCAGCAACGAGGTGTGTGACTGTTTCCAATTCAGTTTTACAAAATCTACATTTGATATTCACCTGGGAAAGTTTATCAATGATGAACGAATGTGGGATTGTGTCTAAGGCCCTGGCTAAGTCAAGGTAGGCTGCATGTGCATATTTGCCTTCATCTATGGATCTGGTGATGTTTTCAAAGAACTCCAGCAGGTTTAGCAGGCGTGACCTACCTTTGACAAAACCAAACCAGGCCACATCAGGGGTTTGGAGATCACCTATATCCTTATTTATAAGGCCCATGATGATTCGTTCCACATCTAAAGGCAGACAAGCAAGACTTCCATGCATGTAGCAATGCTCTAATCAATGCAAGACAGGAGTGTAGAAAACACACAAGCAAATTTATCTGTTTGGTGAAACTGCACAGAAGCACAAGGCAAATCCATAGCGTAGTTGCACATCACCTTTCAAAAATCTCCTTAGAGATGAAAATGTTAGTTTAGTGACTGCATCCTATAAGAATATAGTGTGTGTGTGTGTGTGTGTGTGTGTGTGTGTGTGTGTGTGTGTGTGTGTGTGTGTGTGTGTGTGTGTGTGTGTGTGTGTATGTATATGTATGTATATATATATATATATATATATATATATATATATATATATATAGGCTATGCTGTGTGTGCTAAAGTGTCTTATAGTGGAATTGCATAATATGGTGCATAATGATATACAGCTGTACAGTCTTTGCAACTACTGTTTTCTGATATATGCGTGTATGCACACCTGCAGATACAGAAAACAAGAGCAAAGGGGTATATGCACATGTATGCCCACATATCAGATACAGAAAAGAAGAAGAAAGAGGTATACACATGTATGCTCACCTGTCAGAAACAGGAAAAAGAGGAAATGGGGATAAATAACAAAGTATTAAAAGGGAGAAGGAAGAAAGCAGTGGTACTCACAGAAGGATGACATATAAATGGTGTAGAGAATGGAGTGCAGAGCATCTATTTTATGTTAGATTGTGTTCTCCATTTCTTATGTAGCGAGAGGGAAAGTGGTAAAGGGGTGAGAAGAAAAAAAAAGGGAAGAGTTCAGGGAAGGTCAAAGTGCAGGGCCAGATAGACCCATATAGAAAAATGCAGACAAACAGGGTCAAATGTTCATACACTATGATGGGAGATATGAAATGGGCAGAGACTTTGGATAGACAAGTGGTGATGGGAAGGCTTGTACAATGAATATGGTATTGGGCTAGAGACAATAGCAAGAGAGGAAACAGGATAGGTATCAGCAATATCATTACATCTTCAATCATGGCTCAAAGGACACTACTGTGATCAGGGTGAATGGTGATATGGGCCACAAACTTCACTGGTGAATGAAGTTGGTAAGGTTCAGTAGGTGGGTGAACGTACAATTCCCAGTTGGTTCTCATTCTGGCAATGTGCTTGTTCACTATTTTCTCATCTGTAACCTCCATCACCTGCCTGAGCCTTCTCTGCTACCACAGGCAAAGAGACCGGCCTGCTTGATTGTGAATTTGCCTTGTGTCCTCAGGTGAAGCACTCCTAGTGTCATCACCATTAGCAGGTGCAGCCTCAGAAGTAGTGAGAATCTAGTTAAGCCACTTGCTCAGTGCATGGATCATCTGGTCTTCTATGGAAGAAACAGCGTGAGAACTTTAAGAGAACAAAACTGTCCAATGGAATGGATGTACATGTATTCAAAAGTGAAGGATTTACCTAGGAAAAAAATCAATGCACACAGTGCTATTATTTTGCCTTTCTAATCTTTATTTAGTTGGTTTATGTCTGTCTACTCAATATTTCACTCAGATATCTTTCTCATAAATGACTGCACCAGGAAGGGCAAAACAAACAGGCACAGATGTAAATATATACATACATATGCAAAATGTAATGTATCTGTTGTTTTGTATCATTTTTTTCCTTAACAATATTTTCTGAATCGACTTCAATATTTGTTCTTGATAGAAATTCCTTTTTTCTCCATGGGATGTCACTGAAAGTGGGCCATTGCTGACTCAGTCAGCCTATCCTGGTTAACAAAATAAATACATAAATGATAGTGGCTGCATGGTTGGCACCGGAGTGGCCACACAGAAGCAGCAATCTAACAGAGCCAGAGGTTTTTCTGGTGCTCCTGATATGAGACAACAGTGCAGGGATAATTTATGAAAGAAGTGACTCTGGCATCAGAATACATCAGTGCCCATCTGTCTTGGTGGATGATGCACTCAGTTAAGAACACTCATAGCAAATTTCTTCACAGCAGCACAGCATGTACAGACTGGAAGCTGAGCGCAGAACATGCTGCTGATATTTTTGTCATAGCAAAATCAGTTATTCAGTTATGTCAGAACTGCAGTGGATGTTACTTGGGATTGTATAGTACTTTTGCATGCTGCAAGGTACAAATGTACTACACGTGCTTCACTTCTCTCTAGTATATTTTCTGTTGTGTATTCTCAGGACTAGCCACTTCTACAGTAACACCTATAAAGTCTGGCATAGAACTAGGGTTGGGAGACTGGCATAAAGGTTAAGGTATTTACCTTAAAGACACAAGGTACAGGGTTTGATTCTCACATGGGGTAGTTGGCTAGGCTTAAAATAGCCCATAAGGGCAGTTAGCGTAGTATGAACCTATGAACAAAGACACCCATGCTGGGGTGTTCCTGATGGTAATAATCCTGGTAATGATGATGGTGAGAAATAAATACTTGAGTCTCAGTTAGGGTCCATAGTGGAGTTGTCAGTCTTCTCCTGGGTAGACATCCATCTACAGTACATGGTAAAGATGCCCTCACCCACAGGTGAACCCGAGTCTGTGTGCTCAGCACTCCAGCTGTAAGTATTCTCCCATAGTTATGAGCATCAGTGATGTTTCCTCTGCAGCAGCAACAGCAGATGAGTGTACTGCGATGGACATGCTTGTACCCATCATAGCTCAGCATTATAGATGTATCTGATACACTCATGTATAACAAATTGTATCTGACATTTAGATTCAGTCAACAGATGTACCAGAGAATCATCTAGCTCAGTGTGCTTTTACACATTCCAACTTGGAGGTGATTGATCTGTTCATAGTTCATAATTCATAGTTCATAGTACATCTATACTCAAAGCAGCAAAACTCCCCAAGTATCCAGACTTTGAAAATCAGTGCAAATAAATGAAAACCAAAGCCAGTCAGTAAAGCAGCACAAAAAACTTTAATATTGACACCGGGTTACCAGGTTAAGCGCTTTCGTCTTATTAATCAGACATCATCAGAACCTAGATAAAATCATTTACAAAACTGCTTAAAAGCGTAAATGAAAAACACACCTGTACATATAGCCAATTAAAAAAAAAAAACTTTAGATCGCACACCCTCAAAAAAATCAACCAGTCAAAATTATGCACATCATCAGTTGCCAGGTAAAAACTAAAGATATTAAAAATCAAACAGAGTGAGTAAAACTGAAAATTGTGAAAAGAAACGTTAAGTATATGACTTATTTCACCTACATAGCTCTTCTCTTAAGTTCACTTGTAATAGAAATAATTTCATTAAGTCCAGGAGGATTCACAGCATCCAATTTTTAACTACCAGAACATTTCCCTGTGAAGCAATTGATTTTCCCAATCACCGGTAAGTGGTGACACTTTAATTTGCTCAAGAACTAAAAACAAAAACATCTCAAAACTCGTGCAACACATAGCATGTCTGGCCAAAGCACTTTTGTAATCTTTTCTCCTTATACTGCATTGATGTTGATAAATACATTGCTTAAGACTGTTTTTAGTTTTAACAACTGAATGTAAATGAAAACGGAACAACGACCAATAGTTTCACAGTCACAGACTCACCAATAAGTGTATGACCACCTCCACCTGAGATAAAAGGTTTATTCCACCAACACGAATGATGGTGAGTCCGTGACTGTGAAACTATTGTTTTTAGTTTTACCCACATAAAATGCAGAACAAGTACAAGTAGCCAAATAAATTAATTTTTGTGATTTACAGTTCAAGAATATCATGTCATCCAAAACTGTAGCATTGTTTAAAATGAACCCTTCTCTATTCTCATTGAAATGTATAAATATTGGGAGCAATGCTCACATTTCCTAGTGATAGATTAGGTACCCTGTGATAGGAATAAACAAAAAAGGAGTGCAGTGAAGAAAAGACTTGTAAACAGAGAATCACCACACACTTCGAAGGAAAACCTCAATAAGGTCAAGAACGCTGTTTAATATCCAAGCACAGATACAAGTATTTTGGATACAAAATGGCCATTGATTTTCTTTATGTTTACATCCAAATAAAAAAGCTCAGTGTTGTCAAAGTTGTTAGTAAAATCCAGGAAGCCAGTTGTCTGCTTCAAGAATTCAGTAAATTCTTGAAATTGCATTTCGTTTCCTAACCATAGAAAGCAAAGATCGTCCAAGAATCTCCCATACAATGCCCAAAGACTGTTGTATGGGGATTCAATGAGAAATCTAGTTTCCCAATATGCCATTACTATATTGGCGAAAGTGGCAGTGTGCCCCATGGCCACTCCCTTCTGTTGTTTAAAGTATTCTCCTTGGAAAAAATGAAATTATTTTTAACACCAGTTCCATTAGTACCAATATAGTCCGAAACTCATTGTGAGTTATTTCTTTGTATTCTCAACATCTCTTGAACCACTCCATACCTAACTCGTGGGGAATGCTCAGTAAATAAATCAACAACATCCAGCGTGCCAAAAGAAATATTTTCTTTGTATAGTTTTGGTTGTAGTCTTCTAAGGAAATCCCATGAGTCCTGAAAAATGTTCCCATTGTTTAGTACTAACCCTTTAGTTTTGGTGTCAACAAATTTTGCCAATGGTGCTGTAACTGAACCATCAGCTGATACAATGACTCTAAGGGGAGGGTCACTGGGGTCCTTATGCACTTTGGGGATACCAAAAATGGAAGGAACTCTAGGTTTTTCCACATGTAGAAACTTGTAAGTTTTGATATCAATAAGACCTTCTAATAATAGGTCATTCAAAGTTGTCTGAATGTTCCTGTAAGATATGTTGATTTCATTTTTTGAACTTCTAGAATATTTCTTGGTGTCATTAAGTATTTCCATCATTTTTCCTTCATATATGATTTGTTCCATGAGGACAGCTCCCCCACCCTTGTCTGGCTTCATAACCCTTAAATTTACATTGTTGCTTAGTTCTTTAAGAATTTGATTCTGCTGCTTGGTCAAATTTGGTTGTACAAAATCTTGTTTTAACTCAGTTCTTAATTCTTTTTCAACAATTAACTCAAAGTTTCTCAACTGAGGGTGCAACGGGGGATTAAAGGTGCTAGGCCTAACTAATTTGTCCTGTTGGTAGCTGTTAGTTTTACCTTCAAGAATAATATCTAAATTTTTCTTCTTTTACCCTGTGATAGGAACCCGATCTCTCAAGTAATGCCTTAAAATTAGGTTTGTTTTATAGGTTCATAGGTTCATAGGTAGGTACTAGGCTATCGGCCCAAGGGCCTAAGTAAGCCTAGCCAACAAGTTTCCCTGGCTTACGCCACCCAAGAAAGTTATTTTCCTGTGCCACTGTCGATCAGAGCCACAGAAATGATCCCCGAGGTGTATTTCCTATTTCCCATCCACTCATCAAGATTTTTCTTGAAGATGCTAATGAGGAACTTTGCTTGACATAGATGGATAGCTTCTTCTAGAGTATGGGAAGTCTCTGGGACAGGAATCTATCCTCCCAGCATGTCCTGTTTATAGTGGTGACAAGGTTTAGATCCCTAGAGCATGTAGCTCGGAGGGATTGGGATTTCTTTAAGTGTAGTATGTCCAACAGCTCTGGGTTTCACATACCATTATATGTTAGGCAGAGATCACCTCGGAGTAGGAGATATGCTATGGAGTAAAGCTGGAGTTTTTTGAGACGGTCAGTGTAGGGCATCTGTTTGAGGCCAGTAATCCTCTTTGTGAGGTACTTCTGTGGCCTTAGCAGCTGCTGCAGATGTCTTGTGAGATACATTCCAACAATGCACTTTTTGGCATTGTGCTTGAGGCCATGGCTCTGACACCAGGCATCTGTCTCAATGAGGCCCTTCTGTAGGATGTCTACATCAATTGAGGACTTGACTATGGCTCCTAGTTTGCAGTCATCTGTGAACTTCATTAGCCAAAGGCCTTCTGTATTAGCCTGTACCTCAGAGAAGTAGATACCAAACAGGAGAGGTCCCAGGACTGAACCCTGTGCTACTCCACTTGTCACTGGCTTGAAGTCAGATTTGGATTCTGCAACATTTACAGTGTGGGTTCTGTCAGTGGGCCAGTTGACAACCCATCTTGTGGTGTAGGGATTTATACCTAGTTTAGTGAGTTTAGCTATAATTCCAGAATGGGGGATGGTGTTGAAAGCCTTGGCAAGGTCAAGATATGCTGTGTGAACCACCTTACCCTTGTCTATGGCTTTAGTGACTGCCTCAAAAAAGTCGATCAGGTTCAGGAGGCATGATCTGCCTTTCACAAACCTGAACTGGGTGGGGTCCAGAGTTTGGAGTTTACCAATGTCTTTGTTTATGAGTTCCATGATGATACGTTCCATGGCCTTACAGACTAGGCTCGTCAGGCTAATAGGGTGATAGTTCCCGGGATCAGTGGTGGCTCCCCCTTTGTGGAGTGTGATAACTGTTGCTGTGCACCATTCAGTTGTCACAAAGCCTAATGTGAGGCTATGACTGAACATGGTGCTTAGGTGGGGATCCAGTTTGTTCTGAAGTTTGTGTAAAGCCCAGCCTGGGATGTTGCCCAGTCCCACAGATGCTGTGTTTTTGGCTTTAGAGAATGCAGCTTTTACGTGCGTAGTTTTGATTACAGGGACTCTACAGTCTTCCTGTATAGATATGGGCCCTTTAGGGGGTGAGCGGGGGGTAAAGTTAACACTGAACCTATCCGCCAGGATGTTGGCAATATCAGTCGGTTCTGTAATTTTCATGCTGTTGTGCTGTAGATCTGGGTGTTGCCATTGAGATTCTTGACATAGCTATAGAATGCTTTGTGGTTGTCCCTAGAATCAGTGGCAATCTTATACGGGATCCCAACTTCTTACTGAGGCTGACCAGGGAGCTCCTCCACTCATGGGATTTTACTCTCTTTTGCAACAGTTTCTTACTTCTGTTGTAGAGTTTTTTATGGCAGGGGACCACCAGATTGGCTCTATTTTTTGGAGGATAACATCTTGGCTCTGTTGGGATAGCACGATCCATGCACTTGTGTAAGTGCTTATAAAGTGCATTTGTGTAGGATTCAGCAGTCATAACTGTATTGTCCATCTGCATGGGTGTCATGACGTTCACCACTTCTATCTTAAGAAGCATGAAGTTGGCTTTGGAGACATTTTTTACCATGGTTTCCTTAATGGGGGGTGGGGCTGGATGTGGATATCTAGGGTGATTAGCTTATGGTCAGATCTGACCAACGAGGAGCTGACTTCAGGTGTGGAACACTGGTCACTCATGTTGGTAATGACTAGGTCTAGGATAATTTTGCCCCTGGTGGGGGTGTGGATAAGTTGATCCAGGGCATTGGAATTTATGAATTCCAGAAAGCGTTGAGTGAAGGTGTTGGTACATGAGTAGTTTTCCCAGTTAATGGTGGGGTAGTTGAAATCTCCCATTATTACAGTGTTTGGTTAAACCCTAATATTTTCCAGTATATCAAGAAAAGAGGAGTGGGAATCCTGGGGTATGGTGGGGGATCTGTAGCAAGCTACAATTTGGGTTGCAGTTTTGCCCAGAGTTAGTTTCACTTAGATAACCTCAGACGCATTATGCTGAGCAACTAGCCTGGAGGTGTGGATATCCTTAATGAATATGGACACACCTACGCCTTTGGTGTTCCGGTACAGGTTAGGTGGCCAAAAAGTGTGGTATGAGTTATAGCCTGGTAATTATATTTAAATGTTGCCATGGAGTTAAACAAGTGACAGATACTGCTGTCACATTGCAATAGCATCCAGTTTCTCTTAATAATTTTTTCAATTTCCTTCACTTCATTTGTATACTACATCACCATATTATTAAGTGTAACAAAAGAGTTTTCCACCCTCAAACCAGTATAAGGCACTGCACTAGTTAAGCCATATTTAATAATTGGTGCAAATCTTCCTTGTCTCCGCAGCCAAACGTCATGTTCAATATTCTCCAACAGATCAAATGGGTACCCTCTATCAATGAACATACATTTAATTGTAGCAAACACTTCTAAACAATCAGTCTCATTAGAAGTAAAGCATGATGCATGAATAGGTTGACTTTTCACCACACCTTTTTCTGATGCAGTGGGTGACAGCTTACAAAATATAAATATGTATTGCGATACGTAGGTTTCCTAAAAATTAGAGTAGTCAATGTGCCGTCACCCTTATTAATATTTGCAACACTACAATTAGCTGTGTATGAAAATCTTAAAAAACTCGAACTTGTTTGTAGAAAATCCATGAAATATTCTAATTGTTCCATCATACCCTTCCATACAAATAACAAGTCGTCCAAATATCTATAATACACCAAACAGTTCTGAAACAAAGGTGACTGAAATAGTTCATGCTACTCCCACCACAACATAACTGTGTTGGCAAACAATGGAGCGCATGCTGCTCCCATAGCAACACCCTGGTTCTGTTTATAAAATTCTCCTTCAAAAGACAAAAAATGTTTGTTACTTAGAACCAGGTCCATGAAATGACACACAAGTTCCTTGTCTGTCACATTTAGACCACCATATTGAGAAACTATTTCACCAAACAAATTCAGTCCAGTCTCCTGGGGAATCACAATGAAAATACTCTGAACATCACAGGTAACCAGAAATGAATGTTCAGGGATTACAACAAATCTTAACTTACTCAAAAGGTCCCAGGAATCCTTCAATATATGTGGAAACAAACTGAACAGATGCTTTAATTTGTGATCCACAAACTTGGCCAAAGTCTCAGTCACTGACCCTCTTGCTACTACAGTGGAAAGGAGGGGTGGGTTCCCCATATTGGTGTGAATTTTAGGGATACCAAATACTTTTTGAAGGACTGGATTTTCTATATGAAGGTAATCATAGAGGGGCTTGGTAATGGAGTCAAACAGCAAAAGGTCATCCAAAACCACCTTAATGGATCTGTATGCTGCATTAATATAATTTAGAGAAACCACACTGTATACAACAGCACTGTGTAATAAATTCAGCATACATCCACAATAATCAACTGTCTCCATAATAACCAGTCCCCCTCCTTTGTCTGGTTTTATACACGGGATGCTGTTATTGTGGTTAAAATCATTAAGCACCTTCATTTCATCTTTTGTAAACTTACAAACCTTTGTGTATTATTGCCTAATGCAGCATGAATATCCCTCTCACATTGTTTCTCAAACACACTTATAACTGGATGCAGTGGTGGATTTACTATACTGCTCCTTTTGAACCTGTTCAACTCCAAATCACTATTGATATTTCCATCAAACATCACCTGCAAATTGAGCTTGTGGGTCAATAATTTTAAATCAGGATGAGCTTTAGCAACGGGTATAAATTCAAACCCTTTTAAAAATAGCTTATGATGTTGTGGCTCAATAATGTCAGAGAAATTGTAAATATTAAAATTAAAATAGGAGGTAATGTTGACAGTACCTGGAACAGCTATGTTTGAATCTGAACTTAGATTGAATGAACTCAGTTCCATCTCCTGGAACCATTCTTCCTGTTGTGTCTCCTCACATTCGTTTGTTGATGTGTATATCCTGGTTGCTTGCTTGTATTGTGTTCTTCGTCTAATCTTTCCAATCTCCTCAGGGCCTCCCACTCTAAAGGGAACTCTGAATGGTCATCACCATGACTATTGGCATCCACAACAAAACCAGAACCCACATAAGTTGTAGAAGTCCTAGCCAGGGTCGGATAAACTGTCTTTTTCTGATACTCGTCATCATCACACTTCAATTTTTCATCCTTCCTAGCTCTCATAGAAGTTAATTTCTGCT